>NC_082720.1:92955734-93309984 GCF_030144855.1 Hypanus sabinus | reverse complement strand
CTGTTAATCCTCTCACACCACACCCCTCTCAGCAATACCTGTTAATCCTCTCACACCACACCCCTCTCAGCAATACCTGTTAATCCTCTCACACCACACTCCTGTTCTCAGCAATACCTGTTAATCCTCTCACACCACACTCCTGTTCTCAGCAATACCTGTTAATCCTCTCAACACCACACTCCTGTTCTCAGCAATACCTGTTAATCCTCTCACACCACACTCCTGTTCTCAGCAATACCTGTTAATCCTCTCACACCACACTCCTGTTCTCAGCAATACCTGTTAATCCTCTCACACCACACCCCTCTCAGCAATACCTGTTAATCCTCTCACACCACACCCCTTCTCAGCATACCTGTTAATCCTCTCACACCACACTCCTGTTCTCAGCAATACCTGTTAATCCTCTCACACCACACTCCTGTTCTCAGCAATACCTGTTAATCCTCTCACACCACACTCCTGTTCTCAGCAATACCTGTTAATCCTCACACCACACTCCTGTTCTCAGCAATACCTGTTAATCCTCTCACACCACACTCCTGTTCTCAGCAATACCTGTTATCCTCTCACACCACACTCCTTCTCAGCAATACCTGTTAATCCTCTCACACCACACTCCTGTTCTCAGCAATACCTGTTAATCCTCTCACACCACACTCCTGTCTCAGCAATACCTGTTAATCCTCTCACACCACACTCCTGCTTCTCAGCAATACTGTTAATCCTCTCACACCACACTCCTGTCTCAGCAATACCTGTTAATCCTCTCACACCACACTCCTGTTCTCAGCAATACCTGTTAATCCTCTCACACCACACTCCTGTTCTCAGCAATACCTGTTAATCCTCTCACACCACACTCCTGTTCTCAGCAATACCTGTTAATCCTCTCACACCACACCCCTCTCAGCAATACCTGTTAATCCTCTCACACCACACCCCTCTCAGCAATACCTGTTAATCCTCTCACACCACACTCCCTGTTCTCAGCAATACCTGTTAATCCTCTCACACCCACACTCCTGTTCTCAGCAATACCTGTTAATCCTCTCACACCACACTCCCTGTTCTCAGCAATACCTGTTAATCCTCTCACACCACACTCCTGTTCTCAGCAATACCTGTTAATCCTCTCACACCACACTCCTGTTCTCAGCAATACCTGTTAATCCTCTCACACCACACTCCTGTTCTCAGCAATACCTGTTAATCCTCTCACACCACACTCCGTCTCAGCAATACCTGTTAATCCTCTCACACCACACTCCTGTTCTCAGCAATACCTGTTAATCCTCTCACACCACACTCCTTCTCAGCAATACCTGTTAATCCTCTCACACCACACTCCTGTTCTCAGCAATACCTGTTAATCCTCTCACACCACACTCCTGTTCTCAGCAATACCTGTTAATCCTCTCACACCACACTCCTGTCTCAGCAATACCTGTTAATCCTCTCACACCACACTCCTGTTCTCAGCAATACCTGTTAATCCTCTCACACCACACTCCTGTTCTCAGCAATACCTGTTAATCCTCTCACACCACACTCCTGTTCTCAGCAATACTGTTAATCCTCTCACACCACACTCCTGTTCTCAGCAATACCTGTTAATCCTCTCACACCACACCCCTCTCAGCAATACCTGTTAATCCTCTCACACCACACTCCTGTTCTCAGCAATACCTGTTAATCCTCTCACACCACACTCCTGTTCTCAGCAATACCTGTTAATCCTCTCACACCACACTCCTGTTCTCAGCAATACCTGTTAATCCTCTCACACCACACTCCTGTTCTCAGCAATACCTGTTAATCCTCTCACACCACACCTCCTGTTCTCAGCAATACCTGTTAATCCTCTCACACCACACCCCTGTTCTCAGCAATACCTGTTAATCCTCTCACACCACACTCCTGTTCTCAGCAATACCTGTTAATCCTCTCACACCACACTCCTGTTCTCAGCAATACCTGTTAATCCTCTCACACCACACTCCTGTTCTCAGCAATACCTGTTAATCCTCTCACACCACACTCCTGTTCTCAGCAATACCTGTTAATCCTCTCACACCACACTCCGTTCTCAGCAATACCTGTTAATCCTCTCACACCACACCCCTTCTCAGCAATACCTGTTAATCCTCTCACACCACACTCCTGTTCTCAGCAATACCTGTTAATCCTCTCACACCACACTCCTGTTCTCAGCAATACCTGTTAATCCTCTCACACCACACTCCCTGTTCTCAGCAATACCTGTTAATCCTCTCACACCACACCCTGTTCTCAGCAATACCTGTTAATCCTCTCACACCACACCCCTTCTCAGCAATACCTGTTAATCCTCTCACACCACACTCCTGTTCTCAGCAATACCTGTTAATCCTCTCACACCACACTCCTGTTCTCAGCAATACCTGTTAATCCTCTCACACCACACTCCTGTTCTCAGCAATACCTGTTAATCCTCTCACACCACACTCCTTCTCAGCAATACCTGTTAATCCTCTCACACCACACCCTCTCAGCAATACCTGTTAATCCTCTCACACCACACCCCTCTCAGCAATACCTGTTAATCCTCTCACACCACACCCCTCTCAGCAATACCTGTTAATCCTCTCACACCACACCCCTTCTCAGCAATACCTGTTAATCCTCTCACACCACACTCCCTGTCTCAGCAATACCTGTTAATCCTCTCACACCACACCCCTCTCAGCAATACCTGTTAATCCTCTCACACCACACTCCTGTTCTCAGCAATACCTGTTAATCCTCTCACACCACACTCCTGTTCTCAGCAATACCTGTTAATCCTCTCACACCACACTCCTGTTCTCAGCAATACCTGTTAATCCTCTCACACCACACTCTCAGCAACCTGTATCCTCTCACACCCTCAGCAATACCTGTTAATCCTCTCACACACACTCCTGTCTCAGCAATACCTGTTAATCCTCTCACACCACACCCCTCTCAGCAATACCTGTTAATCCTCTCACACCACACTCCTGTTCTCAGCAATACCTGTTAATCCTCTCACACCACACTCCTGTTCTCAGCAATACCTGTTAATCCTCTCACACCACACTCCTGTTCTCAGCAATACCTGTTAATCCTCTCACACCACACTCCTGTTCTCAGCAATACCTGTTAATCCTCTCACACCACACCCCTTCTCAGCAATACCTGTTAATCCTCTCACACCACACCCCTGTTCTCAGCAATACCTGTTAATCCTCTCACACCACACTCCTGTTCTCAGCAATACCTGTTAATCCTCTCACACCACACTCCTGTTCTCAGCAATACCTGTTAATCCTCTCACACCACACTCCTGTTCTCAGCAATACCTGTTAATCCTCTCACACCACACCCCTCTCAGCAATACCTGTTAATCCTCTCACACCACACCCTCTCAGCAATACCTGTTAATCCTCTCACACCACACTCCTGTCTCAGCAATACCTGTTAATCCTCTCACACCACACTCCTGTCTCAGCAATACCTGTTAATCCTCTCACACCACACTCCTGTTCTCAGCAATACCTGTTAATCCTCTCACACCACACTCCCTGTTCTCAGCAATACCTGTTAATCCTCTCACACCACACCCCTCTCAGCAATACCTGTTAATCCTCTCACACCACACCCCTCTCAGCAATACCTGTTAATCCTCTCACACCACACCCCTTCTCAGCAATACCTGTTAATCCTCTCACACCACACTCCTGTTCTCAGCAATACCTGTTAATCCTCTCACACCACACTCCTGTTCTCAGCAATACCTGTTAATCCTCTCACACCACACTCCTGTTCTCAGCAATACCTGTTAATCCTCTCACACCACACCCCTCTCAGCAATACCTGTTAATCCTCTCACACCACACTCCTCTCAGCAATACCTGTTAATCCTCTCACACCACACTCCTGTTCTCAGCAATACCTGTTAATCCTCTCACACCACACCCCTCTCAGCAATACCTGTTAATCCTCTCACACCACACTCCTGTTCTCAGCAATACCTGTTAATCCTCTCACACCACACTCCTGTTCTCAGCAATACCTGTTAATCCTCTCACACCACACCCTCTCAGCAATACCTGTTAATCCTCTCACACCACACTCCTGTTCTCAGCAATACCTGTTAATCCTCTCACACCACACTCCTGTTCTCAGCAATACCTGTTAATCCTCTCACACCACACCCCTCTCAGCAATACCTGTTAATCCTCTCACACCACACTCCTGTTCTCAGCAATACCTGTTAATCCTCTCACACCACACTCCTGTTCTCAGCAATACCTGTTAATCCTCTCACACCACACCCCTTCTCAGCAATACCTGTTAATCCTCTCACACCACACCCCTCTCAGCAATACCTGTTAATCCTCTCACACCACACCCCTCTCAGCAATACCTGTTAATCCTCTCACACCACACTCCTGTTCTCAGCAATACCTGTTAATCCTCTCACACCACACTCCTGTTCTCAGCAATACCTGTTAATCCTCTCACACCACACTCCTGTTCTCAGCAATACCTGTTAATCCTCTCACACCACACTCCTGTTCTCAGCAATACCTGTTAATCCTCTCACACCACACTCCTGTTCTCAGCAATACCTGTTAATCCTCTCACACCACAACCCCTCTCAGCAATACCTGTTAATCCTCTCACACCACACTCCTGTTCTCAGCAATACCTGTTAATCCTCTCACACCACACTCCTGTTCTCAGCAATACCTGTTAATCCTCTCACACCACACTCCTGTTCTCAGCAATACCTGTTAATCCTCTCACACCACACTCCTGTTCTCAGCAATACCTGTTAATCCTCTCACACCACACTCCTGTCTCAGCAATACCTGTTAATCCTCTCACACCACACTCCTGTTCTCAGCAATACCTGTTAATCCTCTCACACCACACTCCTGTTCTCAGCAATACCTGTTAATCCTCTCACACCCACACCCCTCTCAGCAATACCTGTTAATCCTCTCACACCACACTCCTGTTCTCAGCAATACCTGTTAATCCTCTCACACCACACCCCTCTCAGCAATACCTGTTAATCCTCTCACACCACACCCCTTCTCAGCAATACCTGTTAATCCTCTCACACCACACTCCTGTTCTCAGCAATACCTGTTAATCCTCTCACACCACACCCCTCTCAGCAATACCTGTTAATCCTCTCACACCACACTCCCTGTTCTCAGCAATACCTGTTAATCCTCTCACACCACACTCCCTTCTCAGCAATACCTGTTAATCCTCTCACACCACACCCCTCTCAGCAATACCTGTTAATCCTCTCACACCACACTCCTGTTCTCAGCAATACCTGTTAATCCTCTCACACCACACCCCTCTCAGCAATACCTGTTAATCCTCTCACACCACACTCCTGTTCTCAGCAATACCTGTTAATCCTCTCACACCACACTCCTGTTCTCAGCAATACCTGTTAATCCTCTCACACCACACCCCTCTCAGCAATACCTGTTAATCCTCTCACACCACACCCCTCTCAGCAATACCTGTTAATCCTCTCACACCACACTCCTGTTCTCAGCAATACCTGTTAATCCTCTCACACCACACCCCTCTCAGCAATACCTGTTAATCCTCTCACACCACACTCCTGTTCTCAGCAATACCTGTTAATCCTCTCACACCACACCCCTCTCAGCAATACCTGTTAATCCTCTCACACCACACTCCTGTTCTCAGCAATACCTGTTAATCCTCTCACACCACACCCCTTCTCAGCAATACCTGTTAATCCTCTCACACCACACCCCTCTCAGCAATACCTGTTAATCCTCACACCACACCCCTCTCAGCAATACCTGTTAATCCTCTCACACCACACTCCTGTTCTCAGCAATACCTGTTAATCCTCTCACACCACACTCCTGTTCTCAGCAATACCTGTTAATCCTCTCACACCACACTCCTGTTCTCAGCAATACCTGTTAATCCTCTCACACCACACTCCTGTTCTCAGCAATACCTGTTAATCCTCTCACACCACACTCCTGTTCTCAGCAATACCTGTTAATCCTCTCACACCACACTCCTGTTCTCAGCAATACCTGTTAATCCTCTCACACCACACCCCTCTCAGCAATACCTGTTAATCCTCTCACACCACACCCCTCTCAGCAATACCTGTTAATCCTCTCACACCACACCCCTCTCAGCAATACCTGTTAATCCTCTCACACCACACTCCTGTTCTCAACAATACCTGTTAATCCTCTCACACCACACTCCTGTTCTCAACAATACCTGTTAATCCTCTCACACCACACTCCTGTTCTCAGCAATACCTGTTAATCCTCTCACACCACACCCCTCTCAGCAATACCTGTTAATCCTCTCACACCACACCCCTCTCAGCAATACCTGTTAATCCTCTCACACCACACCCCTCTCAGCAATACCTGTTAATCCTCTCACACCACACCCCTCTCAGCAATACCTGTTAATCCTCTCACACCACACTCCTGTTCTCAGCAATACCTGTTAATCCTCTCACACCACACTCCTGTTCTCAGCAATACCTGTTAATCCTCTCACACCACACTCCTGTTCTCAGCAATACCTGTTAATCCTCTCACACCACACTCCTGTTCTCAGCAATACCTGTTAATCCTCTCACACCACACCCCTCTCAGCAATACCTGTTAATCCTCTCACACCACACCCCTCTCAGCAATACCTGTTAATCCTCTCACACCACACTCCTGTTCTCAGCAATACCTGTTAATCCTCTCACACCACACTCCTGTTCTCAGCAATACCTGTTAATCCTCTCACACCACACTCCTGTTCTCAGCAATACCTGTTAATCCTCTCACACCACACTCCTGTTCTCAGCAATACCTGTTAATCCTCTCACACCACACCCCTCTCAGCAATACCTGTTAATCCTCTCACACCACACCCCTCTCAGCAATACCTGTTAATCCTCTCACACCACACTCCTGTTCTCAGCAATACCTGTTAATCCTCTCACACCACACTCCTGTTCTCAGCAATACCTGTTAATCCTCTCACACCACACTCCTGTTCTCAGCAATACCTGTTAATCCTCTCACACCACACCCCTCTCAGCAATACCTGTTAATCCTCTCACACCACACCCCTCTCAGCAATACCTGTTAATCCTCTCACAGCACACTCCTGTTCTCAGCAATACCTGTTAATCCTCTCACACCACACCCCTCTCAGCAATACCTGTTAATCCTCTCACACCACACTCCTGTTCTCAGCAATACCTGTTAATCCTCTCACACCACACCCCTCTCAGCAATACCTGTTAATCCTCTCACACCACACTCCTGTTCTCAGCAATACCTGTTAATCCTCTCACACCACACTCCTGTTCTCAGCAATACCTGTTAATCCTCTCACACCACACTCCTTTTCTCAGCAATACCTGTTAATCCTCTCACACCACACTCCTGTTCTCAACAATACCTGTTAATCCTCTCACACCACACCCCTCTCAGCAATACCTGTTAATCCTCTCACACCACACTCCTGTTCTCAGCAATACCTGTTAATCCTCTCACACCACACTCCTGTTCTCAACAATACCTGTTAATCCTCTCACACCACACTCCTGTTCTCAACAATACCTGTTAATCCTCTCACACCACACTCCTGTTCTCAGCAATACCTGTTAATCCTCTCACACCACACTCCTGTTCTCAACAATACCTGTTAATCCTC
Organism: Hypanus sabinus; assembly: GCF_030144855.1. NCBI lineage: Eukaryota > Metazoa > Chordata > Chondrichthyes > Myliobatiformes > Dasyatidae > Hypanus > Hypanus sabinus. The sequence continues at coordinate 93,302,226 of NC_082720.1, read as the reverse complement.
TCACACCACACTCCTGTTCTCAACAATACCTGTTAATCCTCTCACACCACACTCCTGTTCTCAGCAATACCTGTTAATCCTCTCACACCACACCCCTCTCAGCAATACCTGTTAATCCTCTCACACCACACTCCTGTTCTCAGCAATACCTGTTAATCCTCTCACACCACACCCCTCTCAGCAATACCTGTTAATCCTCTCACACCACACCCCTCTCAGCAATACCTGTTAATCCTCTCACACCACACTCCTCTCAGCAATACCTGTTAATCCTCTGACACCACACTCCTGTTCTCAACAATACCTGTTAATCCTCTCACACCACACTCCTGTTCTCAGCAATACCTGTTAATCCTCTCACACCACACTCCTGTTCTCAGCAATACCTGTTAATCCTCTCACACCACACCCCTCTCAGCAATACCTGTTAATCCTCTCACACCACACCCCTCTCAGCAATACCTGTTAATCCTCTCACACCACACTCCTGTTCTCAGCAATACCTGTTAATCCTCTCACACCACACCCCTCTCAGCAATACTTGTTAATCCTCTCACACCACACCCCTCTCAGCAATACTTGTTAATCCTCTCACACCACACTCCTGTTCTCAGCAATACCTGTTAATCCTCTCACACCACACTCCTGTTCTCAGCAATACCTGTTAATCCTCTCACACCACACTCCTTTTATAAACAATTTACCATTCTGTCTTGCCTTGCTTTGGCGATGCCCAGCCCTTTGCCGCTTTCTACAATGACTGTTGTATTATAGAGAAACACGTCCCACCAACCCAACTCGTCCATGCCACTGTGATGCTTATCCCTGCAAGTCCCTTTTGCCTACATTAGACCTATACCTTTCCTATCCATCTACCTGTCCTATTACCTTTTAAATGTTGTAATCGTTCTTGATCCACCATTTCCACTGGCAGCTCAGTCCTGATAACCACCACCCTCAATGTAAAAAAAACCTGCCCTCAGATCTCCTTCATAGCTCTCCTTTCCCATATTAAACCTACACCCTCAAATTATGCCCTCCTGATCTGGGAAAAATGCTGAGCATTTATTCTATCTCTGCTTCTCATAATTTTATAAATCCATTTCAGGTTATCCCTCCATTTTAGTGAGAACAAGGTCAGCTTATCTGATCTCTCCGCCTAGCCCCCAGTTGCTGGCAGCTTCCTGGTCACTGTCACATTATGTCACCAAAGGCTCCAGCAAGATTCTACAGATGTGCCATGGAGACCGTTCTAACTGGTTACATCTCCATCTGGTGTGGATTCCACCGCAGAAAGTTGTAAACTCAGTCAGCACCATCATGAGCACTGGCCTCCCCAACATCAGGGACACTTTCAAAAGGCGATGCTTCAGAAAGGCAGCACCCATCATTAAGGACCCCATCACCCAGGACATGCCCTCTTCTTTTTACTACCATCAGGGAGAAGGTACAGGAGCCTGAAGAAACACTCAACGATTTCTTCCTTTCCGCCATCAGATTCTAGAATCATGAACCCACGAACACCACCTCACTATCTTTGCTCAGTTTTTGCACTAATGATTTAATCTTTTACATGCCATATATTCCTTATTGTAATTTATAGTATATTTTATGTTGCTGCCACAAGACAGCAAATCTCACAACATATATCAGATACAATAATAAATCTGTTTCTTATTCTGACACTGAGTCAGTCATTTGCTCTCTCTTTGAGGTGGTACCTGATACTTCATGTGCAGTGTAGCCAATGTTTTGTACAACTGTGATTTCTGACCACGTTACTATCTTTTATCTTTGGTTTATTGCCTTAATAATTTTTGAGTTAACTTCTCAGAGGTTAATGCTGAGAAGTGCTGAGAAGTGTGAGGTTCTACATTTTGGCAGGAATAATCCAAATAGAACATACAGGGTAAATGGTAGGGCATTGAGGAATGCAGAGGAACAGAGAGATCTAGGAATAACAGTGCATAGTTCCCTGAAGGTGGAGTCTCATGTAGATAGGGTGGTGAAGAAGGCTTTTGGAACGCTGGCCTTTATAAATCAGAGCATTGAGTACAGAAGTTGGGATGTAATGTTAAAATTGTACAAGGCATTGGTAAGGCCAAATTTGGAATATTGTGTGCAGTTCTGGTCACCGAATTATAGGAAAGATATCAATAAATTAGAGAGAGTGCAGAGACGATTTACTAGGATGTTACCTGGGTTTCAGCACTTAAGTTACAGAGAAAGGTTGAACAAGTTAGGTCTCTATTCATTGGAGCGTAGAAGGTTGAGGGGGGATTTGATTGAGGTATTTAAAATTTTGAGAGGGATAGTCCTCTTTTGGAAGAGGACAGCAAGGCTTTGAGAGGAAGTGCGGCGGTGGCCATTTTCAAATTGTCCAATTGCGTCTCAGATCGGAGTTCTGAGAGGTGGGACTGCGCAGGCGCGTGAGGAGGCCTGGGAAGGAGGGAAGACATAAAAAGAACGCAGCCTTAAGAAGCGGGCAGCGGAGTGCGCCGGGAGCAGAGTGTAGGGCTTGGGCTCAGGGGGCTTAGGTGGAAGAGGGCACAGTAGGCTTATCTTTTAGTTCTTGTTATTGTCAGTTATTCGGGAAGTATGAGTGTGAGGGCAGCATGTTGTTCTCGGTGTCGGATGTGGGAGGTCCTGGAGTCTCCGAGCCTCCCGGACGTCCACATCTGTGCCAGGTGCGCCGAACTGCAGCTCCTGAGGGACCGAGTTAGGGAACTGGAGCTGCAGCTCGATGACCTTCGCCTGGTCAGGGAGAGTGAGGAGGTGATAGAGAGAAGTTACAGGCAGGTGGTCACTCCGGGGCCACGGGAGGCAGATAGGTGGGTCACGGTCAGGAAGGGGAAGAGGCAGGTACTAGAGAGTACCCCAGTGGCTGTACCCCTTGACAATAAGTACTCATGTTTGAGCCTTCCTGGTGGAAGTGACAGTGGCCGGGTCTCCGGCACAGAGGACGGCCCTGTAGCTCATAAGGGTAGGGATAGAAGAAAGAGGACCATAGTAATAGGGGACTCGATAGTCAGGGGTTCAGACAGGCGGTTCTGTGGAGGTGATCGGGAGTCCCGGATGGTAATTTGCCTCCCTGGTGCCAGGGTTCAGTACGTTTCTGATCGCGTCCAAGATATCCTGAAGTGGGAGGGTGAGGAGCCAGAGGTCGTGGTACATGTAGGTACCAATGACATAGGTAGGAAAGGGGAAGAGGTCCTGAAACGAGAGTATAGGGAGTTAGGAAGGCAGTTAAGAAGAAGGACCGCAAAGGTAGTAATCTCGGGATTACTGCATGTGCCATGCGACAGTGAGAGTAGGAACAGAATTAGGTGGAGGATGAATGTGTGGCTGTGGGATTGGAGCAGGGGGCAGGGATTCAAGTTGCTGGATCATTGGGACCTCTTCTGGGGCAGGCGTGACGTGTTCAAGAAGGATGGGTTACACTTGAATCCTGGGGGGACCAATACCCTAGCGGGGAGGTTTGCTAGGGCTACAGGGCAGACTTTAAACTAGTGAGATGGGGGGGGGGGGAATCAATTTGAGGAAACCATGGGAGAGGAGGTTAGTTCACCAGTAGAGCAAGTAAATAGACAGTGTGTGAGGGAGGAAAGGCAGGTGATGGAGAAGGGATGCGCTCAGCCCGAAGATGTAGGGGAGAAGAAAGAAAAGGATAATAAATTTGAATACATTGTTAGGGATGAAAAGAGAGGAGGAGGTGGAGAGTATCTTAAATGTATCTATTTTAATGCTAGGAGCATTGTAAGAAAGGTGGATGAGCTTAAAGCGTGGATTGATACCTGGAATAATGATGTTGTAGCTATTAGTGAAACATGGTTGCAGGAAGGATGTGATTGGCAACTAAATATTCCTGGATTTAGTTGCTTCAGGTGTGATAGAGTAGGAGGGGCCAGAGGAGGAGGTGTTGCATTGCTTGTCCGAGAAATCTTATGGCAGTGCTTTGGAAGGATAGATTAGAGAGCTCCTCTAGGGAGACTATTTGGGTGGAATTGAGGAATGGGAAGGGTGTAGCAACACTGATAGGAGTGTATTATAGGCCACCTAATGTGTAGCGTGAGTTGGAAGAGCAAATGTGTAAGGAGATAGCAGATATTTGTAGTAAACACAAGGTGGTGATTGTGGGAGATTTTAATTTTCCACACGTAGACTGGGAAGCTCATTCTGTAAAAGGGCTGGATGGTTTAGAGTTTGTGAAATGTGTGCAGGATAGTTTTTTGCAACAATACATAAAAGTACCGACTAGAGATGGGGCAGTGTTGGATCTCCTGTTAGGAAATGCGATAGGTCAGCTGACAGATGTATGTGTTGGGGAGCACTTCAGGTCCAGTGATCACAATAGCATTAGCTTCAATATAATTATGGAGAAGGACAGGACAGGACCTAGAGTTGAGATTTTTGATTGGAGAAAGGCTGACTTTGAGGAGATGCGAAGGGATTTAGAGAGAGTGGATTGGGTCCAGTTGTTTTATGGGAAGGATGTAATAGAGAAATGGAGGTCATTTAAGGGTGAAATTATGAGGGTACAGAATCTTTATGTTCCTGTTAGGTTGAAAGGAAAGGTTAAAGGTTTGAAAGCACCATGGTTTTCAAGGGATATTAGAAATTTGGTTCAGAAAAAGAGGGATGTCTCCAATAGATATAGGCAGCATGGAGTAAAGGAATTGCTCGAGGAATATAAAGAATGTAAAAGGAATCTTAAGAAAGAGATTAGAAAAGCTAAAAGAAGATACGAGGTTGGTTTGGCAAATAAGGTGAAAGTAAATCCAAAAGGATTCTACAGTTATATTAAAAGCAAAAGGATAGTGAGGGATAAAATTGGCCCCTTAGAGAATCAGAGTGGTCAGCTATGTGTGGAGCTGAGGGAGATGGGAGAGATTTTGAATGATTTCTTCTTTTCGGTATTCACTAAGGAGAAGGATATTGAATTGTGTAAGGTGTGGGAAACAAGTAAGGAAGTTATGGAACCTATGACAATTAAAGAGGTGGAAGTACTGGGGCTTTAAAGAAATTTAAAAGTGGATAAATCTCCGGGTCCTGACAGGATATTCCCCAGGACCTTGAGGGAAGTTTGTGTAGAAATAGCAGGAGCTCTGACGGAGATCTTTAAGATGTCATTAGAAACGGGGATTGTGCCGGAGGATTGGCGTATTGCTCATGTGGTTCCATTGTTTAAAACGGGTTCTAGAAGTAAGCCTAGCAATTATAGACCTGTCAGTTTGACATCAGTGGTGGGTAAATTAATGGAAAGTATTCTTAGAGATAGTATTAATAATTATCTGGATAGACAGGATCTGATTAGGAGTAGCCAGCATGGATTTGTGCGTGGAAGGTCATGTTTGACAAACCTTATTGAATTTTTTGAAGAAGTTACGAGGAATGTTGACAAGGGTAAGGCAGTGGATGTAGTCTATATGGACTTCAGCAAAGCCTTTGACAAAGTTCCACATGGAAGGTTAGTTCAGAAGGTTCAGTCATTAGGTATTAATGCTGGAGTAATAAAATGGATTCAACAGTGGCTAGATGGGAGATGCCAGAGAGCAGTGGTGGATAATTGTTTATCGGATGGAGGCCGGTGACTAGCAGGGTGCCTCAGGGATCTGTTTTGGGCCCAATGTTGTTTGTAATATACATAAGTGATCTGGATGATGGGGTGGTAAATTGGATTAGTAAGTATGCCGATGATACTAAGGTAGGAGGTGTTGTGGATAATGAGGTGGGTTTTCAAAGCTTGCAGGGAGATTTATGCCGGTTAGAAGAATGGGCTGAACGTTGGCAGATGGAGTTTAATGCTGAGAAGTGTGAGGTTCTACATTTTGGCAGGAATAATCCAAATAGAACATACAGGGTAAATGGTAGGGCATTGAGGAATGCAGAGGAACAGAGAGATCTAGGAATAACAGTGCATAATTCCCTGAAGGTGGAGTCTCATGTAGATAGGGTGGTGACGAGGGCTTTTGGAACGCTGGCCTTTATAAATCAAAGCATTGAGTACAGAAGTTGGGATGTAATGTTAAAATTGTACAAGGCATTGGTAAGGCCAAATTTGGAATATTGTGTGCAGTTCTGGTCACCGAATTATAGGAAAGATATCAATAAATTAGAGAGAGTGCAGAGACGATTTACTAGGATGTTACCTGGGTTTCAGCACTTAAGTTACAGAGAAAGGTTGAACAAGTTAGGTCTCTATTCATTGGAGCGTAGAAGGTTGAGGGGGGATTTGATTGAGGTATTTAAAATTTTGAGAGGGATAGATAGAGTTGACGTGAGTAGGCTGTTTCCATTGAGAGTAGGGGAGATTCAAACGAGAGGACATGATTTGAGAGTTAGGGGGCAGAAGTTTAAGGGAAACACGAGGGGGTATTTCTTTACTCAGAGAGTGATAGCTGTGTGGAATGAGCTTCCTGTAGAAGTAGTAGAGGCCAGTTCAGTTGTGTCATTTAAGGTAAAATTGGATAGGTATATGGACAGGAAAGGAGTGGATGGTTATGGGCTGAGTGCGGGTAGGTGGGACTAGATGAGATTAAGAGTTTTGCACGGACTAGGAGGGCTGAGATGGCCTGTTTCCGTGCTGTGATTGTTATATGGTTATATATGTTATATAGAGTTGACGTGAATAGGCTGTTTCCATTGAGAGTAGGGGAGATTCAAACGAGAGGACATGATTTGAGAGTTAGGGGGCAGAAGTTTAAGGGAAACATGAGGGGGTATTTCTTTACTCAGAGAGTGATAGCTATGTGGAATGAGCTTCCTGTAGAAGTAGTAGAGGCCAGTTCAGTTGTGTCATTTAAGGTAAAATTGGATAGGTATATGGACAGGAAAGGAGTGGATGGTTATGGGCTGAGTGCGGGTAGGTGGGACTAGGTGAGATTAAGAGTTCGGCACGGACTAGGAGGGCCGAGATGGCCTGCTTCCATGCTGTGATTGTTATATGGTTATATGTTATAACATCTCTAACCTCCCTGAGTTAACACCCCAGTTTCTCTGTTGAAAATGACAGTTTTCTCGGGAAATTATTAGAAACTAGTATTGCCTGTGCACAGTCAGACCTTTAAATGTCATTACTCAAACACTGCTAGCTCCCTCCTCATACTTTCATGGTCCCCTACAGTTGGATTTGGAACTGCTTTTGGAGTCATGTTTTTCATTTGTGTAAAATTACATTGTGTTATGATTACTCTTCCCCAAAGTGGGACATTGAATGAGTGTGGGATTTGTTATGGGGCGAGGGAGAGTTGTGGGACAGCTGGAGCAAGAGGTTTCCATGTGGCAGAGTGAATGTCATCACGCTGGCGTGGCCAGAAAATCTTTCGCTGTTAGCCTGAAGACCCAAGGTCTTTGCAATCTTCGGACACAAAGAGATGAAACGGACTTTTAAGATCGTAAACCAGTGGCTTGTCAAATTCCGTTGAAATGTGAGACCTTTGGGGTAACTTTGGTCTGTGTCTTAGCACACACTTGGGCTTGTTGATAGTATTGAATCTCATTTATTTTTGCTGGTGGGGGAGGGGTGATCGTTGCTCGCTGACGCTTACGCGTGAGAGGGGGGAGCTGGGGGGGACTTTGGAGTTTTCACGTTTAACTGTCGCTCATTCTTTGGGACACTTCTCTGTTTTCGTGGTTGTTTTGCGAAGAAAAAGTATTTCAGGATGTATATTGTATACATTTCTCTGACATTAAACTTGATCATTGAACAGTTTTCTGCTAACAGATCAACACATCCAACGAAGGTCTCTAACTCACTGCTTGGTGCTTGGGCCACGACAGTCTGTGGCAACCGGGGCCACACTATAGTCCAGAGCTTGAGGCCTGATTGTTGGCATTCTGACTCCACAACTCTTCATCCATCTGCTGGGAAATTCAAGGGCCCAATGTCTGAGATTCCATAAGTCCGTTGGAGGCCAAAGCCGGCCAGTCTTGGGGATGTATGTGGGTGGATGGGATGAACGGGGCTTAGTTTGCTGTTTGTTGTGTTGTTCTGCCGAATATTGTGGTCATGCCAAGTTGTCACATTTGTGGGCTGCCCCCCAGCAATTATTGGTTGTTAATGGAAATGACATTTATTTGACAGTACACATGATAAATAAATCAGAATCCAGCTCTGTGCAGGAGAACGTTGTCCACATCCTGAGAGTGAGTCAGTACCTCAGTCCCTCACTACTCCCTGTTGCTCATTCCCATCGTATTCTGTTGTTCCTCACTCCCTCACTCTTCCCCTGCCCCCGTTCCTCATTTGCAACCCATTCTCCTGTCGCACACTCCCCCCCCCTGCTCGTTCCTCGTTCCCACCCTGCCCTGCTCCGGTCTCTGTGCTCTGGTCCTGATGGAACACAGCGATGCACACGTGCACACCATGGCTCCAGTTTGCTGGCTGTGTGCGAGGGAGTGCATCTGAACTCAATGATGGCTTTCATGCCACCTTCCTTGAATGAAATGCAAATTATGCTGCCAAACAAATGCATGTGTGATCTCCAGCTGGCTGGCAGTGGGGCTGGAGTTTGCTCATGCCAGCTGGGGAGGATTGACGAGGCTGCAGATTGCTGAGGGTGGCAGCTTGCAGCTAGGCCTGTTATTAGGGGATGCACAGAAGGAGAGGCCACTCAGCCCATTGTGTTCCTGATGGCTCTTTACTAAAAGAATCTTAACCCCATAGCAAGCAAGTTAAAGGCAGTTTGTGAGTGGATCTCATATTTCTATATCAGAGTAGTTCAGATAAAGATTTCCAGGTAAGGGGAAGTGATGGAATGTCCAGACTGCGGACAATTCACCTCAGTGAAGAAGCATTGGAAAGGTGACAGTGAATTAGTGCAGAGGGCCTGAATTAATCGTTGTCACAGAGACCTGGTTGCTAGGGGACCAAGGCTGACAACTAAACCAAGGACAAAGGAATCAGAATCAGCTTTAATATCACCGGCATATGTTGTGAAATTTGTTATTTTGTGGCAGCAGTACTTCACAAAACATAATAAAAACTATAAATTACAGTTTTATATTATATATATATGAAACTGTAACTATATATACAGTATATATAAAATTAAATAAAATAAGTAATGCAAAACAAGAGCAATAAAAGAAAATAATCCTGAGGTGGTGTTGATGGGTTCAATGTCCATTCAGAATTCTGATGGTGGAGGGGAAGAAGCTGTTCTTAAAACACCGAGTGTGGGTCTTCAGGTTTCTGTACCACCTTCCTGATGGTAGCAACGTGAAGAGGAGAGAGATTTAAAAGCAACCTGAAAGTAACACCTTTACACAGAGAGTGCTTGAGCAGGTATTTGGATAGCTCCATGGCGACGTCCATGTTTGGATGTTTTTGTGAATTCCAGCCATTTCATCCTGGATCCAACACAATATTCTAATCACTTACATTGTTCCCTCGTAAGATATAGGAGCAGAATTGGGCAATTTGCCCCATTGAATCTGCTCTGATATTCAATCATAGCTGATCCTTTTTCTTCTCCTCCTCAGCCCCAGTCCCTGGCCTTCTCCCCATAAACTTTGATGCTGTGTCCAATCAAGAACCTATTGAGCTCTGCCTTAAATACACCCAATGATCAGGCCTCCATAACTGCCTGTGGTAATAAGTTCCATAAATTCACCACCCTCTGGCTGAGGAAATCCCTGTTTTAAATGGACGCCCCTCTAACCTGACACTGTGCCCTCTTGTTTTAGACTCCTACACCCTGCAGGCTGCAATTTTGTCCAATCATCTGCCTGCCCTTCCTGACAGCCTGACTGCATGCTATGTTTGTTTTTTTTCACTATCCGCCCTGTCCCTGATAAGGCACACCATGCAAAGCTTATTGAGAAAGTAGATCTAAGGCATGGGATCTAAGGGGACATTGCTTTGTGGATCCAGAACTGGCTTGCCCACAGAAGGCAAAGAGTGGTTGTAGATGGGTCATATTCTGCATGGAGGTCGGTGACTTCCTCTTCGTGATTTTTGTAAATGACCTGGATGAGGAAGTGGAAGGATGGGTTACTAAATTTGCTGATGATACAAAGGTTGGAGGTGTTGTGGATAGTGTGGAGGGCTGTCAGAGGTTACAGTGGGATATTGATAGGATGCAAAACTAGGCTGAGAAGTGGCAGATGGATTTCAACCCAGATAAGTGTGAAATGGTTCATTTTGGTAGATCAAATATGATGACAAAATATAGTATTAATGGTAAGACTCTTGGCGGTGTGGAAGATCAAAGGGGTCTTGGGGTCCGAGTCCATAGGACGGTCAAAGCTGCTGCGCATGTTGACTCTGTGGTTAAGAAAGCATACAGTGCATTGGCCTTTCACTACAGGAAGGATGTGGAAACTATAGAAAGGGTGCAGAGGAGATTTACGAGGATGTTGCCTGGATTGGGGAGCATGCCTTGTGAGAGTAGGTTGAGTGAACTCGGCCTTTTCTCCTTGGAGCGACAGAGGATGTGAGGTGACCTGATATAGGTGTATAAGATGATGAGAGGCATTGATCGTGTGGATAGTCAGAGGCTTTTTCCCAGGGCGGAAATGGTTAGCACGAGAGCGCACAGTTTTAAGGCGCTTGGGAGCAGGTACAGAGGGGATGTCAGGGGTAAGCTTTTTACACAGAAAGTGGTGAGTGTGTGGAATGGGCAGCCGGCAACAGTGGTGGAGGCGGATACGATAGGGTCTTTTAAGAGACTCCTGGATAGGTAGCTTAGAAAAACAGAGGGCTCTGAGTAACCGTAGTTGATTTCTAAAGTAAGGACATATTCAGCACAGCTTCGTGGACTGAAGAACCTGTATTGTGCTTTAGGTTTTCTGTGTTTCTATGTTTCTATCCTGAGTTCCTTCATTCCGGTTCCCACCCCACCTGCCAAATTGGTTTAAACCCTGTCTAACAGTTCTAACAAACTTGCTGGTGAGGATATTGGTCCCCTTCGGGTTCAGGTGCACCCTGTCACTTTTGTACAGGTAATACCTCCCCCAGAAGAGAGTCCTGAAGCCCTGCACCTGCACCAGCTCCTCAGCCGCAGATTAATCTGCCAAATCACCCTATTTCTACTCTCACTGGTGTGTAGCACAGGCAGCAATCCAGAAAGTACTACCCTGGAGGTCCTGCTTCTCTGCAGAGAAAGGGTTAAATGTGCTGGTGGTGGGTCATGGAAGTGGGGAAGATTGGTGTGGTGTGGAAGGATGGAACTGTGGCCATCAAACTTTACAACTTCTCCCTCGGAGTGTCAGACACCCTGAGCCAATAGGCTGGTCCTGGACTTATTTCCACTTGGCATGATTAACTTACTATTATTTAATTATTTATGGTTTTATGTTGCTATATTTCTTCACTATTCTTGGTGCAGCTGTAATGAAACCCAATTTCCCCTCGGGATCAATAAAGTATGTCTGTCTGTCTGTCTGTCTGTGTTGTGTGTGGGAGAGGACAGGATGCTGGGGAGGGCAGAAGACCCACATCCCAGTCTCTGCCCCATACCCCAGCATTAACCTATTCAGCCTGGGGATGAGGCGGGTGTCTAACGATGTGGAGCAGATAATTACATCTGCCCCTTTCCACAGACATTGCCCATGTTCTACAGTCAAGGTGTGAATCTGCAACCTGCTGATCTGGGTTGGGGGCAGGGACACAGGAGAGTCAGCGAGTGGAACAGGAGGGCTTGGAAATAGCCCCACAGTCAGGGTGCTGGTATGCACAGTGTTCAGCCCCAGAGAAAAGAGGGAGGAAAATAGAAAGTGTTGGAGGAACTCCAGTTTGTTAAGTTTGTAATCGCTGATGGGAGAGGGGTGGGGATAAGCTCTGACTACCTTTTAAATGCCCTCAATGGTGTGCATCTCAAATAACCTCTGACAACCAAGTCCAGCTCCAGGTCTTCACATGCAGTTTAACTACTAATCCTAATGGAACCATCTATATTGACATGAAAAGGGGCAAAGGTGGGTAACTGGCATCTTAAAGGGCAGGCATAGTTGGCAGCTTATCTAGGAGAAGGAAAGCTCTGGTTGTAAACCTCCACTGCCTGATTGTAGGAGTCTTAATGTGTTTAAATGAACTATCACTGCTTAAAACTGATGGAAACAACACCAGTTGTAGTCGGAAGTGCCCATGTAGAATACCACTGGGTGTAGAGAGGGATTACAAGTGTGTTTAAGGAAACAGGGTTTTAAACTCACTGTACTGACTATCTTGCTGACGAATGTGCAGTCTTTGTGAATAAATTCAATGATTTCAGAGTCCCACAAAGGGACATTAGGACTGCGTGTGTCCTTTGTTTCACAGAATCCTGGTTAACCTCTTCCACATCGGATAGTGATTTTTGCTGTATACCATCAGGATTGACCATAAGACCATAAGACAAAGGAGCAGAAGTCAGCCATTTGGCCCATCGAGTTTGCTCCGCCATTTCATCATGAGCTGATCCAATCTCCCATTTAGTCCCACTCCCCCTCCTTCTCACCATAACCTTTGATGCCCTGGCTATGCAGATACCTATCAATCTCTGCCTTAAGTACACTCATTGACTTGACCTCCACTGCCCCCCGTGGCAACAAATTCCACAGATTCACCACACTCTGGCTAAAAAAATTTCTTCTCATCTCTGTTCTGAATGGGTGCTCTTCAATCCTTAAGTCATGCCCTCTCGTACTAGACTCCCCCACCATGGGAAACAACTTTGCCACATCCACTCTGTCCATGCCTTTCAACATTCGAAATGTTTCTATGTGGTCCCCCCTCATTCTTCTAAACTCCAAGGAGTACAGTCCAAGAGCAGTCAAACGTTCCTCATATGTTAACCCTCTCATTCCCAGAATCATTCTAGTGAATCTTCTCTGAACCCTCTCCAATGTCAGCACATCCTTTCTTCAAGAAGGAGTCCAAAGCTGCACACAGTATTCCAAGTGAGGTCTTAGCAGTACCTTATAGAGCCTCAACATCACATCCCTGCTCCTATACTCTATTCCTCTAGAAATGAATGCCAACATTGCATTTGCCTTCTTCACCACCGACTCAACCTGGAGGTTAACCTTAAGGGTATCTTGCACAAGGACTCCCAAGTACCATTGCATCTCAGAACTTTGAATTTTCTCCCCATTTAAATAATAGTCTGCCCATTTATTTCTCCTACCAAAGTGCATGACCATACACTTTCCAACATTACCTATAGACCTATGGAGTCTCTCAAAAGCAGAGGTGGAGGAGTTTGCCTAATGATCAACTCTTCTTGGTGCACAAATATATCCGTGCTGTCCCGATTCTGCTCACCAGACCTGGAATATCAAGCAGTTAAGTTCGTCCTTTTTACCTTCCATGGGAGTTCTCTGGGGTCATTTTGGTAGCAGTTTACATTCCACCTCAGGCCAATGTTAAGCAGGTGTTAGATGATCTGAGCAATGGGACCAACACACATGAAACAGCTCACCCTAACACCTTCTCCATTGTTTTGGGTGATTTTAACCAGGCCAGTCTGAAAAAAATCACTAAGCAATTACCATCAATAGTTCACTTGCAATACCAGAGGAAACAACACACTGGACCATTGCTACACCACCATCAAGAATGCTACCATGCTATTCCACACCCTCACTTGGGGAAATCTGATCACCTGGCTGTACTTCTACTCCCCGAGTATAGGCAGAGACTGAAAACTGCAGCACCAGCAGTGAGGACCAAGGAGGTATGGACAAGGGAAGCACAGGAGCACCTACAGCGCTGCTCTGAATCGGTGGACTGGACTGTATTCAGGGATTCATCTTCAAATCTGGATGAGTATGCTGCAGTTGTTACCAACTTCATTGAAACCTGTGTGGATGAGTGTGTGCCTACAAAGATTGACTGTACATTCACAAACCAAAAGCCGTGGATGAACCAGAAGGTATGTTGTCTGTTGAAGGCTAGATCTGTGACATTCAAGCTTGGCAACCCAGACCTGTACCAGAGAACCAGGTATAACTTGCAGAGGGCTATTTCAAGGGTGAAGAGACAATTAAATTGGAGGCATCACCGGATGCACGCCAACTCTGACAGAGTTTGCAAGACATTACTTCCAACAAAGGCAAAACCCAATAGCATGAATGGCAGCGATACTTCACTACCAGATGAACACAACACCTTCAATGTAAGCTTTGAAAGGGAGAACACAACTACAGCTGTGAAGATCCCTGCTGCACCTGATGACCCTGAGATCTCTGTCTCAGAGGCCGATGTTAGACTGTCTTTAAAGAGAGTGAACCTTCGCAAGGCGGAAGGTCCCGATGGAGTACCTGGTAAGGCTCTGTAAACCTGTGCCAACCAACTGGCGGGAGTATTCAAGGACATTTTCAACCTCTCACTGCTATGGATGGAAGTTCCCATTTGCTTCAAAAAGGCAACGATTATACCAGTGCCTAAGAAGAATAATGTGAGCTGCCTTAATGACTATTGCCCGGTAGCACTCACATTGACAGTGATGAAATGCTTTGAGAGGTTGGTTATGACTAGACTAAACTCCTGCCTCAGCAAGGACCTGGACCCATTGCAATTTGCTTATCACCACAACAGGTCAATGGTATATGCAATTTCAATGGCTCTCCCAAAGGCTTTAGACAGTCTGGACAACACAAACACCTATATCAGGATGCTGTTCATCAACTATAGATCAGCATTTAATACCATCATTCCCACAATCCTGATTGAGAAGTTGCAGAACCTGGGCCTCTGTACCTTCCTCTGCAATTGGATCCTCGACTTCCTAACCGGAAGACCACAATCTGTGTGGATTGGTGATAATATGTCCTTCTTGCTGACAATCAATACTGGCACACCTCAGGGGTATGTGCTTAGCCCACTGCTCTACTCTTTATATACACATGACTGTGGCTAGGCATATCTCAAATACCATCTATAAATTTGCTGACGATACAGCCATTGTTGGTAGAATCTCAGGTGGTGACGAGAGGGCGTACAGGAGTGAGATATGCCAACTAGTGGAGTGGTGCTGCAGCAACAACCTGGCACTCAACGTCAGTAAGATGAAAGAGATGATTGTGGACTTCAGGAAGGGTAAGATGAAGGAACACATACCAATCCTATAAAGGGATCAGAAGTGGAGAGAGTGAGCAGTTTCAAGTTCCTGGGTGTCAAGATCTCTGAGGATCTAACCTGGTCCCAACATAGCGATACAGTTATAAAAAAGGTAAGACAGCGGCTATACTTTATTAGGAGTTTGAAGAGATTTAGCATGTCAACAAATACACACAAAACCTTATCGATGTACCGTGGAGAGCATTCTGATAGGCTGCATCACTGTCTGGTATGGGGAGGGGGCCACTGCACAGGACTGAAAGAAACTGCAGAGGGTTGTAAAATTAGTCAGCTCCATCTTGGGTACGAGCCTACAAAGTACCCAGGACATCTTCAGGGAGCGGAGTCTCAGAAAGGCAGCGTCCATTATTAAGGACCCCCAGCACCCAGGGCATGCCCTTTTCTCACTGTTACCATCAGGTAGGAGGTACAGAAGCCTGAAGGCACACACTCAGCAATTCAGGAACGGCTTCATCTCCTCTGCCATCTGATTCCTAAATGGACATTGAACCCTTGGACACTACCTCACTTTTTTAATATACGGTATTTCTGCTTTTTGCACTTGTTTTAATCTGTGTAATATACATATACTGTAACTGATTTACTTATTTATTATTATTATTATTGCTATTTCATTTATTTTTTTTCCTTTTCTGTATTATGTATTGCATTGAACTGCTGCTGCTAAGTTAACAAATTTCACATCACATACTGGTTAGTTCACCAGTAGAGCAAGTAAATAGACAGTGTGTGAGGGAGGAAAGGCAGGTGATGGAGAAGGGATGCGCTCAGCCCGAAGATGTAGGGGAGAAGAAAGAAAAGGATAATAAATTTGAATGCATTGTTAGGGATGAAAAGAGAGGAGGAGGTGGAGAGTATCTTAAATGTATCTATTTTAATGCTAGGAGCATTGTAAGAAAGGTGGATGAGCTTAAAGCGTGGATTGATACCTGGAATTATGATGTTGTAGCTATTAGTGAAACATGGTTGCAGGAAGGGTGTGATTGGCAACTAAATATTCCTGGATTTAGTTGCTTCAGGTGTGATAGAGTAGGAGGGGCCAGAGGAGGAGGTGTTGCATTGTTTGTCCGAGAAAATCTTATGGCGGTGCTTTGGAAGGATAGATTAGAGAGCTCCTCTAGGGAGGCTATTTGGGTGGAATTGAGGAATGGGAAGGGTGTAGCAACACTGATAGGAGTGTATTATAGGCCACCTAATGGGGAGCGTGAGTTGGAAGAGCAAATGTGTAAGGAGATAGCAGATATTTGTAGGAAACACAAGGTGGTGATTGTGGGAGATTTTAATTTTCCACACTTAGACTAGGAAGCTCATTCTGTAAAAGGGCTGGATGGTTTAGAGTTTGTGAAATGTGTGCAGGATAGTTTTTTGCAACAATACATAAAAGTACCGACTAGAGATGGGGCAGTGTTGGATCTCCTGTTAGGAAATGCGATAGGTCAGCTGACAGATGTATGTGTTGGGGAGCACTTCAGGTCCAGTGATCACAATAGCATTAGCTTCAATATAATTATGGAGAAGGACAGGACAGGACCTAGAGTTGAGATTTTTGATTGGAGAAAGGCTGACTTTGAGGAGATGCGAAGGGATTTAGAGAGAGTGGATTGGGTCCAGTTGTTTTATGGGAAGGATGTAATAGAGAAATGGAGGTCATTTAAGGGTGAAATTATGAGGGTACAGAATCTTTATGTTCCTGTTAGGTTGAAAGGAAAGGTTAAAGGTTTGAAAGCACCATGGTTTTCAAGGGATATTAGAAATTTGGTTCAGAAAAAGAGGGATGTCTCCAATAGATATAGGCAGCATGGAGTAAAGGAATTGCTCGAGGAATATAAAGAATGTAAAAGGAATCTTAAGAAAGAGATTAGAAAAGCTAAAAGAAGATACGAGGTTGGTTTGGCAAATAAGGTGAAAGTAAATCCAAAAGGATTCTACAGTTATATTAAAAGCAAAAGGATAGTGAGGGATAAAATTGGCCCCTTAGAGAATCAGAGTGGTCAGCTATGTGTGGAGCTGAGGGAGATGGGAGAGATTTTGAATGATTTCTTCTTTTCGGTATTCACTAAGGAGAAGGATATTGAATTGTGTAAGGTGTGGGAAACAAGTAAGGAAGTTATGGAACCTATGACAATTAAAGAGGTGGAAGTACTGGGGCTTTAAAGAAATTTAAAAGTGGATAAATCTCCGGGTCCTGACAGGATATTCCCCAGGACCTTGAGGGAAGTTTGTGTAGAAATAGCAGGAGCTCTGACGGAGATCTTTAAGATGTCATTAGAAACGGGGATTGTGCCGGAGGATTGGCGTATTGCTCATGTGGTTCCATTGTTTAAAACGGGTTCTAGAAGTAAGCCTAGCAATTATAGACCTGTCAGTTTGACATCAGTGGTGGGTAAATTAATGGAAAGTATTCTTAGAGATAGTATTAATAATTATCTGGATAGACAGGATCTGATTAGGAGTAGCCAGCATGGATTTGTGCGTGGAAGGTCATGTTTGACAAACCTTATTGAATTTTTTGAAGAAGTTACGAGGAATGTTGACAAGGGTAAGGCAGTGGATGTAGTCTATATGGACTTCAGCAAAGCCTTTGACAAAGTTCCACATGGAAGGTTAGTTCAGAAGGTTCAGTCATTAGGTATTAATGCTGGAGTAATAAAATGGATTCAACAGTGGCTCGATGGGAGATGCCAGAGAGTAGTGGTGGATAATTGTTTATCGGGACAGAGGCCAGTAACTAGCGGGGTGCCTCAGGGATCTGTTTTGGGCCCAATGTTGTTTGTAATATACATAAATGATCTGGATGATGGGGTGGTAAATTGGATTAGTAAGTATGCCGATGATACTAAGGTAGGAGGTGTTGTGGATAATGAGGTGGGTTTTCAAAGCTTGCAGGGAGATTTATGCCGGTTAGAAGAATGGGCTGAACGTTGGCAGATGGAGTTTAATGCTGAGAAGTGTGAGGTTCTACATTTTGGCAGGAATAATCCAAATAGAACATCCAGGGTAAATGGTAGGGCATTGAGGAATGCAGAGGATCAGAGAGATCTAGGAATAACAGTGCATAGTTCCCTGAAGGTGGAGTCTCATGTAGATAGGGTGGTGACGAGGGCTTTTGGAACGCTGGCCTTTATAAATCAAAGCATTGAGTACAGAAGTTGGGATGTAATGTTAAAATTGTACAAGGCATTGGTAAGGCCAAATTTGGAACATTGTGTGCAGTTCTGGTCACCGAATTATAGGAAAGATATCAATAAATTAGAGAGTGTGCAGAGATGATTTACTAGGATGTTACCTGGGTTTCAGCACTTAAGTTACAGAGAAAGGTTGAACAAGTTAGGTCTCTATTCATTGGAGCGTAGAAGGTTGAGAGGGGATTTGATCAAGGTATTTAAAATTTTGAGAGGGATAGATAGAGTTGATGTGAATAGGCTGTTTCCATTGAGAGTAGGGGAGTTTCAAATGAGAGGACATGATTTGAGAGTTAGGGGGCAGAAGTTTAATGGAAACATGAAGGGGTATTTCTTTACTCAGAGAGTGATAGCTGTGTGGAATGAGCTTCCTGTAGAAGTGGTAGAGGCCAGTTCAGTTGTGTCATTTAAGGTAAAATTGGATAGGTATATGGTCAGGAAAGGAGTGGAAGATTATGGGCTGAGTACGGGTAGGTGGGACTAGGTGAGATTAAGAGTTCGGCACAGACTAGGAGGGCCAAGATGGCCTGTTTCCATGCTGTGATTGTTATATGGTTATTATATAATAAACCTGATTCTGTCTGAGATATCTCTTCTACCTGCATCTCCAGAGAGACCTGTTTGGGGGAGATATCTCCTCTACCTGCATCTCCAGAGAGACCTGTTTGGGGGAGATATCTCCTCTACCTGTATCTCTGGAGAGACCTTTTCATGAGAAATGTCTCCTTGACCTGCATCTCTAGAGGCCACTTCGTGGGAAAAATCTCCTCCACCTGCATCTCCAAAGAGACCTGTTCAACCATAAGACCAGAAGTCATAGGAGCAGAATTAGGCCATCTGGCCCATTGAGTTGCTCTGCCATTCAATCATGGCTGATCCTTTTTTTCTATCTTCTCCTCAACCCCAGTCCCCGGCCTTCTCCCCATAACCTTTGATGCCATGTCCAGTCAAGAACTGATCAATCTCTGCCTTAAATACACCCAATGACCCGGCCTCCACAGCTGCACGTGGCAACAAATTCCACAAATTCTCCACCCTTTGGCTAAAGAAATTTTTCTACATCTCTGTTTTGAAAGGGCGCGCCCCTCTATCCTGAAGCTGTGCCTTCTTGTCCTAGACTCTCCCACCATGGGAAACATCCTTTCCACATCTAACATGTTTAGGCCTTTCAATATTTAAAAGATTTCAATGAGATCCTCCCCCCCCATCCTTCTGAATTCCAGCGAGTACAAATCCAGAGCCATCAGACATTTTTCATACGATAACCCTTTCATTCCAGGAAGCATCCTTGTGAACCTCCTCTAGACCCTCTCCAATGCCACCAGATCTTTTCTAAGATGAGTGGCCCAAAACTGTACATAATACTGAAGGTGACGTCTCACCAGTGTCTTACAAATTCTCAGCACTACACCCCTACTCTTGCATTCTGGACCTTTTGAAATGAATGCTAACATGGTATTTGCCTTCCTCACCACTGACTCAACCTGCAAGTTGACCTTCAGTTTGTCCTGTACAAGGACTCCCGCAAGTCCCTCTGCATCTTAGATTCCTGGATTTGTTCCCCGTTTAGAAAATAGTCTGCACACTTATTTCTACTACCAAAGTGCATGACCATGCATTTTCCAACATTGTATTTCATTTGCCACTTTCTTGCCCATTCTCTTAATCTGTCTCAGTCCTTCTGCATTTTACCTGTTTCCTCAACATTACCTGCCCCTCCACCAATCTTCATTTCATCTGCAAACTTGGCAACAAAGTAATCTATTCCATCGTCTAAATCGAAGCAGTCCCACCACCGACTCCTGCAGAACACCACTAGTCACTGGTAGCAAACCAGAAAAGTATTGTTTTATTCCCACTCGCTGCCTCCTACCAATCAGCCAGTGCTCTAACCATGATAGTAACTTTCCTGTAATACCATGGGCTCTTAACTTGCTATGCAGCCTCATGTGTAGAACCTTGTCAAAGGCCTTCTGAAAGTCCAAATACACAACATCCACTGCATCCCCTTTGTCTATCCTACTTGTAATCTCCTCAAAGAATTCCAACAAGTTTGTCAGGTAGGATTTTCCCTGAAGGAAACCTTGCTGACTTTTTCTTATCTTGTCCTGTGTCACCAAGTACTCCATCACCTCATCATTAATAATTGACTCAAACATCTTCCCAACCATAGAGATCAGGCTAACTAATCTATAACTTCCTCTCCACTGCCTTCCTTCTTTCTTAAAGGGTGGAGTAACATTTGCAAATTTCCATTCCCCTAGCACCATGCCAGAGTCCAATGATTTTTGAAAGATAATTTCTAATGCTACCTCTTTCAGAGCCTTAGGGTGCAGTTTCTCTGGTCTGGGTGGCTTCTGTATACTTAGGTCTTTCAGCTTTTTGAGCACCTTGTAACAGTAATTGCACCCATTTCTCTTCCTTTACACACACTGCAACGTCAGGCATACTGTTAGTGTCTTCCACAGTGAAGATGGATGCAAAATACTCATTTAATTCATCAGCCATTTCCTTGACCTCTGTTATTATTCCTCCTGCCTCATTTTCTAGCGGTCCTATATCCACTCTCATTTCTCTTTTATTTTTAACAGACTTGAAAAAGCTTTTACTATCCACTTTGATATTATTTGCTAACTTGCTTTCATATTTCATTCTTTTCCCTTCTAATTATTTTTAGTTGCTTTCTGTAGGTTTTTAAAAACTTCCCAATCATCTGTCTTACCACTAATTTTTGCTTTGTTTTATGCCCTCTCATTTGCTTTTACTTCCCTTGTCAGCCATGGTTGTACTATTTTACCATTTGAATATTTCTTCATTATTGGAATTCACATGTCCTGCACATTCATTTTTCCCAGAAACACATGCCATCGCTACTCTGATGACATCCCTGCCAGCAGCTCCTTCCAATTTACTTTGGTCAACTCCTCTCTCATTCCACTGTAATTTACCTTACTCCACTGAAGTACTGCTACATTAGACTTTACTTTCTCTCCATCAAATTTCCAGCTGAACTCAATCATATTGTGATCACTGGTTCCTAAGGATTCTTTTACCTTAAGCTCCCTAATCGCCTCTGGTTCACTACATAACATCCAATCCAGAATTGATAACCTCCTAGTATGCTTATTGACAAATTTCTCTAAAAAGTCATCTCTTAGGCATTCAACAAACTCACTCTCTCGAGATCCATTACCAACGTGATTTTCCCAATCAACCTGCATGTTAAAATCTCCCGTGACTACCTTAATATTGCCCATTTATGTCTGTATATAACTGCTATTAATGTCCTTTTACTCTTATAGTTTCTTAACTCAACCCACAATGATTCAACATCTTCCAATCCTATGTCACATCTTTCTAATGATTTGATGCCATTCTTCACCAGCAGAGCCATGCCATCCCTCTGCCTACCTTCCTCTCCCTCCAAAACATGTAACCTTGGACATTCAGCTCCCAACTACAACCATCCTTCAGCCATGATTCAGACGGCCACAACATCATACCTGGCAATGTGTAATAGTGCAACAAGATCATCCTCCTTATTTCTTATACTACATGCATTTAGATACAACACCTTGAGTACTGTTATTGCTGTTCTTTCTGATTCTGCATCCGTAGTGATTTGATACTGAGCCTGTTGGTCCCATCACCTGTCTGCCCTTCCTGACAGTCTGACTGCACACTAACCTTACTTTTTTACCATCCAGCCTACCCTGAGTCCCTTCACTCTGGTTCCCACTCCCCTGCTAAGTTAGCTTAAATCCTCCCCAACAGCTCTAACAAAGCTGCTGACAGAAATATTGGCCCTTGTTCTCCCACACAAGCCGAAGATCATCCAGCTGCTGCTCCAGATCCCTGAAACGGTCTTCAAGGAGCTGTGGATTTATGCACTTTATGCAGATGTAGTTTCCTGGTCGACTCTGGGTCTCCCAGTTCTCCAACGTCCGGCAAGAGCACAGCACAGTGATTTAAATGGTACAGTAAGAGAGGGGAAAAAAACCCAAAAAAGGAACCATTAACAGACACTTTACACAGAGCCGATGCCTCTTCCTAGCTGAAGCCAAAGCCTGTTGCTTCTTCTCTCACCACTGGCCTACTCCTGACAATGGTCACTCTGCTTATCCCTTCTGTACTTTTATTTAGTTCATAGTGCTCTGTTGACACAGCTGATAGGCCACATACAATGGTCAAATGGCCTCAAAGCTCCCTTTTTAAATAACCGCCACCAACTTGCAAGGAATACCTCTTGATAGAGTTCTGTTTGCACCGGATTGGCCACATACATTTGTTGAAAACCTGAGTTAGACCTCACTTGGTGTACAGTGCTCAGTTCTGGTCACCTCACTACAGGGAGGATGTGGAAACCACAGAAAGGGTAAAAAGCAGATTTACAAGGATGTTGCCTGGATTGGAGAGCATGCCTTATGAGAATAGGCTGAGTGAACTCAACCTTTTCTCCTTGGAGTGATGGAGGATGAGACGTGACCTGACAGAGGTGTATAAGATGATGAGGGGCATTGATTGTGTGGATAGTCAGAGGCTTTTTCCCAGGGCTAAAATGGCTAATATGAGGGGTCATAGTTTTGAGGTGCTTGGAAATAGGTACTGAGGGGATGTCAGGGGTAAGTTTTTCACACAGGGAGTGGTAGGTGTGTGGAATGCACTGCCAGTGGCAATAGTAGAAGTGGATACAATAGGGTCTTTTAAGAGCCTCTTAGATAGGTACATGGAGCTTAGAAAAATAGAGGGCTATGTGCTAGGGAAATTCTAGGCAGCTTGTAGAGTAGCTAACATGGTCAGCACAACTTTGTGGGCCAAAGGGCCTGTAATGTGCTGTAGATTTCTATGTTCTATCCTCTATGTTCTATGTACTTGCATCAACAGAGAGACCCGTTCGTGGGAGATGTCTCCTTTGCTGCATCTCCAGACAGACCTTCTTGTTGGAGATGTCTCCTCTACCTTCATTTCTGGATAGACCTGTTTGTTGGTGATGTCTCCTCTACCTTCATCTCCAGAGAAGACTGTTTATGGAAGACACCTTCTCTAACTGCATCTCTGTAGAGATATGTTTGTGGGAGTTATCTCCTCTACTTCCATCTCCAGAGAGGCCTGCTTGTGAGATGACTACTCTATCTGCATCTCCAGAGAAACCTGTTTGTGGGAGATGTCTCCTCTACTTGCAGCTCCAGAGAGACCATATGATATAGGAGCAGAATTAGTCCATTTGGCCATTGGGTCTCCTCCACCATTTCATCATGGCTGATCCATTTTTCCTCTCAGCCACAACGTCCTCCTTCTCCCCATATCCCCTCATGTCCTAACCAATCTAGAATCTACCAACCTCTTACTTAAATATATATATATAAAGATTTGGCCTCCACAACTGCCAGTTGTGATGAATTCCACAGATTCACCAATCCCTGGTTAAGGAAATTCCTCCTCAACTCCATTCTAAAAAGACAACCCTCTGTTCTGAGGCTGTGTCCTCTGGTTTTCAACTCTCCTACCATTGGAAACATCCTTTCCACATCCACTCTATCAAAGCCTTTCACCATTTGATAGGTTTCAATGAGTTAGCCCTCATTCTTCTGAATTCTAGTGAATACAAGCCTAAAGCTATCAAATGCTCTTTAAACCTGGAATCATTTTGGTGAACCTCATTTGAACCCTCACCAGTTTCAGCACATCCTTTACAAGATAACAGGCCCAAATCTGCTCACAGCACTCCTCAAGTGAGGCTTCGCCAGAGCTTTATAAAGTCTCAACATTACATCCTTGCTTTTATATTCTAGTCCTCTTGAAATGAACGCTAAGATTTCACCAAAGACTCAGCCTGCAAATTAACGTCTAGGGAATCCTGCATGAAGATTTCTAAGTCCCTTTGCATTTCAGTTTTTTGTATTTTCTCTCCATTTAGAAAATAGTCAACTCTTTCATTTCTTCTACCAATGTGCATGACCGTACACTTCCTGACACTGTATTCCATCTGTCACTTCTTTGCCCATTCTCCTAATCTGTCTGTCCTTCAGTAACCTTGCTACTTCCTCAGAACTACCTGCCCCTCCACTTATCTTTGCATAGTCTGCAAACTTTGCACAAAGCCATCAATTCCATCGTCCAAATTATTTACGTACAACGTAAGAATAATACAGATCCCTGTAGAACACCACTAGTCACTGGCAGCCAACTAGAAAAGTTTTCCATTTTCCCCCTTCCTTTGCCTCCTGCTACACTGCCACTATTTTATCCATGCTAGAATCTTTCCTGTAATACCTTGGACTCGTAGCTCGTTAACCAGCCTCATGTGTGGCACCTTATCAAAGGCCTTCTGAAAATCAAAGTACACAACATCAATTGATCCTCCTTTGTCTATCCTACTTGCTATTTCTTTAAAGAATTCCAACAGATTTGTCAGGCAAGATTTTCCCCAGGCGAAATCCTGCTGACTATGGCCAGTTTTGTCATGTGCACTAAAGAACTGCCAAACCACATCCTTAATAATCAACTCCAACATCTTCTATCTACTGAGGTCAGACTAACTGACCTCTAAGTTCCTTTCATCTGCCTCTCTCCCTTCTTGAAGAGTGGAGTGACAGTTACAATTTTCGAGTCTTCCAGAACCATTCAAGAATCTAGTAATTCTTAAAAGATCATAATTAATGCCTCCACAATCTCTTCAGCCACCTCTTTCAGAACCCTGGGGTGTACACCACTTGGTCCTGGTGACTTGTCTACCTTCAGACCTTTCAGTTTCCCAAGAACCTTCTCTCTAGTAACTTCACATATTTCATGAACCCTGACACCTGGAACTTCAATCATACTGCTCGAGTCTTCTACTGTGAAGACTGATGCAAAATACTTAATCAGTTCATCACCATTTCTTTGACCCCCATTACTTCCTCTCCAGAATCGTTTTCTAGTTGTCCAGTATCTACTCTCATCTCTCTTTTACACTTTATCTATCTGAAGAAACTTTTGGTATCCTCTTAAATATTATTGGCTAGCACACTTTCATATTCCATCTTTACCTTCTTTTTAGTTGCCTTCTGTTGGCATTTGAAAGTTTCCCAACCCTCTAATTTCCCACTAATCTTTGCTCTATTGTATGCCCTCTTTGGTTTTTATGTTAGCTTTGACTTCTCTCGTTAGCCACAGTTGTATCATCTTGCCTTTAGAATACTTCTTCCTCTTTGAGATGTATATATCCTGTGCCTTCTGAATTGCTTCCAGAAATTCCAGCCATTGCTGCTCTGCCATCATCCCTCAGTGTTCTTTTCCAATCAATTCTGACCAACTTCTCTCTGACTTTAGCTTCTCTTTCTCAAATTTCAGGGTGAATTTGATCATATTATGACCACTTTCCCCAAGGGTTCTTTTACCTTAAGTTCTCTAATCAATTCTGGCTCACTGCCCAACAACCAATCCAGAATAGTTGATCATCTAGTGGGCTCAACCATGAGCTGCTCTAAAAAGTAATTTCATAGGCATTCTAGAAATTCCCCTTCTTAGAATTCAGCACCAATCTGATTTTCCAATCTTCCTGCATATTGAAATTCCCCATGACTATTGTAACATTACCTTTTACTTTTTTAGCATGCATTTTCTATCTCTTGTAACTTGTAGACCATATCCTTACTATTGTTTGGGGTCGGGGGGGGGGGGGGGGGTTCTGTATACAACTCCCAGCAGGGTCTTTTTACCCTTGCAGTTCCTTAGCTCTTTCCCCAATGATTCAACACCTTCTGTCTATATGTCACCTCTTTCTAATGATTTGATTTAATTTTTGACCAACAGAGCAACACTGCTCCCTTTGCTTTCCTGCCTGTCCTTACAATACAATGTGTATCTTTGGACATTAAGCACCCAGCTATAATCTTCTTTCAACCATGATTCAGTGATGCCTACAACATCATACATGCCAATCTGTAACAGTGCTGCATTCATCTACCTTGTTCCATATATTGTGCACATTCAAATATTATATCTTCAGGCCTGTATTCACCCCTTTTGATTTTGTCCACCTTTTATGCTACAACTCATCCTTTTGACTGCAATTTTGTCCTATCATCAGCCTCTCCTTGTTAGGAGTCTCACTACACATCACCTCTGTTTGTAAATCAACTACCTCATCTTCAGCACTATCACACCACTTCCCAACCCCCTGCCATATTAGTTTAAACCCACTCAAACAACTCTAGCCGACCTGCCGTCAAAGAATTTGTATCTCCTCGGGGTCAGGTGTAACCTGTCCCCTTTGTACGTTCATACCTCCCCAGAAGAGATCCTGATAATCCATAAATCTGAACCTTTGTCCTGAGCACCTGTTCCTCAGCCAAATCATTCCTTTCTTACCCTCGCTTCCTTGGAGGTCCTGCTTCTCAGCTTTCTACCTAGCCCCCTAAAATCTCCCTTCAGGACCACCTCACCTTCTCTCTATGTTATTGTCTCTATGCCAATATGCACCAAGACTTCTGACTGCTCGCCCTTGTCCTTTAGGATGCCATGGAGCTGATCCTAGACAGCCCTGATCCTGGCACCAGGAAAGCAACATAATTTCCAGACGTCTCTGCCACTTCGACAGAACCTCATTTCTGTTCCTCTGACGAAGGAATCTCCTATCAATACTGCAGTCCTATTCACCTTTCTGCTCTTCTAGCTACAGCACCAGATGCAGAGTTGTTCAGGAGGACCCTTTGGAAAGGGATATGGACATTGGGATCTTCTTCCAGATGATCTATGATCTAAAAATCGAGCCCCTGATTTTGTGTTGAATGAAGGGTGAACATTGGCCTTGAGAAGAGGGCCCACACTTTGCTTTGTTCTTTATTCGTAAGATAACATGTACCGTAATTTATGTTTTCCCATAAATGTTTTTATCTACTGCTCTGTGCCTATGATGCTGCTGTAATTAAGTTTTCCGTTTCCCCTGTATGTTCATGTAAAATAAGCTCAACTTTGAATCTGAGTGCACACAGAAAATGCTGGAGTTGTGTTGCTCTTGATTTCCAGCACCTGCAGAATCTCTTGTGTTTTGGCTTTTAGTTGGAGAACTTTCAATCACTGTCGTGACAGGGAAGGACAAAGTCCAAGGGCTCAGAGAATGTTCACTGACTACTGTGGGTTCTGCAAGAGTTAAATCAGTGTCCAAGGGCTCAGTATCCAGGGTTCAGTATCCAAAGCCACCCACTAAGCACTAAGGGCTCAGTAAGGGTTAAATCATCTCTCACAATGTCCAATGTCTCAGTATCCAGAGCTGATCACTGTGGGTTCAGTAGGAGTTAAACCAGTCCCCACAGTGTCCAAGACCATTGGTATTGGGAAATGAACCTGGTCAGGTGTAAGATCTCTCAGTGGGAGAACATTTCGGAGATAGCATTGGAGAGAGATATGAACAGACAAGTTAGAAAAGCGTTTAATTGGAGTAAAAGGAATTATGAGGCTATCGGGCAGGAAATTGGCTTAAATTGGAAACAGATGTTCTCAAGGAAAAGTACGGAAGAAATATGGCAAATGTTCAGGGGATATTTCTGTGGAGTTCCGTATAGGTACGTTCCAGTGAGACAGGGAAGTTATGGTAGGGTGCAGGAACCGTGGTGTACAAAGAGTGTAATAAATCTAGTCAAGAAGAAAAGCTTACAAAAGGTTCAGAGAGCTAGGTAATGTTAGAGATTAAGGAGGTTATAAGGCTAACAGGAAGGAGCTTAAGAAGTAAATTAGGAGAGCCAGAAGGACCATGAGAAGGCCTTGTCGGGCAGGATTAAGGAAAACCCCAAGGCATTCCACAAGTATGTGAAGAGCAAGAAGATAAGGCATGAAAGAATAGAACCTATCAAATGTGACAGTGGGAAAGTATGTATGGAACTGGAGGAAATAGCAGAAGTACTTAATGAATACTTCAGAATTCACTATGGAAAAGGATCTTGGTGATTGTAGTGATGACTTTCAGCAGACTGAAAAGCTTGAGCATGTAGATATTAAGAAAGAGGATGTGCTGGAGCTTTTGGAAAGCATCAAATTGGATATCCAATTTGGGACCAGATGACCCACAGAAGGTAAAGAGTGGTTGTAAACAGATCATATACTGTGTGGAGGTCGGTGACCAGTGGGGTGCCTCAGGGATCTGTTCTGGGACCCTTACTCTTTGTGATTTTTATAAATGACCTGGATGAGGAAGTGGAGGGATGGGTTAGTAAATTTGCTGATGACACAAAGGTTGGGGGTGTTGTGGATAGTGTGGAGGGCTGTCAGAGGTTACAGCGGGACATTGATAGGATACAAAACTGGGCTGAGAAGTGGCAGATGGACTTCAACCCAGATAAGTGTGAGGTGGTTCATTTTGGTAGGTCAAATATGATGGCAGAGTATAATATTAATGGTAAGACTCTTGGCAGTGTGGAGGATCAGAGGGACCTTGGGGTCAGAGTCCATAGGACACTCAAAGCAGCTGCATAGGTTGACTCTGTGGTTAAGAAGGCGTATGGTGTATTGGCCTTCATCAATTGTGGAATTGAGTTTAGGAGCTGAGAGGTAATGTTGCAGCTATATAGGATCCTGGTCAGACCCCACTTGGAGTACTGTGCTCAGTTCTGGTCGCCTCACTACAGGAAGGATGTGGAAACCATAGAAAGAGTGCAGAGGAGATTTACAAGGATGTTGCCTGGATTGGGGAGCATGCCTTATGAGAATAGGTTGAGTGAACTTGGCCTTTTCTCCTTGGATTGACGGAGGGTGAGAGGTGACCTGATAGAGGTGCATAAGATTATGAGCTGCATTGTTTGTGTGGATAGTCAGAGGCTTTTCCCCAGGACTGAAATGGCTACAGAGGTACAGAAGAGATGTCAGGGGTAAGTTTTTTTACTCAGAGTGGTGAGTGTGTGGAATGGGCCGCTGGCAACGGTGGTGGAGGCGGATACGATAGGGTCTTTTAAGAGACTTTTAGATAGGTACATGGAGCTTAGTAAAATAGAGGGCTATAGGTAAGCCTAGTAATTTCTAATGTAGGGATGTGTTTGGCACAACTTTGTAGGCCAAAGGGCCTGTATTGTGCTGTAGGTTTTCTTTGTTTCTATATTAATAATCAAGCTGCCAACTAATGTCTATTTCCTTACATTTCCTCATATTCATCTGCCTACCTAAACATTTCTTAAAGTCTCTAATGTATCGGCCTCCACCACCACCCCAAGCAGCACATTCCAGGCACCATCACTCTCTGCATAAAAAATTTGCCTCTCACATCTCCTTTGAAATTACCCCTTTCACCTTAAAGGCACACCCTCTGGTATTTGATATTTCAACCCTGGAAAAAAGATGCTGTCTGTCTAGTCTATCGATGGCTCTCATAACCTTATAAACCACTATCAGATCTCCTCTCAGCCTCTGCCATTCCAGAGAAAACAACCCAAGTTTCTCCAACCTCTCATTATAGCTCATGCCCTCTAACCCAGGCAACATCCTTCATATAATGAGATGACCAGAACTGTATGCAGTTCTCCAGATATGGCCTGACTAGAGTTTTATAGAGCTGCAAAAGAAATATTTTCACAGTAAAGTGGCTGTGGGTCACACAGGCACATGCTGAACAATATGCTAACACACACAAAAATGTGATTTTAATAGCTGTTCACAGGACGTCCAGTTGAAGAAACCCTTGGCGATCACTCTGTACCATCTGGTGAAGCCTCTTCATGAACACGTCCTCTGGAGAGCTCACAGCGAGGTGCTGTCAACTCCAATCTCACTCAGCCGGTCTGCTCCTGTTTGACAGCTAGCAGCTGGCTATTAGCTGGCAATAAAATCATTTAGCAGGAAGTTCAGAACATCACAGTCGATCTAGTCATGTGCATCGCCCTCAGTAATGAGCACAAACCATATTTCCCAGTGGGATGTGACATCAGGAGAGGCTGCGATGAAGAGGAGGCAGATATGATGCCCATTCTCCTTGAGAAGGGGGTGGGAATCTGCACCAACAAGCAGACAGCCATCCAATCATCGATGGGCTTGTTGGGTGGTTGGGTAGTTGGAGGTCTGGTTGGGATTTGGGTGTGGATGGGATGGATAGGAGGGTGCTGGTTGGGTGAGAAGTAACACTAGGAGAGGATGTGATGAGATAGAATCAGCAATGATGTTGAGAAGGAAATGGGAGTCTCCACCAGCAAGCAGATTTTTCCATGGGCTGATTGTTTGGGCAGTAACTCTCCCTTTCACTGGAATCCTCTCCAACTCCACTGGCTGCGAGTTTCCTGATGTCTTCTTCAGGTAGTTCCCTTGAGGTTCTCCTTTCCCCCATCTCACACGGAAAAAGACCTTGACCCACCTCAGTGTCCATCACAAAACCTCTTCCTCAGCGTTTTCTAGAACCTTCTCCTGACTGGATGACACAACATTCCTAAGCATCCTTTATCTTTAACAGTAATGTAAGCACTACTAGCAGAACACACTGTTTCTAAAGAAAACCACTATTTGACAAACCTTACAACATTAGCAGTAAAATCTTTACCAGGGTATTATACATTCCCCCCCACCAAAAATAGTCATGTTGTCATGACTTTGAAATTTATCATTAATAACATGGTTTCCAAAGGAATTTTGTGATGTCATGACCTCCAATCCATTCGTAAATGGTAGTGACATATCTCAATAAGGGGATAGGTACAACACTCTGTTTTCCCAGTGCGACATAGGCCAGCCTATCCGGGGATTTCCTGAGTCTTGGAGACCTCTTTATCGCATCATCTACTTCTTCAGTCTCAGACATTCCTTGGGATCTTTCCTGTCTACTTGGAGAAGCCTCTCCCTGTCCATTACTCGTGCCTTCTGGCATCTCAGGTCCGCTTGTCACTTGATTGAGCTCAGCTTCATCCCCAGTTGCTTTGGAACTGAGTTTCCCTTCATTGTCCAGCTGCAAGCCTGCCTGTCCACTGCTAATCAACCTTCCCCCACCCCCACATCTGATCAGAGTCGGGAGGTTCGGAAACCTCTTCATCAATTATTGGGGAGCTTGCATAAGGTAACATATACCACACACCCAGTTCCTCATCCTCTGAGTCCATACAATATTCAGTGGTTAGGTCCCCTTTGTGTCTTTCATTTAATTGTCTTTCTGTTCTCCCACATCACCACGGAGTCTTCCTACTAGGTATGAGGTCCATGTCAGGCTCTGGGTCAACATGTACCCCTTGTCCTAGAGGTAGAAGGTGATTCTGATGAACAATCTTGACAGGTCCATTCCTGTCTTCTGGCTTCACCCAAAAACCTGGCACATATAACCATATAACCATATAACAATCACAGCACAGAAACAGGCCATCTTGGCCCTCCTAGTCCGTGCCGAACCCTTAATCTCACCTAGTCCCACCTACCCGCACTCAGCCCATAACCCTCCACTCCTTTCCTGTCCATATACCTATCCAATTTTACCTTAAATGACACAACTGAACTGGCCTCTACTACTTCTACAGGAAGCTCATTCCACACAGCTATCACTCTTTGAGTAAAGAAATACCCCCTCGTGTTTCCCTTAAACTTCTGCCCCCTAACTCTCAAATCATGTCCTCTAGTTTGAATCTCCCCTACTCTCAATGGAAACAGCCTGTTCACGTCAACTCTATCTATCCCTCTCAAAATTTTAAATACCTCGATCAAATCCCCCCTCAACCTTCTACGCTCCAATGAATAGAGACCTAACTTGTTCAACCTTTCTCTGTAACTTAATTGCTGAAACCCAGGTAACATCCTAGTAAATCGTCTCTGCACTCTCTCTAATTTATTGATATCTTTCCTATAATTCGGTGACCAGAACTGCACACAATATTCCAAATTTGGCCTTACCAATGCCTTGTACAACTTTAGCATTACATCCCAACTTCTGTACTCAATGCTTTGATTTATAAAGGCCAGCGTTCCAAAAGCCCTCTTCACCACCCTATCTACATGAGACTCCACTTTCAGGGAACTATACACAGTTATTCCTAGATCTCTCTGTTCCTCTGCATTCCTCAATGCCCTACCATTTACTCTGTATGTTCTATTTGGATTATTCCTGCCAAAATGTAGAACCTCACACTTCTCAGCATTAAACTCCATCTGCCAACGTTCAGCCCATTCTTCTAACCGGCATAAATCTCCCTGCAAGCTTTGAAAATCCACCTCATTATCCACAACACCTCCTACCTTAGTATCATCGGCATACTTACTAATCCAATTTACCACCCTATCATCCAGATCATTTATGTATATTACAAACAACATTGGGCCCAAAACAGATCCCTGAGGCACCCCGCTAGTCACCGGCCTCCATCCCGATAAACAATTATCCACCACTACTCTCTGGCATCTCCCATCTAGCCACTGTTGAATCCATTTTATTACTCCAGCATTAATACCTAACGACTGAACCTTCTTAACTAACCTACCATGTGGAACTTTGTCAAAGGCTTTGCTGAAGTCCATATAGACTACATCCACTGCCTTACCCTCGTCAACATTCCTCGTAACTTCTTTAAAAAATTCAATAAGGTTTGTCAAACATGACCTTCCACGCACAAATCCATGCTGGCTACTAATCAGATCCCGTCTATCCAGATAATTATAAATACTATCTCTAAGAATACTTTCCATTAATTTACCCACCACTGATGTCAAACTGACAGGTCTATAATTGCTAGGCTTCCTTCTAGAACCCTTTTTAAACAATGGAACCACATGAGCAATACGCCAATCCTCCGGCACAATCCCCGTTTCTAATGACATATTAAAGATCTCCGTCAGAGCTCCTGCTATTTCTACACAAACTTCCCTCAAGGTCCTGGGGAATATCCTGTCAGGACCCGGAGATTTATCCACTTTTAAATTTCTTAAAAGCGCCAGTACCTCCACCTCTTTAATTGTCATAGGTTCCATAACTTCCTTATTTGTTTCCCACACCTTAGACAATTCAATATCCTTCTCCTTAGTGAATACCGAAGAGAAGAAATCATTCAAAATCTCTCCCATCTCCTTCGGTTCCACACATAGCTGACCACTCTGATTCTCTAAGGGGCCAATTTTATCCCTCACTATCCTCTTGCTTTTAATATAACTGTAGAAACCTTTCGGATTTACTTTCACCTTATTTGCCAAACATTCACCTTATTTGCCAAACATTTGGCATCTGACTCTCCACTACGTAAGGCGTTGCCACCCAGTGGTCAGCCAACATCTGCTTCCATGATAGCCCCAGATTCTTTATGAGTGCTCTGTCTTCAGGTATCAGTTGGGAGAACCTAATCTTTTTATCATATCTCCTCTTATTTCCTTGATTCTGTTTGGTAGCAGAGACTTCTGCTGGTTCATAAATCTTTTGCAATTTCCTCCTCACGTCAGGCACATACTTAAGATAGGTCTTCTGTGGCAAGTCTTCCCCATGAGTCCCAAAATAGAGGTCTTTAGGCAAGCTTGCTTCGTGCCCAAACATCAAGTAATACGGCGAGTATCCATTCTGTGCACAGTTGTAGCAGAAGCAATTGTTCTTCTTGCTGATCTCCAGCGTTCTGAGCATCTCATGTATGAGCCTACTCTTGAAAACCCTTCTCTGATCACTATGTATTCATTTGGGAAGGCCAAAGTGAATTAAATACTTTTCCCGTAACACTTTGGCTGTGGTGGACGTGGTAGATGCCCGCTGATGGTTTGTAGGCAAGGCTTGACCATATCTGATCCAGTGATCAGTAATAATCAACACATTCGCTGTGTTGCTGGAATCAGGTTCTTTGGAGAGGAAATCCACACACACCAGATCAGTGGCTCTGTGCTGTGCAAAGGGGATAATGGAGTGATGTCAGTGTCTTCCTCTGAATTCATTGAATACATGACTTACAGTACTCTTTGACGTCAGGCTTCATTTGGGGCCAGTAGATCTGATCTCTGACCAAACCATAAGCCTTGTCAACCTCCAAAAACCTCCAACCTCCATTTCATGAATCATCATGAAATGACTTCAATACAATCCTCTGATGCTTCTCTGGCAAAACCAACTGCGAATGCCGAGGCCTGTCTGGAGGTGACGTGACCCAGTACCAAACCTGGTTCTTCAACTCCAGTTTGTTCCATTCTGTCATCATTAGAGGTATGGCAGGGTGTTTCTTCTTTTCATCTTGGGTTCTATCCCCTTCTGCAACAGCTGACCAGACGGTACCTATACAAGAGTCATCTCGATGAGCTGCCATCACTTCCCCATGACTCAAGGCAGGCAACTGCTTCGTTTTCAGGGTGGTCAGGTTGCAGTAGACTTGTTGAATGGTGCAACCACAAGCTCCCAAATGACCCACAGCTCTAACCTGCCGTTGCCTTGCCACTAATTTCTCCGTGGCAGAAAACTGGCACATTGCTTTAACTCGAGGTGCAGGAACACTCTCACACTCCCTGTCTGTTTCCAGCCCTTCACATGCTCGTCTGGATAATGCATCAGGACAATGCATCCCGGTCGGGACAATGCATCCCGGTCAGGGTCAGGACAATGCATCCCAGTCAGGACAATGCATCCCAGTCAGGACAATGCATCCCGGTCAGGACAATGCATCCCGGTCAGGGTCAGGACAATGCATCCCAGTCAGGACAATGCATCCCGGTCGGAACAATGCATCCCGAATGCATCCCGGTCAGGACAATGCATCCCGAATGCATCCCAGTCAGGACAATGCATCCCGAATGCATCCCGGTCAGGACAATGCATCCCGAATGCATCCCGGTCAGGACAATGCATCCCGGTCAGGGTCAGGACAATGCATCCCAGTCAGGACAATGCATCCCAGTCAGGACAATGCATCCCGGTCAGGACAATGCATCCCGGTCAGGGTCAGGACAATGCATCCCAGTCAGGACAATGCATCCCGGTCGGAACAATGCATCCCGAATGCATCCCGGTCAGGACAATGCATCCCGAATGCATCCCAGTCAGGACAATGCATCCCGAATGCATCCCGGTCAGGACAATGCATCCCGAATGCATCCCGGTCAGGACAATGCATCCCAGTCAGGACAATGCATCCCGGTCAGGACAATGCATCCCGAATGCATCCCGGTCGGGACAATGCATCCCGGTCAGGACAATGCATCCCGGTCAGGGTCAGGACAATGCATCCCAGTCAGGACAATGCATCCCGGTCAGGACAATGCATCCCGGTCAGGGTCAGGACAATGCATCCCGAATGCATCCCGGTCAGGACAATGCATCCCGAATGCATCCCGGTCAGGCCAATGCATCCCGGTCGGGACAATGCATCCCGGTCAGGACAATGCATCCCGAATGCATCCCGGTCAGGCCAATGCATCCCGGTCAGGACAATGCATCCCGAATGCATCCCGGTCAGGACAATGCATCCCGGTTGGGACAATGCATCCCGGTCAGGACAATGCATCCCGGTCAGGACAATGCATCCCGGTCAGGGTCAGGACAATGCATCCCGAATGCATCCCGGTCAGGACAATGCATCCCGAATGCATCCCGGTCAGGCCAATGCATCCCGGTCAGGACAATGCATCCCGAATGCATCCCGGTCAGGCCAATGCATCCCGGTCAGGACAATGCATCCCGAATGCATCCCGGTCAGGACAATGCATCCCGGTTGGGACAATGCATCCCGGTCAGGACAATGCATCCCGGTCAGGACAATGCATCCCGAATGCATCCCGGTCAGAACAATGCATCCCGGTCAGGACAATGCATCCCGAATGCATCCCGGTCAGGCCAATGCATCCCGGTCGGGACAATGCATCCCGGTCAGGACAATGCATCCCGAATGCATCCCGGTCAGGCCAATGCATCCCGAATGCATCCCGGTCAGGACAATGCATCCCGAATGCATCCCGGTCAGGACAATGCATCCCGAATGCATCCCGAATGCATCCCGGTCAGGACAATGCATCCCGGTCAGGACAATACATCCCGGTCAGGACGATGCATCCCGGTCAGGACAATGCATCCCGGTCGGGACAATGCATCCCGGTCTGGACAATGCACCCCGGTCAGGACAATGCATCCCGGTCCGGACAATGCATCCCGGTCAGGACAATGCATCCCAGTCAGGACAATGCATCCCGGTCAGGACAATGCATCCCGGTCCGGACAATGCATCCCGGTTAGGACAATGCATCCCGGTCAGGGTCAGGACAATGCATCCTGCTCAGGACAATGCATCCCGAATGCATCCCGGTCAGGACAATGCATCCCAGTCAGGGTCAGGACAATGCATCCCAGTCGGGACAATGCATCCCGGTCAGGACAATGCATCCCGGTCAGGACAATGCATCCCGAATGCATCCCGGTCAGGACAATGCATCCCAGTCGGGACAATGCATCCCGGTCAGGACAATGCATCCCGGTCAGGACAATGCATCCCGAATGCATCCCGGTCAGGACAGTGCATCCCGGTCAGGACAATGCATCCCGGTCAGGACAATGCATCCCGGTCGGGACAATGCATCCCGAATGCATCCCGGTCAGGACAATGCATCCCAGTCAGGACAATGCATCCCGAATGCATCCCGGTCAGGACAATGCATCCCGGTCAGGGTCAGGACAATGCATCCCGAATGCATCCCGGTCAGGACAATGCATCCCAGTCAGGACAATGCATCCCGGTCGGGACAATGCATCCCGGTCGGGACAATGCATCCCGGTCAGGACAATGCATCCCGGTCAGGACAATGCATCCCGGTCGGGACAATGCATCCCGGTCAGGACAATGCATCCCGAATGCATCCCGGTCAGGACAATGCATCCCAGTCAGGACAATGCATCCCGGTCGGGACAATGCATCCCGGTCGGGACAATGCATCCCGGTCGGGACAATGCATCCTGGTCGGGACAATGCATCCCGGTCAGGACAATGCATCCCGGTCGGGACAATGCATCCCGGTCAGAATAATGCATCCCAGCTGGTACTTCAGGCTGAAATCATAGGCAGACAATGCCGCCAACCAATGATGGTCTATGGCTTCCAATTTCACCAGGGTTAGGACGTAAGTCAATGCGTTGTTGTCTGTTCTCATCTCGAACTTGGCACCATATAGTCACTTAGCTTATCCACCACAGACCATTTCAATGACAAAAACTCCAATACGTGTATAGGGTAGTTTCACTCAGAGGGAGACAGATTCTGACTGATGAAAACAACAAGTCTCAATCCTATATATACCGTGAACCTGATACAGAATGCCCCCTAAACCCACTCGGCTGGCATCTGTATGCAATACATAAGACAATTGGAGGACTGCGAAAACCAACACAGGTACTTTCATCAGCATCTCCTTCAGCAACTGGAAGGCGTCTTCATATTTTGCTCCAAATCTTGCTCCAAAAGGCTCCAAGGGACTAAGATAAATTGTACCATCCTCTCCTTTTGTCTTCCTCCTTTTCTTCCCCAAGGGAGGGTAACTGCACAGAAGCTGATTCAAAGGGTGACTCATTGTGGAGTAATCTTTCATGAACCTCTGATAGTAGCCACAGAATCCATGGAATGAGCGTAGGGTGCTCACATTCTTGGGCATGTGGTCACCTTCCTTATCATTGGCAGATCGGTAGCTACTCCATTCCATGAGACTATGTGCCCAATGTAATTGACAGACGTCTTGCAGAACTGGCACTTGTCCAGTGACAGCTTTAACCCTTCAGCTTTCAGACAGCCTAACATTCAGTAGGCTTACCATGTGCTCTTCTAGGGTAGACCTGAACACTATGAGATCATCCAGGTACACCAGCACCTCAAGCAGGTTCATATCCCCAACAGTCTTCTCCATAACACATTGGAAAGTAGCTGCTGTTCCTGATGTGCCCTGAGGCACTCTTTCAAACTGAAAGAATCCAAGTGGACATAATGAATGCTGTCTTCTCTTTGTCAGCTTCACTCATGGGTATCTGATAATACCCACTCCTTAGCTCCATCACATTGAACCATCTCACTCCATTCAGACAGGCCAGTGCATCCTTGATCCACAGAACATTATACTGGTCAGAGATTATGTCAGTTTAGTGTCTGATGATCAACATCCATTCATATCTTCCCACAATTATAGGTGATGAATAGGGACTCAGTGATAATCCCAGCTTCCTTCAGTTCCAGCAAGTGCTGCTGAGTGTCCTCCACCTCTGCAGGTGTCATTCGCTGAGACCTTTCTCTGAAAGGGTTGTCCTCTGCCACTCTGATGGTGTAGCAAGTACTCTTGGAACAACCCACATCAAATTCATCAGTAGAAAAGACATTTTCGAACTTCAACGTCTTCTCCATTGGTCATCTTTTCCAACCATCAGGCACAGGGGAGTCACCAAAGTCAAATGACTTGCCTGTCAACTTTCCTGATCAAGGAGATTGTCTCTCTCCTGCTTTTCTCACTAGACGTTACAATCACTGGAAAAAAAGATGTGCCATTGGCATTCCCCACCTGAAGGTGACCTCCGTCTCCCAGTTGTTCCTGACAATAACGTCATCCTGTTTACATGTACAACTAATGGCTTCTGCATTTTGGGCCTCACCAATATCCAGGCAGATAAGTGTGACTCCTCTTCATGGTCTTTGTGGACTTCCAGGGCATCCACCAAGAGGGCCTTGGCACCTGGGAAATTTGGTTTCCTGTCACTCTAACTACTTCTCCAGGCCATAACATGACTGGTTTGGACTGGGTTTACCACACTGTTCCTTGTTTATCCTCATCATCCAGCCTAGGCTGAGCTTGCACCTCCTCAAAAACAGCTCTGAACACCGAGTGAATGGACAAGATTTTCAGAAAGCTCTCTCCAATTCTCTCCTTGCAGGCTCCCAGTAGATTCCTCACAATAGGAGTATTTGTTCCCACAAGGATTGAAGTTTCGTCCTTCTTGACTGGGTCCAGACCAATCAACACTAACGTAGCAAGGACCTCAGCTGCTCCTTCATCTGCCTCCACAAACTCCAGCTGCAATGACAAGTAACCATCATACAGGTAGTCATCACTACCAAGGCTCCAGATCTTTAGCGCACTGAATGGCATCAATATTAAATGTGTCAAATACCGGTTGTAGTAGGATCTATACAATAGAGTAACAAGAATTTGTGTCAAGTACGGCTTTAGCATAAATACCCTCAATCCATAGGGTTCCTAAGGTTGTCAAACTGAGGAGTGGTAGTGGGGACAAGCTCCCACTATCTAAAAGTGCTCCTCACGGCCTGTGCCTCAAATAGCCTCTGACAACCAAGTCCAACTCCTGGCCTTCTCGTGTGGCTTTGCCTCTAAGCATGGTGGAACTGTTTCTACTGACAGGAGAAGGGGAGAAGGTGGGTCCTGGTGCCTTAAAACCAGTGCTTCGGGTAGATGGAGCTCGTCAGCCTGGGAAGGCAGACAAGAGAGAGAGGGAAAATTCTGATTTCAAAGCTCTGCTGCCTTGTGGCCATACCCACTCATGGGAAAGGCTTTGGGAGTAAACCCTGAGGACAAATCCAGAGCTGGAGTCCCTGAAGCAGTCTGACGTTACCTTCAACCTTGTTCCGGCAACTCCTGTGATGTCACTGGTGCCAAGCTGTATTGACCCTTGCCCTTCCCTTGGACAACATTGGTGTCGTGGAGAGGGGAGACTTGCAGCACGTCTCCACACAACCTTGCCCAGGCCTGCGCCCTGGAAACCTTTCAGGCGCAGATTCATGGTCTGGTGAGACTAACAGATGCCACAAACACCACGGGGATACACTGGAGCTTGGCCCTTCAGGAATAGGGTTTTGCACTTTAGAGATTTCCTTGATACATTGATTGCAAAGTATTCCCCCAAGATGCCAGGCTGTTCCCTCAGGGGATCTCTCTGCGGTTTTCTGACTTCCTTTTCTGTTAAGTAAACATTGCTTAATTTTCCGAAGGTTTTCCTGTCATTCCCATCCCGCTTGAAATATACATCCTCTCCGCAGCTGTAACAAACAATACCAATCAGTCCCTTTTTCAAAGGACCCTACTCAGTAGCAGCCCTCTCCTTAGTACGCCCCATCAGTGGGTCTATCAGCTTTCTCAGGCTTGGTGGCAACACCTACTGATAACAACCAAGATACCTCAGCTCTAAAATCTTCCGCAACTTCTGAAAAAGCCCTGCCTGTGTGATATCAGGGGTCGCTTCAGCAACAGGAGGTACTACCGAGAACTGTGCCCTGCTGATGGAGGCCTCCCACTCCTCTTTAATGTTTTCCTCCTCTCTTACTTCTCTGATCAGCTCGACAGACGAGGGAGGGGTTTGAGAAAGCTTATCCCCGTTCTCCTAAAACATGCTCTTAAACCCTGTCATCAGCTCCACTGGGCTTCCTAGCATGCCAAAAACGCTTTCTAATGCTTACAGGTAGCCCCCGGAAGTAGCAAAGGGGTTCTCTGCCTTCAAGAACTTTGCCACATCTGCAGCCTGACCTTTTAGACCAGGCTTTCTCAATTTATTTTGCCCTTGAAATAATTTTCAGGTCTCAGAGAACCCCTACATAAAAAAATTATTAAATCTACAGCTCCTGGTACATTAGAGTGATCAGTAAATTGTAGATTATAATAATCTAAAAATAATTTGTCAATGCTCTTCTGAGTAGAGAATACATTTTTAGTCAACCTTTCTTGAAACAGCTAGTTAAGCTTAGCTTACCTATCTTGAAATTAATCTTTTTCTTTTCCTTTCATAAATTTTAAAAACTCATGAGGCAAACATAATAAATTTCTGTTAAATAACTTGCTAAAGCTAAAATGGGATTTAATTTTTCTAAAGATAGGCTCAGTAGATTTAATTTAAATAAAGGTTGCAAATTGATTTTAATTCATGCTATTTACAACATGGAAATTTATTAACAATGTTAAAAAGTACAGTTACTAAAAATCATAAGCCAAAGCAAAATGAATAA
The DNA here is from genome assembly GCF_030144855.1 of Hypanus sabinus. Taxonomy (NCBI): domain Eukaryota; kingdom Metazoa; phylum Chordata; class Chondrichthyes; order Myliobatiformes; family Dasyatidae; genus Hypanus; species Hypanus sabinus. The sequence continues at coordinate 93,261,115 of NC_082720.1, read as the reverse complement.
AAATATAGTTTAAGACACAATTTTATATGACTTTGAAAAACATTTTCTTACCAAAAGGTGACATGATCTGGCTCAAATATAGGCCTTGCATCTGAAACCTATGCGCGTTTTTTGCTCCACCAATACTCAATTCTGGGTTGAACTTGATAAGCACACATGGATTTCACCTTCAACTGAAATGAGACTATCTCTATCCTTGCTCTTGATGTTTGCTAAACAAGAAAAAGCTTGCTCACACATGTAAGAAGTTGAAAACTGCATCAAAATGCTCATTGTTTTCCTATGAACGGCAGGATACTTTTCTTTCTCAAAAATCCAGGATGTCCAGGGATAGGTCAGTAAATCTCACCTTGAGCGTATGTTCAGACAGCATCTCAGAAAGTTCTTCCTCTTCTCCCAAGGTCACGTTCTCAGGCTGAGCAGAAGATTCAGAGAAAGGGTCCTTCACCCAGTCATACACTTGTGTTGAAAGGGAGGAAAAATACTGTTCAATTTTGTTCTGTAGCTCTTCCAGGTGGTTTTCAATAAGACTTGAGATTTTCTGATCCTTCCTCACCCTCAAACCCAAGCAGCAATGGAAACATTTCAAGATTTCCTTTTGCAGCATGACTTTTCCAAAAATTTGGTTTCCTTTTAAACCCAGGAGTTTTGTCACTTGATGTCAAAACATTTTCTCCATGGCCTTACAGAGACTTGTTCAACTGCTTCATATGATGAAAAATGTCCACTAAGTAGGCTAATATCTGCAGCCATTCTTCATCTTCAAAGCACTCAGCAAAATCTGGCCAACTATTTTCATTAAATACTCCTGTAATTGCATCCAGACAGAGCCTTTATTGTCGCTGGGGACTTTAATCATTGTAATCTACATACTGTGCTTCCAAGATTTTACCAAAATGTATTATGCACCTCAAGAGGAAATAAAAACTTAGATCATGTCTATACAAATGTGGCTGATGCTTACAAAGCCATTACCCTCCCCCACCTGGGACAGTCCGACCATCTTTCATTGTCTACTTCCTAATGTTACTGGGTTGCCAAACCAGCAGAAATGGAAGACACGTTGTGGAGTCTGTAATTACTAGTAACTAATAAAGTTTATTAGCAAACTAAGCAATACAGTATCAAAAATGCAAATCTACATATAAAACAGGTTAGCAAATATATACAGAAGTGTGGTAAAAGGAATCAAAAACCAAGCTCTTCTAAAGTCTAGGGGTAAATGAATAATCTTAGGAGATGATGAAAGTTCAGTTCAGTTTAACTTAGGTTGAAGTAGTTGCTGGTGAGACACAGAGAGGGAGAGAGAGAGAGACAGACAGACAGACAGACAGAGAGAGACAGACAGAGAGAGAGAGACAGACAGAGAGAGGGAGAGAGAGAGAGACAGAGAGAGGGAGAGAGAGTGAGTGAGTGAGAGAGAGAGAGACAGACAGACAGACAGAGAGAGAGAGACAGACAGAGAGAGAGAGAGAGAGAGACAGAGGGAGAGAGAGAGAGACAGAGAGAGGGAGAGAGAGAGAGAGAGACAGACAGACAGACAGAGAGAGAGAGAGAGAGAGAGAGACAGACAGAGAGAGGGAGAGAGAGTGAGTGAGAGAGAGAGACAGAGAGAGTGAGTGAGACGTGAGCAGCTGGAGCAGGCAAACCTTCTGTTGTCTTCTTGTTCCGTTGTATTGGTCATTCGGTTTTGACTCCTCTGTTCTCAGCTGGACCATTCTTCCATGGTGGACTCGTCACTCTGGCGTGAGTGGACACACACCCAAGCCCCCACAGGTCCTGCCATCACACTGTGAGCTGTGTGACCGATCCCCTGATTCGGTTTTTCAAGCTCCCACTTACCCGTGGGTGCACAACACTCTTGCAGTGTCTCGTGGCGTGTCTGTGCGTGTCTCAGCGGACCCGTCTTTTATCTCCCCTGACAGGGTACCAGCCATCAATCACCTGTCAATGTCCATCACCTGGCTCCGCCTGGTTGTCTCAGCAGGCACCTGGTTCCACTTTGCTGTGTCAGCAGGGATTCACACAAGCAGGCAAAGTTCTTGGAGCAAAAGTAAACAATCAGTGAAGATGCCAAAATACTGAGTTATGTGTCTCTCTCTGTCTCCCATCTGTGTTGCATGACTCTCCCTCCCCCTCTGTTCTTCATCTCTCTCTCGTTAGCAGCTCCAGTTCGGGGGTGGGGGGTCAGTGTCCAAAAGCCAGCCTCGTTCTCCCAACATTTTAAAATGATTGTCCACAGAAGATATGAACCCTAGGGGTACATAACACCAAGTACAGCCTGGTCATTAAACGTGTGAAATCCACAATGAAGACCATTCAGATCTGGCTGGAGGCTGCTGACCCTGTTCCTCAGCACCAATTCCAGACTGGAGTGAGTTTGCTGCCCATGCCACCCCAGACTCTCAGATTAACATCAACTTATACACCTACTCTGTCCTTGAGCACATCAGCAAGTGTGTAGATAGAGTGACATCACAAAAACAAATAAAAGTTTTCCCCAACCAGAAACCATGCATTAACACAGGTTCGCCTCCTGCTCAAGCCCAGAGATTCAGCCTTCAGGTCTGGAGACCGGGAGGCTTACAGCTCAGCCAGGGCCAACCTGAGGAGGGGAATCTCTCAGGCTAAACACGTACAAACAGAGAATCGAGGAGCATTTCAACTCCTCAGACCCCCGGCGCATGTGGCATGGCATACAGGTCATTACAGACTTGAAACCACCTAGCACTGTGCCCCCTTCCAGCTCTGCTTCCCTCCCTGATGAGCTCAATTACTTCTACGCTCGCTCTGACCGAGAGAACAAGGTCACCCACAAAGCGGATCCCCACCCGGTGAACTGCCTCTCTCGTTTCCAGCTCTGATGTTTGCGCCACCCTGAGCAGGGTGAACGTACGGAAGGCAGCTGGTCCGTGTGCTCAGAGTCTGTGTGGGGCAGTTGGCCGGGGTATTCACCCTCAGCAGGGTGAACGTACGGAAGGCAGCTGGTCCGTGTGCTCAGAGTCTGTGTGGGGCATTTGGCCGGGGTTTTCACCCTGAGCAGGGTGAACGTACGGAAGGCAGCTGGTCCGGATGGAACACTGGGCCATGTGCTCAGAGTCTGTGTGGGGCAGTTGGCCGGGGTTTTCACCCTGAGCAGGGTGAACGTACGGAAGGCAGCTGGTGCGGGTGGAATACCTCGCCGTGTGCTCAGAGTCTGTATGGGGCAGTTGGCCGGGGTCTTTACCCTGAGCAGGGTGAACGTACGGAAGGCAGCTGGTCCGGATGGAACACCGGGCCGTGTGCTCAGAGTCCGTGTGGGGCAGTTGGCCGGGATTTTCACCCTGAGCAGGGTGAACGTACGGAAGGCAGCTGGTGCGGGTGGAATACCGGGCCGTGTGCTCAGAGTCTGTATGGGGCATTTCCCGGGGTTTTCACCCTGAGCAGGGTGAACGTACGGAAGGCAGCTGGTCCGGATGGAATACCGGGCCGTGTGCTCAGAGTCTGTGTGGGGCATTTGGCCGGGGTTTTCACCCTGAGCAGGGTGAACGTACGGAAGGCAGCTGGTCTGGATGGAACACATGGCCGTGTGCTCAGAGTCTGTGTGGGGCAGTTGGCAGGGGGATTCACCCTGAGCAGGGTGAACGTACGGAAGGCAGCTGGTCCGGATGGAACACCTGGTCCGTGTGCTCAGAGTCTGTGTGGGGCAGTTGGCCGGGGTCTTCACCCTGAGCAGGGTGAACGTACGGAAGGCAGCTGGTCCGGATGGAATTCCGGGCCGTGTGCTCAGAGTCTGTGTGGGGCAGTTGGCCGGGGTCTTCACCCTGAGCAGGGTGAACGTACGGAAGGCAGCTGGTCCGGATGGAATACCGGGCCGTGTGCTCAGCGTCTGTGTGGGGCACTTGGCCGGGGTTTTCACCCTGAGCAGGGTGAATGTACGGAAGGCAGCTGGTCCGTGTGCTCAGAGTCCGTGTGGGGCAGTTGGCCAGGATTTTCACCCTGAGCAGGGTGAACGTACGGAAGGCAGCTGGTGCGGGTGGAATACCGGGCCGTGTGCTCAGAGTCTGTATGGGGCATTTCCCGGGGTTTTCACCCTGAGCAGGGTGAACGTACGGAAGGCAGCTGGTCCGGATGGAATACCGGGCCGTGTGCTCAGAGTCTGTGTGGGGCAGATGGCCGGGGTTTTCACCCTGAGCAGGGTGAACGTACGGAAGGCAGCTGGTCCGGATGGAATACCGGGCCGTGTGCTCAGAGTCTGTGTGGGGCAGTTGGCAGGGGGATTCATCCTGAGCAGGGTGAACGTACGGAAGGCAGCTGGTCCGTGTGCTCAGAGTCTGTGTGGGGCAGTTGGCCGGGGTTTTCACCCTGAGCAGGGTGAACGTACGGAAGGCAGCTGGTCCAGATGGAATACCGGGCCGTGTGCTCAGAGTCTGTGTGGGGCATTTGGCCGGGGTTTTCACCCTGAGCAGGGTGAACGTACGGAAGGCAGCTGGTCCGGATGGAACACATGGCCGTGTGCTCAGAGTCTGTGTGGGGCAGTTGGCCGGGGTTTTCACCCTGAGCAGGGTGAACGTACGGAAGGCAGCTGGTCCGGATGGAATACCGGGCCGTGTGCTCAGCGTCTGTGTGGGGCAGTTGGCCGGGATTTTCACCCTGAGCAGGGTGAACGTACGGAAGGCAGCTGGTGCGGGTGGAATACCGGGCCGTGTGCTCAGAGTCTGTATGGGGCATTTCCCGGGGTTTTCACCCTGAGCAGGGTGAACGTACGGAAGGCAGCTGGTCCGGATGGAATACCGGGCCGTGTGCTCAGAGTCTGTGTGGGGCATTTGGCCGGGGTTTTCACCCTGAGCAGGGTGAACGTACGGAAGGCAGCTGGTCTGGATGGAACACATGGCCGTGTGCTCAGAGTCTGTGTGGGGCAGTTGGCAGGGGGATTCACCCTGAGCAGGGTGAACGTACGGAAGGCAGCTGGTCCGGATGGAACACCTGGTCCGTGTGCTCAGAGTCTGTGTGGGGCAGTTGGCCGGGGTCTTCACCCTGAGCAGGGTGAACGTACGGAAGGCAGCTGGTCCGGATGGAATTCCGGGCCGTGTGCTCAGAGTCTGTGTGGGGCAGTTGGCCGGGGTCTTCACCCTGAGCAGGGTGAACGTACGGAAGGCAGCTGGTCCGGATGGAATACCGGGCCGTGTGCTCAGCGTCTGTGTGGGGCACTTGGCCGGGGTTTTCACCCTGAGCAGGGTGAATGTACGGAAGGCAGCTGGTCCGTGTGCTCAGAGTCCGTGTGGGGCAGTTGGCCAGGATTTTCACCCTGAGCAGGGTGAACGTACGGAAGGCAGCTGGTGCGGGTGGAATACCGGGCCGTGTGCTCAGAGTCTGTATGGGGCATTTCCCGGGGTTTTCACCCTGAGCAGGGTGAACGTACGGAAGGCAGCTGGTCCGGATGGAATACCGGGCCGTGTGCTCAGAGTCTGTGTGGGGCAGATGGCCGGGGTTTTCACCCTGAGCAGGGTGAACGTACGGAAGGCAGCTGGTCCGGATGGAATACCGGGCCGTGTGCTCAGAGTCTGTGTGGGGCATTTGGCCGGGGTTTTCACCCTGAGCAGGGTGAACGTACGGAAGGCAGCTGGTCCGGATGGAACACATGGCCGTGTGCTCAGAGTCTGTGTGGGGCAGTTGGCCGGGGTTTTCACCCTGAGCAGGGTGAACGTACGGAAGGCAGCTGGTCCGGATGGAATACCGGGCCGTGTGCTCAGCGTCTGTGTGGGGCACTTGGCCGGGGTTTTCACCCTGAGCAGGGTGAATGTACGGAAGGCAGCTGGTCCGTGTGCTCAGAGTCTGTGAGGGGCAGTTGGCCGGGGTTTTCACCCTGAGCAGGGTGAACGTACGGAAGGCAGCTGGTGCGGATGGAATACCTCGCCGTGTGCTCAGTCTGTGTGGGGCAGTTGGCCGGGGTTTTCTCCCTGAGCAGGGTGAACGTACGGAAGGCAGCTGGTCCGGATGGAATACCTGGCCGTGTGCTCAGAGCCTGTGTGGGGCAGTTGGCCGGGGTTTTCACCCTGAGCAGGATGAACGTATGGAAGGCAGCTGGTCCGGATGGAACACTGGGCCGTGTGCTCAGCGTCTGTGTGGGGCCGGGGTCTTCATGGACATTTTCAATCTGTATAGTCAACATGTCTTTGTGAAGGGAAGTTCATGCCTCACGAGCCTGATTGAGATTTTTGAAGAGGTAACAAAAGAAATTGATGAGGGTAGGACAGTGGATGAGGTCCAAATGGACCTTAGCACAGCATTTGACAAGTTCCCTCATGAGAGACTCATCCAGAAAGTCATGACGCATGGGATCAGTGGAACCTTGGCTGTTTGAATAAAAAATTAGCTTAAAGGAAAAAAGCAGAGGGTAGTTGTGGAAAGGAAGTATCCTGCCTGGAGGTCGGTGACTAGTGGAGTGCAGCAGGGATCTGTCCTGGGAACCCTTCTATTTGTGATTTTTATAATCACTAGGAGTCAGGAGACAGGTAGTTGGGTGATTGTCAGGAGAGGGAAGGGGAATAGACAGAATGTGCAGAGCACCCCTGTGGCCATTCCCATCAACAATAAGTATACCGTTTTGTATACTGTTGGTGGGGACAACCTACCAGGGACAAGTTGCAGTGGTTGCATCTCTGGCACCAAGACTGGACCCTCAGCTCAGAAGGGAAAAGAAGAGAGCAATAGTGATAGGGGATTCGATAGTTAGGGGGACGGATAAGAGGTTCTGTGGAAGAGATCGAGAATCCCGGATGGTTTGTTGTCTCCCTGGTGCCAGGGTCCGTGATATCTCGGATCGAGTTCCCAGTATTCTCAAGAGGGAGGGGGAGCAGCCGGATGTCGTGGTCCATGTAGAGACCAATGATGTGGGTAGGAAGAGTGAGGAGGTATTGAAAGGTGAGTTTAGGGAGTTAGGTGCCAAGTTAAAGGACAGGACCTCCAGGATAGCTACCAGTGCCACGTGCAGGTTGGTTTAGAAATAGTAAGATAGTGCAGATCAACATGTGGCTGAAGACATGGTGCAGGAGGGAGGAATTCACATTTATCGATAATTGGGCAGTTTTCTAGGGAAGTTGGGACCTGTTGTGGCAGTACGGTTTACATCTGAACTGGAGGGGGACAAATATTCTTGCAGGTAGGTTTGCTAGAGAGGCTGCAGTGGATTTAAACTAAATATGACAGGGGAGGGGAACCAGAGTGTAGGATGTATGGGAGAAGGAAGAAAAAGAAGACTGTAAAGTTCTTTGTACTGTTAGAGATAAACAGAGAGGAGGAGGTGGAGAATTTCTTAAATGCATCTATTTTAATGCTAGGAGCATTGTAAGAAAGGTGGATGAGCTTAGAGCATGGATAGATACCTGGAAATATGATGTTGTAGCTATTAGTGAAACAAGGTTGTGGGGGGGGGCGGTGTGATTGGCAACTAAATATTCCTGGATTTCGTTGCTTCAGGTGTGATAGAATTGGAGGGACAAGAGGAGGAGGTGTTGCATTGCTTGTCAGAGAAAATATTACAGCGGTGCTCTGGCAGGATAGATTAGAGGGCTCATCTAGAGAAATATTTTGGGTGGAATTGAGGAATGGGAAAGGTGTAATAACACTTATAGGGGTGTATTATAGACCACCTAATGGAGAGCGAGAGTTGGAGGAGCAAATTTGCAAGGAGATAGCAGATATTTGTAGTAAGCACAGGGTTGTGATTGTGGGAGATTTTAATTTTCCACACATAGACTGGGAAGCTCATACTGTAAAAAAGGATGGATGGTTTGGAGTTAGTAAAATGTGTGCAGGATAGTTTTTTGCAGCAATACATAGAGGTACTAACTAGAGAAGGGGCAGTGTTGGATCTTCTGTTAGGGAATGAAATAGGTGAGGTGACGGAGGTAAGTGTTGGGGAGCACTTCGGGTACAGTGATCACAATGCCATGAGTTTCAGTAGAATTATGGAGAAGGATAGGACTGGACCTGAGATAGGGTTGAGATCTTTGATTGGAGAAAGGCTAACTTTGAGCAGATGCAAAAGGATTTAGAAGGAGTGGATTGGGACAATTTGTTTTATGGGAAGGATGTAATAGAGAAATGGCGGTCATTTAAAGGTGAAATTTTGAGGGTACAGAATCTTTATGTTCCTGTTAGGTTGAAAGGAAAGGTTAAAAGTTTGAGAGAGCCATGGTTTTCAAGGGATATTGGAAACTTGGTTAGGAAAAAGAGAGATATCTACAATAAATATAGGCAGCATGGAGTAAATGAGGTGCTTGAGGAATATAAAGAATGTAAAAAGAATCTTGAGAAAGAAATTAGAAAAGCTGAAAGAAGATACAAGGTTGCTTTGGCAAGTAAGGTGAAAATAAATCCAAAGGATTTCTACAGTTATATTAAAAGCAAAAGGATAGTGAGGGATAAAATTGGTCCCTTATAGCATCAGAGTAGACAGCTATGTGTGGAGTTGAAAGAGATGGGGGAGATTTTGAACAATTTCTTTTCTTTGGTATTCATTAAGGAGTAGGATATTGAATTGTGTAAGGTAACAGAAACGAGTAGGGTAGTTATGGAAACTATGACAATTAATGAAGAGGAAATACTGGTGCTTTTAAGGAATATAAAAGTGGTTAAATCTCTGGGTCCTGACAGGATATTCCCTAGGACCTTGAGGGAGGTTCGTTTATAAATAGCAGGGGCTCTGACAGGAATATTTCAAATGTCATTAGAAATGGGGATGGTGCCGGAGGATTGGCAGATTGCTCATGTGGTTCTATTGGTTAAAAAGGGTTCTAAGAGTAAACCTAGCAATTATAGGCCTGTCAGTGGTGGGTAAATTAATGGAAAGTATTCTTAGAGAAGGTATATATAATTATCTGGATAGACAGGATCTGATTAGGAACAGTCAACATGGATTTGTGTGTGGAAGGTCATGTTTGACAAATTTTATTGAATCTTTTGAAGCGGTTATGAGGAAAGTTGACGAGGGTAAAGCAGTGGATGTTGTCCATATGGACTTCAATAAGGCCTTTGACAAGGTTCCACATGGAAGGTTAGTTAGGAAGGTTCAATCATTAGGTATTAATATTGAAGTACTAAAATGGATTCAACAGTAGTTGGATGGGAGATGCCAGAGAGAAGTGGTAGGTAACTGTTTGTCAGGTTGGAGGCCGGTGACTAGTAGTGTGCATCAGGGATCTGTACTGGGTCCAATGTTGTTTGTCATATACGTTAATGATCTGGATGAAGGGGTGGTAAATTGGATTAGTAAGTACGCAGATGATACTAAGATAGGTGGCGTTGTGGATAATGAAGTAGGTTTTCAAAGCTTGCAGAGAGATTTAGGCCAGTTCGAAGAGTGGGCTGAACGATGGCAGATGGAGTTTAATGCTGATAAGTGTGAGGTGCTACATTTTGGTAGGAATAATCCAAATAGGACATACATGGTAAATGGTAGGGTATTGAAGAATGCAGTAGAACAGAGTGATCTAGGAATAATGTGCATAGTTCCCTGAAGGTGGAATCTCATGTGGATAGGGTGGTGAAGAAAGCTTTTGGTATGTTGGCCTTTATAAATCAGAGCATTGAGTATAGGAGTTGGGATGTAATGTTAAAATTGTACAAGGCATTGGTAAGGCATGAATTTGGAGTATTGTGTACAGTTCTGGTCACCGAATTATAGGAAAGATGTCAACAAAATAGAGTACAGAGAAGATTTACTAGAATGTTACTTGGGTTTCAGCACCTAAGTTACAGGGAAAGATTGAACAAGTTAAATCTTTATTCCTTGGAGCGTAGAAGGTTTTGGGGGGACTTGATAGAGGTATTTACAATTATGAGGGGAATAGATAGAGTTGACGTGGATAGACTTTTTCCATTGAGAGTAGGGGAGATTCAAACAAGAGATCATGGGTTGAGAGTTAGGGGGCAAAAGTTTGAGGGTAACATGAGGGGGAATTTCTCTTCTCAGCGAGTGGTAGCCGTGTGGAATGAGCTTCCAGTAGAAGTGGTAGAGTCAGGTTCAGTATTGTCATTTAAAGTAAAATTGGATAGGTATATGGACAGGATAGGAATGGAGGGCTATGGGCTGAGTGTGGGTCAGTGGGACTAGGTGAGAGTAAGCATTCGGCATGGACTAGAAGGGCTGAGGTGGCCTGTTTCCGTGCTGTAATTGTTATATAGTTATATGGTTATATAAATGACCTGGCTGTAGAGGCGGAAGGATGGGTGTGTAAGTTTGCAGATGACACAAAGATTGGAGGAGTTGTGGATGGAGCTGTAGGTTGTCAAAGGTTACAAGAGGATATAGACAGGCTGAAGAGTTGGGCGGAAAAATGGCAGTTGGAGTTCAATACGGACAAGTGTGAGGTGATGCATTTTGGAAGGACAAACCAGAAGACTGAGTACAGGATTAATGGTCAGTTACTTAAGATTGTGGATGAACAAAGGGACCTTTGGGTTCAAATCCATTCATCCCTCAAGGTTGCTCCGCAGGTTGATAGGGTAGTTAAGAAGGCCTATGGGATGCTAGGCTTCATTAACAGGGGGATTGAGTTCAAGAGTAGAGAGGTCATGTTGCAACTCTGCAAATCTCTGGTGAGACCGCACTTAGAGTATTGTGTTCAATTCTGGTCACCTCATTATAGGAAGGATGTGGAAGCTATGGAGAGGGTGCAGAGGGGATTTACCAAGATGTTGCCTGGTTTGGAGAACAAGTCATATGAAGCAAGGTTAGCAGAGCTGGATCTTTTCTCTTTGGAGCATAGAAGAATGAGAGGGGACGAAAGAGGACTACAAGATTATGACAGGCAAAGATAGGGTGGATAGTCAGTACCTGTTTCCCAGGGCACCAATGGCAAACACCAGAAGGCATATGTACAAAATTAAGGGAGGGAAATTTAGGGGAGATATCAGGGGTAAGTTTTTTTTACATAGAGGGTTGTGAGTGCCTGGAATGACTTGTCAAGGATGGTGGTGGAGGCTAAAACATTAGGGGTATTTAAGAGCCTCTTGGACAAGCACATGGATGAAAGAAAAATGGAGGGTTTTTTTTTAAGGATTATGTGGGGCGGCACAATATGGAGGGCTGAAGGGCCTGTACAGTGCTGTAGTGTTCTATGGTCCCTGGCTCAGGCAGTTGTCCCCACAAGCTTCAAGATCACCGCCATCGTGCCAGTGCCGAAGCATTCCACTGCCGCGGGACTGAATGACTTCTGCCCAGTTGCACTCACCCCCCATCATTGCAAAGTGCTTTGGGAGACTGGTTTTATCATATCTGAAATCCTATCTGCCCACTACCCTGTATCCCATCAATTTGCCTATCGTACCAACAGAGGATGCCATCTCCAAGGCACTTTTCTCTGCCCTGACCCACCTGGACAGCCCCAACTCTTATGTCAGAATGCTGTTCATTCATGTTAGTTCAACATTCAATACTGTGATCCCCTCCAAGCTGATTGCCAAACTTTGCCAGCTTGGTATCAGCTCATTCCTCTGCAATTGGGCCTTGGATTTTCTGACTAACAGACCCCAATCTGTTAGGTTAGACCACCTCTCCTTCTCCACTCTCACCCTGAACACCGACGTGCCTCAAGGCTGTGTGCTGAGCCCTCTTCTGTACTCCCTTTTCTGTGTTCCTGTACATGGTTCTAACTCCATTTATCAAGTTCACAGACAACACCACAGTGGTTGGCCTGATCAGAGGGGATGACGAGACGGCCTACAGGGATGAGGTCCTGCACCAGGCCACGTGGTGTGCCGACAACAACCCGGCCCTTAACACCCAGAAGACCAAGGAGATCATTGTGGACTTCAGGCATGCTAGGAGCCACACTCACATCCCCATCTACATCAACGGAGCTGTAGTGGAGCGTGTATCAAGCTTCAAATTCCTTGGTGTCCACATTTCCGAGGATCTCACCTGGCCCCTGGACTCCTCCATCCTGATCAAAAAGGCACAACAGCGCCTTTATTTCCTGCGGAGCATCAAGAAAGCTCACCCCTGTCCCAGGATACCGACGGACTTTTACCGCTGTACCACTGAGAGCATACTCACCAACTGCATCTCAGTGTGGTATCGGACCGCAAAGCACTCCAGCGTGTGCTGAAAACTGCCCAGCGGATTATTGGCACCTAATTGCCCACCATTGAGAACATCTACCATAAACACCGCCTGGGAAGGGCGAAAAGCATATCAAGGATGCATCTCACCCTAACCATGGACTTTACTCTCCTCCCATCCGGTAGGTGATACAGGAGCCTTCGCTCCCGCACCAACAGGCTCAGGAAGAGCTTCTTCCCTGAGGCTGTGACCCTGCTGAACCTCACCTCACAGCGCTAAGCAGTATTGTACCTATGTTGTACTGTCTCAGTACATTTATATTTGTGTGCTTGTAGCACTTACTTTTTATTCGCAGTTATTTTGGAAATAACACTATTCTTTGAATTTCTGGTTAGATGCTAACTGCATTTCATTTGGCTTGGTATCTGTGCACAGCACAATGACAATAAAGTTGAATCTAATCTAATGTAATTCACTGTTCTGCTCAAACACCCTGTTGAGAACTCTTCCTTTGCTAAACCACCAGATTTCTGTATGTAGCAGGAGATGGGTGTGCTTTTTGTCCAGATTTTCAGTTTTTTAAACATCCTTGAGTGAACTGGTCTTTGTTTAATAAAGTTAACCATCATCCAGAACTTCGTCCATTTCATTTCTAAGAGTTTGTGACATCAGCACTTCTCTGTGAAGAAAGCAGTGTGTTGTGACCATGTCAGGATTTTACAGGATGAATGAAACCTCTCCTGGAGCAGCCACTAATGGGGCACCGCCAGTAGAGATGCCAACACAGCTCCTCTCAGAGAGATATTTTGTTTCCAGATATGAAGACAAAGCATTAAATATATCTTGGCCTTTACTTGTTTTGGGCAGCTCTTTGCAACAGATAGGGTTTTCTTGAATTCACCAATGCATTTATCTCACAAATCTTACAAATGCATTTATTGGTGAAATATGTTGATTCATTAACCTTAATAGAGAAGAGGTTGTTTTTCATACAAAACCTCTTCAGTATCATGTGACATGTCATCAATATGTTGACTTCTCACACTGTTTGAGAGAGGCCGCCTTCTCGCCCAAACAAAAAACCATGCAGGATCCCATCCTCAGCTACTATATGCGACGACTGTGCTCTTCTCACGCACACAGAGGATGCGCTACAGGCTGCAGTCGTTCAGTTCACTAAGGCTGCAAGGGCTTTCGGGTTAATGGTCAGTCTGAAGAAAGCAATGATCCTCCATCAGAAGCCCCCTGGTGGTGTTTACAACCCACCTTTGATCACCATTGACGACCACCCTCTCTGCACGGTAGAGCAGTTCACCTACCTGGGCAGTGTCATCTCCAACGATGCTATGGTATTAAGGGACGTTGACAATTGACTCGCTAGAGCTAGCAGTGCCTTTGGGTGTCTCCAGAAACCCATCTGGAAGAACCACCAGCTGCATCTATCCACAAAAATCCAGGCAAACAGGGCTGTCGTTGTCACAATACTGCTATACGGTTCTGAAGCCTGGGTCTTGTACTGCAAGTAAATCCAGTTGCTTGAGCAACTGCCTCCGTCCATCATGGGTATCAAGATCGCGTCTCCAACAAAGAGGTCCTGGAGAAGGCTCAGCTTCTGAGCATTGAAGCCACTTTGCTGCGCAGGCAGCTCCACTGCATGTGTTGCATGGATAATTCCGGGTTACCGAAAGCAGTACTCTACAGAGAATTCTCTCAGGGCAAGAGAAATTAAGTGCCTGCATGCCAGCTGTCCCTTGCCTCCACTGCTCCAGAGTCTGTAGCTCCAGAATTGGCATCTACAGTCACCATTGAATTGTGCAGTCGCACCTGAGGACTCTTCTATCCTCCTGATCTTCACAAGTGAAGAATCAGGCATCATCGTCATTGAGCGTGAAACCTTTTCAATTTCTTACACTGCACCTTGTCCTAGCATTTTACCCACTATAATTTTACACGTTGGCATCATTAGGTTCTCACCAAATGTGTGGCTCTTCCTTTTCTGGGTAATAAGTTCTGCCACTAAATAACTGCTTCCTAGGGTCTTTTTACTGACAGTATCTATATTAACAAAAACTTTACTCTGTTTGTTTTGAGATTCCAATAGCTGTTTAAAATAATCAGCAGTTTTATGAGTCACATGTCTGTGACTTGTAGTTAAGTGTCTTCAATTTTGCTGGAGACATTGCTACATTTGTAAGTTATTTGCCATGGACTAGGCACAATGGAACAGGACAACTCGGATCACCAGTCCATGGAAAACCCATTGATAAAGCTTTTATTATAAAGATGGACATTTTGCATGTCTGTTGTTACACTAGTGGAGTGAAATGATTCAGAAGATTGTAAATCAAAAACCGTCACATTGGATCATCAGATGTCTGAAAGACTCAGGAGTTAATAACATACAAAAATGGGCGAGTCCATTCAATGCCCAGAAAATGCATTTCACACTCTCATTAGCCTACTGTCCTCCCCTCTGTGCAATCCAGTGCTCAGGCCTCCCCTAATTCACGTCAAAAACTGAGAATTGGCTCACACAGTCCTACTGTGCACTGCCACACTGGGTTGAGAGATTGCTAATGGGTCTGCTTCGTCACTGCCCACCACTGCGAGTGCTGGAATCATGTGTCACATGTTCATAAACAATGTTTTTTTTTAAATCATGAGCTCTCGTGGAACCCCTAGGACTTCCTGTGGAACCCAGGTTGAGAAACCCTGTTTTAGACTCTCTACCAGTCACTGTCTTTTCACATTATCAGAGCACTGTCACTCATCCAGCATATGAGAGGTCTGCTCTGCCTCCTATTCCTCCTCCTCCTCAGGGTGGGCTTCACTCCCGAGAACATTCTCGGCCTACGATAACTTTGACTCTCCGCCAGTGCACTTTGCCATGTATCCGCCAGAGACGTAAGGGCCGATACCGACCCAGAACTTTCACCCTTCACTGGAGGACTCATTAGACCTTCCGCATCAGACCACTCCTTCCCCTCGCTCAGCAGAAACAAGAGTAGCTTGTCTTTAAAGTCTCTGGCCTCAGTTACGGGAAACACGGCTTCCAATTCAGCACCTTCGCCTGCACTCTACTCTTCTTGGAAACTATGGACAGCCCATGGCCCATCCTCTCCAGGTACTCCAATGGTACCTGGCAGACCAACCCCCATTACGCCAGCACTAGTCTGAACTAAAATGAAATCTTTGCCCGGCCTTTGGACAAACTTTATCTTTTCGTAATGCTTGAATGGTACTTGAAACCCTAATCAGCAACTCATCTGGGCTTCAGATATCCACCCGATTTAGAACACAAGCATTAGCAACAGGTAATCTCTTTGAATCGCACCAAAGCTTAATCCAGGCGGCATCCATAACCACTTATCTTAATCACTTTCCTGGACAATAACTTAACATGGGCTTAAACACAAAACCACTTATCAATTCTCAGAGCAATCACACAGCATCCAACGAATTCAACCCGGAACGATAGTCCCCACAATGAAACCCCTTTTTACTGGGCATCTCTAGAGATGTAGCTCATTAGCCCCTCGCTAACAGCCACTGGACTCAGCGGTGAGAAAACCACCTTTCTCAAACTCCGTACATCTAGGTTCGATTTGAATTGGGTCCCACTAAACCCGAGGTTGGAATGTCTCGCCCACCAAAACCTGGATTTGTCTGAATACCGTGCAAGCACCCAGTGGCAAGAACTAACAGACACACGTACACTCATGCAATTACAAAGAAAGCATATTTATCAATGTTAACCAAAATTATTAAAGAAAAAAAACAAAAAGGGCCCAGTATAATTAAACAGTCAAATGTACATAGGTGGAGCTCAAGTCTTCCAAAAGCTGCTGTGTCCGATGTACACAGGGCACCAACTCCTGCTCACCAGTTCCCGGTAGAAATCTCCCTCCTGGGCTCCGTTGGATCCTGCACTCCTGTCAAGGTGAATCCTATGGCCGATTCTCTCGAGTTTCTTCTCTCTCCACCTTCCACCTCAGTATTGATCACAAAACCTTCTCCCAGTTCCACCTTTCTGATTGGATGACACAACATTCCTAAGCATCCCTTATCTTTAATGGTAACCCAAGCACCACAGACAGGACACATTGTTTCTACAGAAAACCATTACATGAAATACCCTACAACATTAGTTGTAACATCTTTACTATGGTGTTACACTCACTAAACTGTGAACTGTGTTAGGTCAGCAGAAAAGGTCATTGGCTGCAGTCTACCATCACAGTGGGACTTGTGCGTGTCTAGGACAAAGAGGCAAGCAAGAAATCACTGTGGACTCAACCCACCCTGCAAACTACCTATAGGGCTATTTAAGCAAAAACACGCCTTCTTAAATGTTTATTCCCCAGGCAGTGAATGTGATTAACCATTTTAGCTAACCCTCCACCCCCCCTTTATCACTACACTGCACTGTAAACACTTTAAGCCACTGTTTTTTAATGTTATTTACATTGTAAGTACATGCTGGTATTTATGTATTTATACACATTGTATTTCATGTCCATACTTTAACTGCAAATTTATATTTCTATCGTTCTTTATTCCTTATAATTATTGAATGTTGTATTTTGTTGCCTGCCATGCCCTAACCAAAACACCACAGCAAATTCCTAATAAATGTAAATGTATATGGTGAATAAGGTTGATCTCTGATCTGTAAACTTGCTTTCTAGTCCAAACAGCACGCTGATTAATCTCCACAGTGTCATCTCAAAAGCCTCCATACCCTCACATCCTTCCTATAATGAGGCAACTAGGACTGAACACCATGATCCAAGTGTGGTCTGACCAGGATTTTATAAAGTTTGGAGTCACATAAAGGCAGAGTATAGGCAGCAGATTTAGCCAGTGAATTATCGATTTGAGGTTTTACCATAACTGTTCATTCCAGATCTATATATTAAAATAAATTTCACTGCAAGATTTAAGCTCATTACCTCAGATGTGGGTTCCCAGTCCAGTCACTAACTGTTTCTCAACACCCTTCTGCCTTGGCTGGCTCCTGCACCTTATTAGCTCAGCTGTCCAAATCTCCTGTGACTGTCAGAGCCTGGAACAGCATGAAGTGGTGGCTGTTCCAACAGGTCACTGACAGTGGACTGATTGATTCTTACCTGATAGATGTGACCAACCTCTCCACCCTCCTGGGCCAGTTACCAGCCTGTAGGTCTGGAACAAAGTACATAGAACAGTGCATCACAGTACATGCCTTATGGCCCACAATGTTGTGCTGACCGTTTAACTTGTTGCAAGATCAATTTAATGCAGTAGGTCAAGGTTGCCTGGGAGGCTGGAGTTAATATATGTCGTGACCAGCCAAATAGACCATTAGACCAGAATTAGGTAATTCAGCCCATCAAATCTGCTCCAATATTCCATCATAGCTGATCCTGAATCCCACTCAACCTGCCTTCTCTCCATATCTATTGATGCCTTAACTGATCAGGAAACGATCAACTCATGGACTTAGCCTCCACCACAGACTGTGGCAGAGCATTCCACGGATTCACTACTCTCTGGCTAAAAGAGTTCCTCCTTCACTCTGTTCTAAAAGGTCACCCCTCAGTTTTGGGGCAGTGCCCTATAGTTCTGGACAGCCCCACCATAGGAAACATCCTCTCCACATCCACTCTATCTGTGTCCTCTGGTCCTAGACTCCCCCACTGTAGGAAACATCCTCTCCACATCCACTCTATCTGTGTCCTCTGGTCCTAGACTCCACCATTATCGGAAACATCCTCTCCACATCCACTCTATCTGTGTCCTCTGGTCCTGGACTCCCCCACTATAGGAAACATCCTCTCCACATCCACTCTATCTGTGGTCCTAGACTCCCCCACCATAGGAAACATCCTCTCCACATCCACTCTATCTGTGCCCGCTGGTCCTAGACTCCCCCACTATAGGAAACATCCTCTCCACATCCACTCTATCTGTGTCCTCTAGTTCTGGACAGCCCCACCATAGGAAACATCCTCTCCACATCCACTCTATCTGTGTCCTCTGGTCCTAGACTCCCCCACTGTAGGAAACATCCTCTCCACATCCACTCTATCTGTGTCCTCTGGTCCTAGACTCCCCCACTATAGGAAACATCCTCTCCACATCCACTCTATCTGTGTCCTCTGGTCCTAGACTCCCCACCATAGGAAACATCCTCTCCACATCCACTCTATCTGTGTCCTCTGGTCCTAGACTGCCCCACTGTAGGAAACATCCTCTCCACATCCACTCTATCTGTGTCCTCTGGTCCTAGACTCCCCCACCATAGGAAACATCCTCTCCTCATCCACTCTATCTGTGTCCTCTGGTCCTAGACTCCCCACTATAGGAAACATCCTCTCCACATCCACTCTATCTAGTCCTTTAACATTTGGTAGGTTTCAATGAGGTCCCCATGCATTCTTCCAAATACTAGTGAGTACAGGTCCAAACACTCCTCATATGTTAACCCCTTAAATTCCTGGAAACATCCCTATGAACCTTCTCTGGATTCTAACCATATAACCATATAACAATTACAGCACTGAAACAGGCCATCTTGGCCCTTCTAGTCCATGCCGAATGCTTACACTCACCTAGTTCCACCGACCTGCACTCAGCCCATAACCCTCCATTCCTTTCCTGTCCATATATCTATCCAATTTTACTTTAAATGACAATATCAAACCTGCCTCTACCACTTCTACTGGAAGCTTGTTCCACATAGTTACCACTCTCTGAGTAAAGAAGTTCCCCCTCGTGTTACCCATAAACTTTTTCCCCCTAACTCTCAACTCATGTCCTCTTATTTGAATCTCCCCTAATCTCAATGGAAAAAGCCTATCCACGTCAACTCTATCTATCCCCTCATAATTGTAAATATCTCTATCAAGTCCCCCCTCAACCTTCTACACTCCAAAGAATAAATAACTAACTTGTTCAACCTTTCTCTGTAACTTAGGTGCTGAAACCCAGGTAACATTCTAGTAAATCTCCTCTGTCTACAATACACTTACACTACACGTAGAATCTGCAAAACAAACAGCATTATGACGGACCCCACGCAAACTCTTCTCCCTCCTGCCATCTGGGAAAAGGCTCCGAAGCATTCAGGCTCTCACGACCAGACTATGTAACAGTTTCTTCCCCCAAGCTATCAGACTCCTCAATACCTAGAGACTGGACTGACATCTTACTGCCCTATTGTCTTGTTTATTACTTAATGTAATGCCTGCACTGTTCTGTGCACTTTATGCAGTCCTGGGTAGGTCCGTAGTCTAGTGTAGTTTTTTTTCTGTGTTGTTTTTACATAGTTCAGTGTACTGTGTCATGTAATACCATGGCCCTGAAAAAACGTCTTGTTTTTACTATGTACTGTACCAGCAGTTATGGTCGAAATGACAATAAACAGTGACTTGACTTGACTTGACTTGAAATAAATGCCAACATTGCATTCTTTACCAGAGACTGAACCTGGAAATTAACCTTCTGGGAGTCTTCCACAATAACTGCAAAGTCCCTCTGCACCTCTGATGTTTGAACTTTCTCCCCATTTAGAAAATAGTCTGCACTATTGTTCCCTTTACC
Source organism: Hypanus sabinus (assembly GCF_030144855.1). Classification (NCBI taxonomy): domain Eukaryota; kingdom Metazoa; phylum Chordata; class Chondrichthyes; order Myliobatiformes; family Dasyatidae; genus Hypanus; species Hypanus sabinus. The sequence goes on along the minus strand of NC_082720.1, from coordinate 93,241,485 downwards.
AAACTGCATTATCATACATTTTCCAACACTGTATCCCATCTGCCACTTTTTTGCCCATTTTTCCAGAGGGGATGTCCTGGGTGATGGAGTCATTAATGATGGATGCTGTTTTTTGAGGCACCACTTTTTGGAGATGTCCCTGATGCTGGGAGGCTGGTGTCCATGATGGAGAAACTGAGTTTGCAACTCCGTTCCCTCCGCACCAATCCCAACCTCACTATAAAACCTGCTGATAAGGGGGGAGCTGTTGTTGTCTGGTGTACTGACCTCTACCTGGCTGAGGCACAGTGACAACTCTCTGAACCTCCTCCTATTTACCCCTTGATCATGACCCCGCTAAGGAACACCAGGCCATTGTCTCCTATACCATCACCAACCTTATCAGCCCTGGGGATCTCCCATCCACTGCCACCAACCTCATAGTTCCCACACCCCGCACTTCCCGTTTCTACCTCCTACCCAAGATCCACAAACCTGCCTGTCCAGGTAGACCTACTGTCTCAGCTTGCTCCTGCCCCACCGAACTCATTTCTGCATATCTTGACACTGTCTTATCCCCCCTTGTTCAATCTCTTCCCACCTATGTTCGTGACACTTCTCATGCTTTGAATTTTTTCAATGATTTTAAGTTCCCTGGCCCCCTCCGTCTTATTTTCACTATGGACGTCCAGTCCCTATATACCTCCATCCCCCACCAAGATGGTCTCGAAGCTCTTTGCTTTTTTTTTTGGATTCCAGACCTAACCAATTTCCCTCTACCACCACTCTCCTCCGTCTAGCGGGATTAGTTCTTACTGTCAATAATTTCTCCTTTGGCTCCTCCCACTTCCTCCAAACCAAGGGTGTAGCCATGGGCACCCATATGGGTCCCAGTTGTGCCTGCCTTTTTGCTGGCTTTGTGGAACAGTCCATGTTCCAAGGCTATACGGGTATCCATGCCCCTCTTTTCCTTTGCTACATCGACGACTGCATTGGTGCTGCCTCTTGCACGCATGCTGAGCTCGTTGACTTCATTAACTTTGCCTCTAGCTTTCACCCTGCCCTCAAGTTTACTTGGTCCATTTCCGACACCTCCCTCCCCTTTCTTGATCTTTCTGTCTCCATCTCTGGAGACGGCCTATCTACTGATATCTACTATAAGCCTACAGACTCTCACAGCTACCTGGACTACTCCTCTTCCCACCCTGTCTCTTGCAAAAATGCTATCCCCTTCTCACAATTCCTCCATCTCTGCTGCATCTGCTCTCAGGATGAGGCTTTTCATTCCAGGACGAAGGAGATGTCTTCCTTTTTTAAGCAAAGGGGTTTCCCTTCGTCCACCATCAACTCTGCTCTCAAACGCATCTCTCCCATTTCCCGCACATCTGCCCTCAGGGATGAGGTCCTGAAGTGTGAGTTTCGGGAACTAGGCAGAAGGCTGAAGAACAGGACCTCAAGGGTGGCGTTCTCAGGATTGCTGCCAGTGCTACGTGATAGTGATGGTAAGAATTGGAGGAGATGGCAGTTGAATGCGTGGCTGAGGAGTTGGTGCAGGGGGCAGGGTTTTAGATTTTTGAATCATTGGGATCTCTTCTGGGGAAGGTGGGACCTGTACAGATTGGAAGGGTTGCACCTGAACTCGAGGGGGAGCAATATCCTTGCTGGTAGGTTTGCTAGCATGGTTCGGGAGGGTTTAAACTAATTTGTAAGGGGGATGGGACCCGGAGCAATAGAGCAGTGAAAGAAGTGCATGGAGTAAAGCCAGATCTAACATATAGAGAGGCTTTGAGGAAAGAGAAGCAGAATAAAGTGTGCAAAGGTAGTAAGGTAGAAGGGCTAAAGTGTGTGTACATCAATGCAAGAAGCATCAGGAACAAAGGTGATGAACTGAGATCTTGGATACATACATGGAATTATGCTGTAGTGGCCATTACGGAGACTTGGCTGGCACCAGGGCAGGAATGGATTCTCAATATTCCTGGATTCCAGTGCTTTAAAAGGGATAGAGAGGGGGGGGAAAAGGGGAGGAGGGGTGGCATTACTAGTCAGGGATACTATTACAGCTGCAGAAAGGGTGGGTAATGTAGCAGGATCCTCTTTTGAGTCAGTATGGGTGGAAGTCAGGAACAGGAAAGGAGCAGTTATTCTACTGAGGGTATTCTATAGCCCCCTGGTAGCAGCAGAGATACCAAGGAGCAGATTGGGAGGCAGATTTTGGAAAGGTGCCAAAATAACAGGGTTGTTATCATGGGTGACTTTAACTTCCCTAATATTGATTGGTACTTGATTAGTTCCAAGGGTTTAGATGGGGCAGAGTTTGTTAAGTGTGTCCAGGATGGATTCCTTTCACAGTATGTTGACAGGCCGACTAGGGGGAATGCCATACTAGATTTAGTATTAGGTAACGAACCGGGTCAGGTCACAGATCTGTCAGTGGGTGAGCATCTGGGGGACAGTTATTACTGCTCCCTGGCCTTTAGCATTATTATGGAAAAGGATAGAATCAAAGAGGACAGGAAAATTTTTAATTGGGGAAGGGCAAATTATGAGGCTATAAGGCTAGAACTTGCGGGTGTGAATTGGGATGATGTTTTTGCAGGGAAATGTACTATGGACATGTGGTCGATGTTTAAGGATCTCTTGCAGGATGTTAGGGATAAATTTGTCCCGGTGAGGAATATAAAGAATGGTAGGGTGAAGGAACCATGGGTGACAAGTGAAGTGGAACATCTAGTCAGGTGGAAGAAGGCAGCATACATGAGGTTTCAGAAGCAAGGATCAGATGGGTCTATTGAGGAACATAGGGTAGCAAGAAAGGAGTTTAAGAAGGGGCTGAGAAGAGCAAGAAGGGGGCATGAGAAGGCCTTGGCGAGTAGGGTAAAGGAAAACCCCAAGGCATTCTTCAATTATATGAAGAACAAAAGGATGACAGGAGTGAAGGTAGGACCAATTAGAGATAAAAGTGGGAAGATGTGCCTGGAGGCTGTGGAAGTGAGCGAGGTCCTCAATGAATACTTCTCTTTGGTATTCACCAATGAGAGGGAACTTGATGACGGTGAGGACAATGAGTGAGATTGATGTTCCGGAGCATGTTGATATCAAGGGAGAGGAGGAGTTGGACTGTTAAAATACATTAGGATGGATAAGTCCTCAGGACCTGATGGAATATTACCCAGGCTGCTCCATGAGGCGAGGAAAGAGATTGCTGAGGCTCTGGCTAGGATCTTTATATCCTCATTGTCCACGGGAAAGGTACCAGAGGATTGGAGGGAAGTGAATGTTGTCCCCTTGTTCAAAAAAGGTAGCAGGGATAGTCCGGGTAATTATAGACCAGTGAGCCTTACATCTGAATTTAGAAGATTGAGGGGGGATCTTATTGAAACGTATAAAATTCTAAAGGGATTGGACAGGCTAGATGCAGGAAGATTGTTTCCGATGTTGGGGAAGTCCAGAACAAGGGGTCACAGTTTAAGGATAAAGGGGAAGCCTTTTAGGACCAAGATGAGGAAAAACTTCTTCACACAGAGAGTGGTGAATCTGTGGAATTCTCTGCCACAAGAAACAGTTGAGGCCGGTTCATTGGCTATATTTAAGAGGAAGTTAGATATGGCCCTTGTGGCTAAAGGGATCAGGGGGTATGGAGAGAAAGCAGGTACAGGGTTCTGAGTTGGATGATCAGCCATGATCATACTGAATGGTGGTGCAGGCACGAAGGACCGAATGGCCTACTCCTGCACCTATTTTCTATGTTTTTCTATGTTTCTATGTCTGTGGTGGGAAAGCTGTTAGAAAAGATTCTTAGAGATAGGATCTATGGGCATTTAGAGAATTGTGGTCTGATCAGGGACAGTCAGCATAGGTTTGTGAAGGGCAGATCATGTCTAACAAGCCTGATAGAGTTCTTTGAGGAGGTGACCAGGCATATAGATGAGGGTAATGTAGTGGATGTGATCTACGTGGATTTTAGAAAGGCATTTGATAAGGTTCCACACGGTAGGCTTATTCAGTAAGTCAGAAGGCATGGGATCCAGGGACATTTAGCCAGGTGGATTCAGAATTGGCTTGCCTGCAGAAGGCAGAGGGTCATGGTGGAGGGAATACATTCAGATTGGAGGGTTGTGACTAGTGGTGTCCCACAAGGATCTGTTCTGGGACCTCTACTTTTTGTGATTTTTATTAACGTCCTGGATGTGGGGGTAGAAGGGTGGGTTGGCAAGTTTGCAGATGACACAAAGGTTGGTGGTGTTGTAGATAGTGTAGAGGATTGTTGAAGATTACAGAGAGACATTGATAGGATGCAGAAGTGGGCTGAGAAGTGGCAGATGGAGTTCAACCCGGAGAAGTGTGAGGTGGTACACTTTGGAAGGACAAACTCCAATGCAGAGTAGAAAGTAAATGGCAGGATACTTGGTAGTGTGGAGGAGCAGAGGGATCTGGGGGTACATGTCCACAGATCCCTGAAAGTTGCCTCACAGGTAGATAGGGTAGTTAAGAAAGCTTATGGGGACTTGGATTTTACACCAAATAAATTGGATGCTAGATTTAAGGACTGGAGAGCTAAAGGAATAACAGTTCTTTGCAACATAATGAAAGAAGGAACACTGTTCAGTTTTGAAATGCTTAAAGAGAAACACATTAGAAAAACAAGATTTTTATCGGTATTTACAGATGTGACAATATGTTAATAAGACGCTTAAAAATGTAACCAAGGCAAATACATGCTTGATAGAGATCTTTAGAAAAGCATATAATTCAGATAATGGTAGTAGAATCATTTCAAGCATGTATAAGGATTTGTCAAATCTTAAAACACATTTGACTTCATACATTAAAACAAAATGGGAGAAGGAAGGAGGGATAATTATATCTGAGGAAGAATGGACAACAATAGGGAGATATCAATGGAAGTGTACCAGTTCACAGAAATGCGAGGAGTTTGGATGGAAAAACTTGATAAGATATTTTATTACATCCTCTCAGAAATTCCATTATAATAGTAACCTCCCTGTTTGCTGGAGAAATTGTTGAAATCAAAATGTAAATTGTTATCACATTTTTTGGGACTGCCCTGTTATCAAAAGCTATTGGAGGGGGTTACACAATGCCCTACAATACATCTTTAAATGTGAAATACCCTTAGAGAGTAAGACCATATATTTTGGAGATATACCTCAAGAATGGTTGAAGAGAGATAAATATTTAATGAATATATTGTTGGTGGCTGGTAAAAAGACTCTTACTAGGAAATGGTTATCACAGGAGAGCCCAACTTTAAACGCATGGATGGAAATTACAATGGGCATTTACAAAATGGAGAAGATAACAGCATCTGTTAATCATAAGCTGGAACAATTTGATTCATACTGGGAAAAATGGTTTAATCACACAATGCCTCATAGGCCTGATATTATTCTCACAAATCAATGAATCTGTTAAAAAAATGATCACTCCCTACTTGTACATAGTTCTTTCCTTTTGCTTGCTTTTTCTTTCCACTCTTTTCTATAAGTGTATACCTCAGATAAATACTTTGTGGAGATTTGTGACATATATGATTATACAATATATATGTACAATGTCTGAAATACATCTTATGGAAATGTTTGTTTGATGATGAACTTCAATAAAAAAATAAATAACAAAAAGAAAGTAAGCTTATGGGATGTTAACTTTCATAAGTCAAGGGATAGAGTTTAAGAGACGCGATGTAATGATGCAGCTCTATAAAACTCTAGTTAGGCCACCACTTGGAGTATTGTGTCCAGTTCTGGTTGCCTCACTATAGGAAGCATGTGGAAGCATAGGAAAGGGTACAGAGGAGATTTACCAGGATGCTGCCTGGTTTAGAGAGAATGGATTATGATCAGAGATTAAGGGAGCTAGGGCTTTACTCTTTGGAGAGAAGGAGGATGTGATGAGTCATGACAGAGGTGTGCAATATATTAAGAGGAATAGACAGAGTGGACAGCCAGCGCCTCTTCCCCAGGGCACCACTGCTCAGTACAAGAGGACATGGCTTTAAGGTAAGGGGAGGGAAGTTCAAGGGGGATATTAGAGGAAGGTTTTTCACTCAGAGAGTGGTTGGTGCGTGGAATGCACTGCCTGAGTCAGTGGTGGAGGCAGATACACTAGTGAAATTTAAGAGACTACTAGACAGGTATATGGAGGAATTTAAGGTGGGGTGTTATATGGGAGGCAGGGTTTGAGGGTCAGCACAACATTCTGGGCCGAAGGGCCCATAATGTGCTGTACTATTCTATGTTCTATGAGGCCTCATTAATGTCTTATAAAGCCTCAGCATCACATCCTTGTTCTTGTATTCTAGACCTCTTGAAATGAATGCTAACATGGCATTAGCCTTCCTCACCACCAACTCTACCTGCAAGTTGACCTTCAGTTTGTTCTGCACAAGGACTCCCTTTGCATCTCAGATTTTTGGATTTTCTCCCCATTTAGAAAATAGTCTGCACATTTATTTCTCCTACCAATGTGCATGACCATGCAATTACCAATATTGTATTTCATTTGTCACTTTCTTGCCCATTCTTCTACTCTGTCTAAATCCTTCTGCAGCCTGTTTCCTCAACACTACCTGCTTCTCTCCCAATCTTCGTATCATCTGCAAACTTGGCAAAAAACCATCTATTCCATCATCTAAATCATTGATATGCAGCATAAAAAGCGGTCCCAACACCAGCCCCTGTGGAACACCACTAGTCACTGGCAGCAAACCAGAAAAGGATCCTTTTATTCCCACTCGCTGTCTCCTATCAATCAGCCAATGTTCTAACCATGTTAGTAACTTTCCTGTAATACCATGGGCTCTTAACTTGGCAAGCAGCCTCATGTGTGGCACCTTATCAAAGGCCTTCTGAAAGTCCAAATATACAATATCCACAGCATCCCCTTTATCTATCCTACTTGTAATCTCTTTAAAGAAGTCCAACAGTTTCATGTGGCAAGATTTTCCCATAAAGAAACTATGCTGACTTTGTCCTATCTTGTCCTGTGTCACCAAGTACTCCATCACTTCATCCTTAACAATTGACTCTAACATCTTCTCAACCATTGAGGTCAGGCTAAATGATCTAAAATTTCCTTTCTGTTGCTTTACCCTTTTCTTAATGAGTAGACTAACATTTGCAATTTTCCAGTCCTCTGGCACCATGCAAGTATCTTCCACAGTGAAGACTGATGCAAAATACTCATTTAGTTCATCAGCCATCTCCTTGTCCCCCATTATTATTTCTCCTGCCTCATTTTCCAGTGGTCCTATATCCAGTCTCATCTCTTTTATTTTTACATGAAAAAGCTTTTGCTATCCACTTTGATATTGTTTCTAGCTTTCTTTCATTCTTCATCTTTTCCCTTCTAACCATTCTTTCAGCTGCTCTCTGTAGGTTTTTAAAAGCTTCCTATTCCTCTGTTTTCCCACATTTTTTTGCTTTGCTGTATGCCCTCTCCTTTGCTTTTACATTAGTTTTGACTTCCCTTGTCAGCCATGGTTGTACTATTTTGCCATTTGAGTATTTCTTCATTTTTGGAATACACATGTCCTGTACCTTCCTTGTTTTCCCCAGAAACGCAAGCTGTTGCTGCTCTGCTGACATCTCTGCCAGCAGCTCCTTCCAGTTTACTTTTGCAAACTCCTCTCTCACACCACTGTAAGTTCCTTTACTCCACTGAAATACTGCTCCATCAGACTTTACTTTTTCCCTCTCAAATTTCAAGTTGAACTCAATCATATTGTGATGACTGTCACTAAAGGTTCTTTTACCTTAAGTTTCCTAATCACCTCCAGTTCATTACATAACACACAATCCCGTATAGCTGTTTCCCTAGTAGGCTCAATGACAAACTGCTCTAAAAACCATCATGTAACCATTCAACAAACTTCACTCTCTTGAGATCCATTACCAACTGTTTTTCCCAATTGACATGCAAGTTAAAATCCCCCATGACTTCATAACATTGCTCTTTTGACACGTCTTTTCTATTTTGCATTGTTATCTGTAGTCCACATCCCAGCTACTGTTGGGAGGCCTGTGTATATCTGCCATCAGGGTCCTTTCACCCTTGCGGTTTCTAAACTCAACCCACAAGCATTCAATATCTTCCGATCCAATATCACATCCTTCTACTGAACTGACGCCATTCTTTACCAGAAGAGCCATGCTATCCACTCTGCCCACCTTCCTATGCCTCTGATACCATGTGTAACCTTGGACATTCAGCTCCCAACTACAACTATCCTTCAGCCACGATTCAGTGATAGCCACAACATCATATCTAACAAACTGTAATAGTGCAACAAGATCATCCACCTTATTTAAAATACTTCATGCATTGAAATATAACATTTTGAGTGCTGTATTTGCTACCATTTTTGATTCTGCATCCCTAATGCACTGATACTGACCCAGCTGGCTGCAATGTTGTCCTATCATTTCCCTGCCCTTCCTGTCAGTCTGACTGCAGTTATCTTTGCTTTTTACCAACTGTCCCGTCCTGAGTCCATTCACTCCAGTTCCCATTCCCCTGGCAAATTGGTTCAAGCTCTCCCTAACAGCTCTAACAAGTCTGCCCGTGAGAATATTGGTCCCCCTTGGGTTCAGGTGCAACCCATCGTTTTGTACATGTCATACCTCCACCAGAAGAGATCCCAATGATCCAAGAACTTGAAGCCCTGCTCCATGCACCAGCTTCTTATCCATGCATTAATCTGCCAAATCATTCTGTTTCTACCCTCACTGGCATGTGGCACATCCAGAAATTACCTCCCTGGAGTCCTGCTTCTCAGCTTTCTCCTAGCTCTCCAAATTCTCTCTTCAGGACCCTTTTGCTTTTCCTTCCTATGGCATTGGTACCAATATGTACCAAAACATCTGGCAGCTGTCCTCCCCTTCCAAAATGCCTTGGACATGATCTATGACATCCTTGACTGTGGCAACTGGAAAGCAAAATTCCATCTGGGTGTCCTGTTCACATCCACAGAATCTCCTTTCTGTTCCCCTGACTTTTGAGTCCCCTATCACTACCTCTCCACCTTTCTCTATCTTTCCATTCTGCACCACAAACCTATGCTCAGTGCCAGTAACACTGTCTCCATGGCATTCCCCTGGGCGATCATCTCCCATAACAGCATCCAAAATGGTATACTTGTTATGGAGGGGAATGGCCACAGCGGGCGCTCTGTGCTAACTGCCTACTCACATTTCCATTTCTCCTGACAGTCACCCAGCCATCTGCCTCCTGCAACTTTGGGGTTGTTACTTCCCTGTAACTCTGATCAATTATCTCCTCACTCTGGGTTTTTCAGGACTCCAACGTCCAGCATGAAGAACACACAACAGCCAAAAGGGAATCTTAAGAGAAACTTATGCAGAGCCAACGCCTCTTTTGAAGGAAAGCTTCCTTTGAGCCAAAGCCTGGCACTCCTACTCTCACCACTGGCCTACTCCCAACAATGGCTGCCCCAACAATGGCCACCCCACTTGTCACTTCTGTACTTTTAAACAAGAGTTACTGACCTGTGAGAAACTGCGTATGGACCTTGATGTTAATCGTCCAACTATGGCCTTCTTTCAGCCATGACTCAGAGATGCCCACAACGTCCTGTTGTCTAATCTCTAAATGCACCATGAGTTGGTCCACCTTATTCCAAATGCTACATACATTTAAAAACAGCACCTTCAGTTCTGCATTCTTCGCCCTTTTGAATTTTGCCTCTGTGGTACAATTGAACTCTTTGTTCTGTCTGTATTTGTACCCAATCATTGGCTTGTCCTTCCTTACATTCATTTTTCATCCATCATCTACATGTAAACCTTCTGGCTCATCCTCAGCTCTATCATACTGGTTCCCAAATCCCTGTCATGTTAGTTTAAACCACTCTCAACAGCTCTAGTAAAACTGCCCACAGGAATATTGCCCCCCCCCAGATTCAAGTGCAACCCATCCCTTTTGTACTGGTCACACCTGCCCCAGAAGAGGTGAAAATTATCCAGGAAACTGAATCCTTGCCCCCTGCTCCAATTCTGGCCCGGTAGATATGCCCCTATTCTCTCTAGAGTGAAATAAGGAATAAAGTTATCTACTTAGCTTGCCTCCGTCTGATCTTGCCGAAGCTTGTTGAGCCAAAGCCTTACCATTCAGACTCAGAGCACTCCCGCCATGACTGCTCCACTAGATGGTACCCCTCTTTTATGGAGGCTGTGTTTTTAAAGCTCTTCACTGGACCTGCATGGGAATGGTTCTACTGCATCCGTGCAGTGCTCCAATCAAGACTGAAGAACTTCATGATGGTAGATGACTGTGCCACTGGGCAGTAGTCATTAAGGCATGGTATCTTCTTTTTCTTAGGCACTGGGATGATAATGGTCTTCTTAAAGCAGTTGGGAACCACAGACTGAAGCATGCAGAAGTTCTAAAGTCTGCAAATACTCCTTTCAGTTGATCTGCACAGGATCGAAAGATATGGGCCGGTATACCATACGGGCCCAATGCTATCTGTGGGTTCACTCTCCAGAAGATCTTATGACGGCAGCAGTGTCTGTGAGTTCAGGTACACTGGAGGCTGTTGGGGTGGGTGGGGACATTCCAATCCCTTTCTGCTGAAGATGTGTACAGAATGTGTTAATCTCATCAGGAAGGGAGGGGCTGTGTTGGCAATGGTGCCTGACATCATCATGTATGGTATTCTCGTACGTAAGCCCTGCCACCACTGATGGCTGGTTTGAGAGTCGATTTTGGACTGGTATTGTCTGGTGTCATCTCTGATAGCTTTACAGAGGTTTTATCATAGTTTATAAAATACAGGGACACCTGATTTGAATGTCACTGTCTTAGACTTCAGTAGGCAGTGGATCTCCTGGTCCATCCATGTTTTCTCATTTGGGAACACCTGAGTTGTCCTCTTCAGAAAGTGTGAAGAACATTTCAAAGTTCACTGAAATAATGACTCATTATTTACAACACAACTTAGAAAGGGCCTTGCCTAATAATCCACCATGTGATGAAAAGGTATCTAACAGGGAGGGATGTGCTGGAATCTAATCAAAACAGACAATTGATTGGCCTCACTCAGGTTATACTGTTCAATGACGATCAGCTGAATGCTTTTATTCAACCCTAACCAATCAAAAGGGTCTATTAACCAGGGAATTGGCAATGGTCTCTATCCAATGAGGATTGACTACTGCCCTCAGTCAAAATTGATTGGAGAAATTCGTTCAACAGACTTGACGATAGACTTCTTTGAATCAACATCCATCAACACTATTCATTTGATTATGCCCAATTGCTGGGCTCAATTAAGATAATTATTCACTGGGTTGTGTTTCTTCTCATTTTTGTTTATTTAGATACACAGCACAGAAATGGCCCTTCTGTCCCTATGAGCCACACAGCTCAGCAACCTCAGACTTAACTTGAGCCGAATCACAGGACGATATATAATGAGCAATTAACCTGCTAACCGGTACATTTTTACAATATAGGAGGAAAGCGGAGCATGTGATTGAGATGAACGTGCTCATAGGAAGGATGTACAAACATCTTACTGACAGCATTGGAATGGAACTCTGAACTCCAATGCCCCAAGCTGTAATTGTTGGACCATTGGTTGTTTGGTGGCGTTTGGGTGGCATGACAGTGAAGCGATTAGTATAACATTTTATAGTGGGTTCATTTCCCGCTGTTGTCTTTCCTTCGGGAGCTATGGTTTCCTCCCAGTATGAGTTAGGGTTTGTAAGTTGTGGGCATGCTATGTTAGACCATAAGACAAAGGAGCAGAATTAGGCTATTTGGCCCATCAAGTCTGCTCTGCCATTTGATCATGGCTGATTTATTAACCCTCTTAACCCCATCGTCTTGCCTTCTCCCTGTAACCTTTGCCACCCTTACTAATCAAGAACTTATCAACCTCCATGTTTAACACACACAGTTGGCCTCCACAGCTCTCTGTAGTAGACTCGCCACCCTCTGGCATCAGAAGCACGGCATCATCGGACTGTATCGGTCATTGACACAAATGACGCATTTCACTGTATGTTTTAATGTACATATGACAAATAAAGCTAATCTTCAGTTTTAATCCCTCCCTAGTGGATGGAATAACTTCTGAGCTGGACTGTGCTGGCTCTGTCTTGATAAACACTATTTTCCTCTCTATCTCTCTGCTTTCTTGCCATGGATCATCGACGTCTGCCTCAGGCAGTAGTGATGGTTGGACTCTGTCCAGCGTGGACATCTGTGTGGGTGTTATACTTGTTGGTTCTGCTAGTTGAGTGACAGATGGTCTCTTTACCACAAGATCTGTGATATGTGGACTTATCAAGCAGGGAAGGTCAGAGCGTGGTGCACTTTCCAGGTCCTGTTGAGGGACCTATGTAGTTTACCTCAGCACATGAACTTTGTGTGAGGCCATTACTGTCTTCAGTACCAACTCTTTGTTCCCAAGGGAACTTCTCCAGAATGCTACCCAAGATCAGATCTCCCATTGGACCAGACTCTCCATTCCAAAGTGATAGAACATTGTGATTGGTGCAACAGTATATGCAGCATTCTGATAGGTCCAGAAGTCAAGGATGATGAACCAAATAGGGGCAGGCTGAGAGAAGTGTACAAAACCATCTGGTATGGAGAGGCCACTGCACAGGATCGGAAAAAGCTGCAGGAAGTTGTAAGCTCCACCAGCTCCATCATGGGCACCAGCCTCCCCAGCATCCAGGACACCTTCAAAATGCAATGCCCTAAAGATGGTGTCATCCATCATTGAGGACCACCATCACCCGGGACGTGCCACCATCACCCGGGACATGTCACCATCACCCGGGACGAGCAACCATCACCCAAGACATGCCACCATCACCTGGGACGTGCCACCATCACCCGGGACATGCCACCATCACCTGGGACGAGCCACCATCACCTGGGACGTGCCACCATCACCCGGGACGTGCCACCATCACCTGGGACGTGCCACCATCACCCGGGATGTGCCACCATCACCCGGGATGTACCACCATCACCCGGGACGTGCCACCATCACCCGGGACATGCCACCATTACCTGGGACGTGCCACCATCACCCGGGATGAGCAACCATCACCCGGGATGTGCCACCATCACACGGGACGTGTCACCATTACCCGGGACGTGCCACCATCACCCGGGACGTGCCACCATCACCTGGGACGTGTCACCATCACCCGGGACGAGCAACCATCACCCAAGACATGCCACCATCACCTGGGACGTGCTACCATCACCCGGGACATGCCACCATCACCTGGGACATGCCACCATTACCTGGGACGTGCCACCATCACCCGGGACGTGCCACCATCACCCGGGACGAGCCACCATCACCCGGGACGAGCCACCATCACCCGGGATGTGCCACCATCACCTGGGACGTGCCACCATCACCTGAGACGTGCCACCATCACCTGAGACGTACCACCATCACCTGGGATGTGCCACCATCACCCGGGATGTGCCACCATCACCTGGGACGAGCCACCATCACCCGAGACGTGCCACCATCACCCGGGACGTGCCACCATCACCCGGGATGAGCAACCATCACCCGGGATGTGCCACCATCACCCGGGACGTGCTACCATCACCCGGGAGGAGCCACCATCACCCGGGACGTGCCACCATCACCCAGGACGAGCAACCATCACCTGGGACGAGCCACCATCACCCGGGACATGCCACCATCACCCGGGACGAGACACCATCACCCGGGACGTGCCACCATCACCTGAGATGTACCACCATCACCCGGGACGTGCCACCATCACCTGGGACGTGCCACCATTACCTGAGACGTACCACCATCACCCGGGATGTGCCACCATCACCTGGGATGAGCAACCTTCACCCGGGATGTGCCACCATCACCCGGGACGTGTCACCATCACCCGGGACGTGCCACCATCACCCGGGACGTGCCACCATCACCCGGGATGTGTCACCATCACCCGGGACGAGCAACCATCACCCAAGACATGCCACCATCACCTGGGACGTGCCACCATCACCCGGGACATGCCACCATCACCTGGGACGAGCCACCATCACCTGGGACGTGCCACCATCACCCGGGACGTGCCACCATTACCTGGGACGTGCCACCATCACCCGGGACGTGCCACCATCACCCGGGACGTACCACCATCACCCGGGACGTGCCACCATCACCCGGGACATGCCACCATTACCTGGGACGTTCCACCATCACCCGGGACGTGCCACCATCACCCGGGATGAGCAACCATCACCCGGGATGTGCTACCATCACCCGGGACGTGTCACCATCACCCGGGACGTGCCACCATCACCCGGGACGTGCAACCATCACCCGGGATGTGCAACCATCACCCGGGATGTGCTACCATCACCCGGGACGAGCCACCATCACCCGGGATGTGCCACCATCACCCGGGACGTGCCACCATCACCCGGGATGTGCAACCATCACCCGGGATGTGCAACCATCACCCGGGATGTGCTACCATCACCCGGGACGAGCCACCATCACCCGGGACGTGCCACCATCACCCGGGATGTGCCACCATCACCCGGGATGAGCAACCATCACCCGGGACGAGACACCATCACCCGGGACGTGCCACCATCACCCGGGACGTGCCACCATCACCCGGGACGTGCCACCATCACCCGGGACGTGCTACCATCACCCGGGACGTGTCACCATCACCCGGGACGTGCCACCATCACCCGGGATGTGCCACCATCACCCGGGACGTACCACCATCACCCGGGACGTGCCACCATCACCCGGGACATGCCACCATTACCTGGGACGTGCCACCATCACCCAAGACATGCCACCATCACCTGGGACGTGCCACCATCACCCGGGACGAGCCACCATCACCCGGGACGAGCCACCATCACCCGGGACGAGCCACCATCACCCGGGATGTGCCACCATCACCTGGGACGTGCCACCATCACCCGGGATGTGCCACCATCACCTGGGACATACCACCATCACCCGGGACGTGCCACCATCATCTGGGACGTGCCACCATCACCCGGGATGTGCTACCATCACCCGGGACGTGCTACCATCACCCGGGAGGAGCCACCATCACCCGGGACGTGCCACCATCACCCGGGACGTGCCACCATCACCCGGGACGAGCAACCATCACCTGGGACGAGCCACCATCACCCGGGACGTGTCACCATCACCCGGGACGTGCCACCATCACCCGGGACGTGCCACCATCACCCGGGATGTGCCACCATCACCTGGGACGAGCAACCATCACCCGGGATGTGCCACCATCACCCGGGATGAGCAACCATCACCCAGGATGTGCCACCATCACCCGGGAAATGCCACCATCACCCGGGACATGCCACCATTACCTGGGACGTGCCACCATCACCCGGGACATGCCACCATCACCCGGGATGAGCAACCATCACCTGGGACGTGCCACCATCACCCGGGACATGCCACCATCACCCGGGACATGCCACCATCACCCGGGACATGCCACCATCACCTGGGACGTGCCACCATCACCCGGGACGTGCCACCATCACCTGAGACGTACCACCATCACCCGGGACGTGCCACCATCACCTGGGACGTGCCACCATCACCTGAGACGTACAACCATCACCCGGGATGTGCCACCATCACCTGAGACGTACCACCATCACCCGGGACGTGCCACCATCACCTGAGACGTACAACCATCACCCGGGATGTGCCACCATCACCCGGGACGTGCCACCATCACCCGGGATGTGCCACCATCACCCGGGACGTGCCACCATCACCTGGGATGAGCCACCATCACCCGGGACGTGCCACCATCACCCGGGACGTGCCACCATCACCTGAGACGTACCACCATCACCCGGGACATGCCACCATCACCTGAGATGTACCACCATTACCTGAGACGTACCACCATCACCCGGGACGTGCCACCATCACCTGGGACGTGCCACCATTACCTGAGACGTACCACCATCACCCGGGATGTCCCACCATCACCTGGGATGAGCAACCATCACCCGGGATGTGCCACCATCACCCGGGACGTGTCACCATCACCCGGGACGTGCCACCATCACCCGGGACGTGCCACCATCACCCGGGACGAGCAACCATCACCCAAGACATGCCACCATCACCTGGGACGTGCCACCATCACCCGGGACATGCCACCATCACCTGGGACGAGCCACCATCACCTGGGACGTGCCACCATCACCCGGGACGTGCCACCATCACCTGGGACGTGCCACCATCACCCGGGACGTGCCACCATCACCCGGGATGAGCAACCATCACCTGGGATGTGCTACCATCACCCGGGACGAGCCACCATCACCCGGGACGTGCCACCATCACCCGGGACGTGCCACCATCACCTGAGACGTACCACCATCACCCGGGACGTGCCACCATCACCTGGGACGTGCCACCATCACCTGAGACGTACCACCATCACCCGGGATGTGCCACCATCACCAGGGATGTGCCACCATCACCCGGGACGTGTCACCATCACCCGGGACGTGCCACCATCACCCGGGACGTGCCACCATCACCCGGGATGTGCCACCATCACCTGGGACGAGCAACCATCACCCGGGATGTGCCACCGTCACCCGGGACGTGCCACCATCACCCGGGATGAGCAACCATCACCCGGGATGTGCCACCATCACCCGGGACATGCCACCATCACCCGGGATGAGCAACCATCACCTGGGACGTGCCACCATCACCCGGGACATGCCACCATCACCCGGGACATGCCACCATCACCCGGGATGAGCAACCATCACCTGGGACGTGCCACCATCACCCGGGACGTGCCACCATCACCCGGGATGAGCAACCATCACCCGGGATGTGCCACCATCACCCGGGACATGCCACCATCACCTGGGACGTGCCACCATCACCCGGGACATGCCACCATCACCCGGGACGAGCCACCATCACCCGGGACATGCCACCATCACCCGGGACGTGCTACCATCACCCGGGAGGAGCCACCATCACCCGGGACGTGCCACCATCACCCGGGACATGCCACCATCACCCGGGACGTGCCACCATCACCCAGGACGAGCAACCATCACCTGGGACGAGCCACCATCACCCGGGACATGCCACCATCACCCGGGACGAGACACCATCACCCGGGACGTGCCACCATCACCTGAGATGTACCACCATCACCCGGGACGTGCCACCATCACCCGGGACGTGCCACCATCACCTGGGACGTGCCACCATTACCTGAGACGTACCACCATCACCCGGGATGTGCCACCATCACCTGGGATGAGCAACCTTCACCCGGGATGTGCCACCATCACCCGGGACGTGTCACCATCACCCGGGACGTGCCACCATCACCCGGGACGTGCCACCATCACCCGGGATGTGTCACCATCACCCGGGACGAGCAACCATCACCCAAGACATGCCACCATCACCTGGGACGTGCCACCATCACCCGGGACATGCCACCATCACCTGGGACGAGCCACCATCACCTGGGACGTGCCACCATCACCCGGGACGTGCCACCATTACCTGGGACGTGCCACCATCACCCGGGACGTGCCACCATCACCCGGGACGTACCACCATCACCCGGGACGTGCCACCATCACCCGGGACATGCCACCATTACCTGGGACGTTCCACCATCACCCGGGACGTGCCACTATCACCCGGGATGAGCAACCATCACCCGGGACGTGCCACCATCACCCGGGACATGCCACCATTACCTGGGACGTTCCACCATCACCCGGGACGTGCCACCATCACCCGGGATGTGCTACCATCACCCGGGACGTGCCACCATCACCCGGGACGAGCCACCATCACCCGGGACGTGCCACCATCACCCGGGATGTGCCACCATCACCCGGGATGAGCAACCATCACCCGGGACGTGCCACCATCACCCGGGATGTGCCACCATCACCCGGGACGAGCCACCATCACCCGGGATGTGCTACCATCACCCGGGACGTGCTACCATCACCCGGGAGGAGCCACCATCACCCGGGACGTGCCACCATCACCCGGGATGTGCCACCATCACCCGGGACGAGCAACCATCACCTGGGACGAGCCACCATCACCCGGGACGTGCCACCATCACCCGGGACGTGCCACCATCACCTGAGACGTACCACCATCACCCGGGACGTGCCACCATCACCTGGGACGTGCCACCATCACCTGAGACGTACCACCATCACCCGGGATGTGCCACCATCACCTGGGACGTCCCACCATCACCCGGGACGTGCCACCATCACCCGGGATGAGCAACCATCACCCGGGATGTGCCACCATCACCCGGGACGTGTCACCATCACCCGGGACGTGCCACCATCACCCGGGACGTGCCACCATCACCCGGGATGTGCCACCATCACCCGGGATGAGCAACCATCACCCGGGATGTGCCACCATCACCCGGGACATGCCACCATCACCCGGGACATGCCACCATTACCTGGGACGTGCCACCATCACCCGGGACATGCCACCATCACCCGGGATGAGCAACCATCACCTGGGACGTGCCACCATCACCCGGGACATGCCACCATCACCCGGGACATGCCACCATCACCCGGGATGAGCAACCATCACCTGGGACGTGCCACCATCACCCGGGACGTGCCACCATCACCCGGGATGAGCAACCATCACCCGGGACGAGCCACCATCACCCGGGACATGCCACCATCACCCGGGACGTGCTACCATCACCCGGGAGGAGCCACCATCACCCGGGACGTGCCACCATCACCCGGGACGTGCCACCATCACCCAGGACGAGCAACCATCACCTGGGACGAGCCACCATCACCCGGGACGTGCCACCATCACCTGAGATGTACCACCATCACCCGGGACGTGCCACCATCACCTGGGACGTGCCACCATTACCTGAGACGTACCACCATCACCCGGGATGTCCCACCATCACCTGGGATGAGCAACCATCACCCGGGATGTTCCACCATCACCCGGGACGTGTCACCATCACCCGGGACGTGCCACCATCACCCGGGACGTGCCACCATCACCCGGGACGAGCAACCATCACCCAAGACATGCCACCATCACCTGGGACGTGCCACCATCACCCGGGACATGCCACCATCACCTGGGACGAGCCACCATCACCTGGGACGTGCCACCATCACCCGGGACGTGCCACCATCACCTGGGACGTGCCACCATCACCCGGGACGTGCCACCATCACCCGGGACGTACCACCATCACCCGGGACGTGCCACCATCACCCGGGACATGCCACCATTACCTGGGACGTGCCACCATCACTCGGGACGTGCCACCATCACCCGGGATGAGCAACCATCACCCGGGATGTGCCACCATCACCCGGGACGAGCCACCATCACCCGGGACGTGCCACCATCACCCGGTACGTGCCACCATCACCCGGGACGAGCCACCATCACCCGGGATGTGCTACCATCACCCGGGACGTGCTACCATCACCCGGGAGGAGCCACCATCACCCGGGACGAGCAACCATCACCTGGGACGAGCCACCATCACCCGGGACGTGCCACCATCACCCGGGACGTGCCACCATCACCTGAGACGTACCACCATCACCCGGGACGTGCCACCATCACCTGGGACGTGCCACCATCACCTGAGACGTACCACCATCACCCGGGATGTGCCACCATCACCTGGGACGTGCCACCATCACCCAGGACGTGCCACCATCACCCGGGACGTGCCACCATCACCCGGGATGTGCCACCATCACCTGGGACAAGCAACCATCACCCGGGATGTGGCACCGTCACCCGGGACGTGCCACCATCACCCGGGACGTGCCACCATCACCCGGGACAAGCCACCATCACCCGGGATGTGCCACCATCACCCGGGATGTGCCACCATCACCTGGGACGAGCCACCATCACCCGGGATGAGCAACCATCTCCCGGGACGAGCCACCATCACCTAGGACATACCACCATCACCCGGGACGTGCCACCATCACCCGGGATGTGCCACCATCACCTGGGACAAGCAACCATCACCCGGGATGTGCCACCATCACCCGGGACGTGTCACCATCACCCGGGACGTGCCACCATCACCCGGGACGTGCCACCATCACCCGGGATGTGCCACCATCACCTGGGACAAGCAACCATCACCCGGGATGTGGCACTGTCACCCGGGACGTGCCACCATCACCCGGGACGTGCCACCATCACCCGGGACAAGCCACCATCACCCGGGATGTGCCACCATCACCCGGGATGTGCCACCATCACCTGGGACGAGCCACCATCACCCGGGATGAGCAACCATCTCCCGGGACGAGCCACCATCACCTAGGACATACCACCATCACCTGGGACGTGCTACCATCACCCGGGATGTGCCACCATCACCCGGGATGTGCCACCATCACCCCGGACGTGCCACCATCACCTGGGACGTACCACCATCACCCGGGACGTGCCACCATCACCCGGGACGTACCACCATCACCCGGGATGAGCAACCATCACCTGGGATGTGCCACCATCTCCCGGGACATGCCACCATCACCTGGGATGTGCCACCATCACCCGGGACGTGCCACCATCACCCGGGATGTGCCACCATCACCCGGGACGTGCCACCATCACCTGGGACAAGCCACCATCACCCGGGACGTGCCACCATCACCCGGGACGAGCCACCATCACCCGGGATGTGCCATCATCTCCCGGGACGTGCCACCATCACCCAGGACGTGCCACCATCACCCGGGACGTGCCACCATCACCCGGGATGAGCCACCATCACCCGGGATGTGCCACCATCACCCGGGACGAGCAACCATCACCCGGGACGTGCCACCATCACCCTGGATGTGCCACCATCACCCGGGACGTGCCACCATCACCTGGGACGTGCCACCATCACCTGGGACGAGCAACCATCACCCGGGACGTGCCACCATCACCTGAGATGTACCACCATCACCCGGGACGTGCCACCATCACCTGGGACGTGCCACCATCACCTGAGACGTGCCACCATCACCCGGGACGTGCCACCATCACCTGAGACGTACCACCATCACCCGGGACGTGCCACCATCACCTGGGACGTGCCACCATCACCTGAGACGTACAACCATCACCCGGGATGTGCCACCATCACCTGAGACGTACCACCATCACCCGGGACGTGCCACCATCACCTGGGACGTGCCACCATCACCTGAGACGTACAACCATCACCCGGGATGTGCCACCATCACCCGGGACGTGCCACCATCACCCGGGATGTGCCACCATCACCCGGGACGTGCCACCATCACCTGGGATGAGCCACCATCACCCGGGACGTGCCACCATCACCCGGGACGTGCCACCATCACCTGAGACGTACCACCATCACCCGGGACATGCCACCATCACCCGGGACGTGCTACCATCACCCGGGAGGAGCCACCATCACCCGGGACGTGCCACCATCACCCAGGACGAGCCACCATCACCCGGGACATGCCACCATCACCCGGGACGTGCCACCATCACCCGGGACGTGCCACCATCACCTGAGATGTACCACCATCACCCGGGACGTGCCACCATCACCTGGGACGTGCCACCATTACCTGAGACGTACCACCATCACCCGGGATGTCCCACCATCACCTGGGATGAGCAACCATCACCCGGGATGTGCCACCATCACCCGGGACGTGTCACCATCACCCGGGACGTGCCACCATCACCCGGGACGTGCCACCATCACCCGGGACGAGCAACCATCACCCAAGACATGCCACCATCACCTGGGACGTGCCACCATCACCCGGGACATGCCACCATCACCTGGGACGAGCCACCATCACCTGGGACGTGCCACCATCACCCGGGACGTGCCACCATCACCTGGGACGTGCCACCATCACCCGGGACGTGCCACCATCACCCGGGACGTACCACCATCACCGGGGACGTGCCACCATCACCCGGGACATGCCACCATTACCTGGGACGTGCCACCATCACCCGGGACGTGCCACCATCACCCGGGATGAGCAACCATCACCCGGGATGTGCCACCATCACCCGGGACGAGCCACCATCACCCGGGATGTGCCACCATCACCCGGGATGAGCAACCATCACCCGGGATGTGCCACCATCACCCGGGACGTACCACCATCACCCGGGACGTGCCACCATCACCCGGTACGTGCCACCATCACCCGGGACGAGCCACCATCACCCGGGATGTGCTACCATCACCCGGGACGTGCTACCATCACCCGGGAGGAGCCACCATCACCCGGGACGTGCCACCATCACCCGGGACGAGCAACCATCACCTGGGACGAGCCACCATCACCCGGGACGTGCCACCATCACCCGGGACGTGCCACCATCACCTGAGACGTACCACCATCACCCGGGACGTGCCACCATCACCTGGGACGTGCCACCATCACCTGAGACGTACCACCATCACCCGGGATGTGCCACCATCACCTGGGACGTGCCACCATCACCCGGGACGTGCCACCATCACCCGGGACGTGCCACCATCACCCGGGATGTGCCACCATCACCTGGGACAAGCAACCATCACCCGGGATGTGGCACCGTCACCCGGGACGTGCCACCATCACCCGGGACGTGCCACCATCACCCGGGACAAGCCACCATCACCCGGGATGTGCCACCATCACCCGGGATGTGCCACCATCACCTGGGACGAGCCACCATCACCCGGGATGAGCAACCATCTCCCGGGACGAGCCACCATCACCTAGGACATACCACCATCACCCGGGACGTGCCACCATCACCCGGGATGTGCCACCATCACCTGGGACAAGCAACCATCACCCGGGATGTGCCACCATCACCCGGGACGTGTCACCATCACCCGGGACGTGCCACCATCACCCGGGACGTGCCACCATCACCCGGGATGTGCCACCATCACCTGGGACAAGCAACCATCACCCGGGATGTGGCACTGTCACCCGGGACGTGCCACCATCACCCGGGACGTGCCACCATCACCCGGGACAAGCCACCATCACCCGGGATGTGCCACCATCACCCGGGATGTGCCACCATCACCTGGGACGAGCCACCATCACCCGGGATGAGCAACCATCTCCCGGGACGAGCCACCATCACCTAGGACATACCACCATCACCTGGGACGTGCTACCATCACCCGGGATGTGCCACCATCACCCGGGATGTGCCACCATCACCCCGGACGTGCCACCATCACCTGGGACGTACCACCATCACCCGGGACGTGCCACCATCACCCGGGACGTACCACCATCACCCGGGATGAGCAACCATCACCTGGGATGTGCCACCATCTCCCGGGACATGCCACCATCACCTGGGATGTGCCACCATCACCCGGGACGTGCCACCATCACCCGGGATGTGCCACCATCACCCGGGACGTGCCACCATCACCTGGGACAAGCCACCATCACCCGGGACGTGCCACCATCACCCGGGACGAGCCACCATCACCCGGGATGTGCCATCATCTCCCGGGACGTGCCACCATCACCCAGGACGTGCCACCATCACCCAGGATGTGCCACCATCACCCGGGATGAGCCACCATCACCCGGGATGTGCCACCATCACCCGGGACGAGCAACCATCACCCGGGACGTGCCACCATCACCCTGGATGTGCCACCATCACCCGGGACGTGCCACCATCACCTGGGACGTGCCACCATCACCTGGGACGAGCAACCATCACCCGGGACGTGCCACCATCACCCGGGACGTGCCACCATCACCTGAGACGTACCACCATCACCCGGGACGTGCCACCATCACCTGGGACGTGCCACCATCACCTGAGACGTACAACCATCACCCGGGATGTGCCACCATCACCTGAGACGTACCACCATCACCCGGGACGTGCCACCATCACCTGGGACGTGCCACCATCACCTGAGACGTACAACCATCACCCGGGATGTGCCACCATCACCCGGGACGTGCCACCATCACCCGGGATGTGCCACCATCACCCGGGACGTGCCACCATCACCTGGGATGAGCCACCATCACCCGGGACGTGCCACCATCACCTGGGACGTGCCACCATCACCTGAGACGTCCCACCATCACCCGGGACGTGCCACCATCACCTGGGACGTGCCACCATCACCTGAGACGTACAACCATCACCCGGGATGTGCCACCATCACCTGGGACGTGCCACCATCACCCGGGACGTGCCACCATCACCCGGGATGAGCAACCATCACCCGGGATGTGCCACCATCACCCGGGACGTGCCACCATCACCTGGGACGTACCACCATCACCCGGGACGTGCCACCATCACCCGGGACGTACCACCATCACCCGGGATGAGCAACCATCACCTGGGATGTGCCACCATCTCCCGGGACGTGCCACCATCACCTGGGATGTGCCACCATCACCCGGGACGTGCCACCATCACCCGGGATGTGCCACCATCACCCGGGACGTGCCACCATCACCTGGGACGAGCCACCATCACCCGGGACATGCCACCATCACCCGGGACGAGCCACCATCACCTGGGACGAGCCACCATCACCCGGGACGTGTCACCATCACCCGGGACGTGCTACCATCTCCCGGGATGTGCCATCATCTCCCGGGACGTGCCACCATCACCCGGGACGAGCAACCATCACCCGGGATGTGTCACCATCACCCGGGACGAGCAACCATCACCCGGGACGTGTCACCATCACCCGGGACGTGCCACCATCACCCGGGACGTGCCACCATCACCCGGGTTGTGCCACCATCACCCGGGATGTGCCACCATCACCTGGGACGTGCCACCATCACCCGGGACGTACCACCATCACCCGGGACGTGCCACCATCACCCGGGACGTACCAACATCACCCGGGATGAGCAACCATCACCTGGGATGTGCCACCATCACCCGGGACGTGCCACCATCACCCGGGATGTGCCACCATCTCCCGGGACGTGCCACCATCACCCGGGATGAGCCACCATCACTGGGACAAGCCAACATCACCCGGGATGTGCCATCATCTCCCGGGACGTGCCACCATCACCCAGGACGTGCCACCATCACCCGGGACGTGCCACCATCACCCGGGATGAGCCACCATCACCCGGGATGTGCCACCATCACCCGGGACGAGCAACCATCACCCGGGACGTGCCACCATCACCCGGGACGTGCCACCATCACCCGGGACGTGCCACCATCACCTGGGACGTGCCACCATCACCCGGGACGAGCCACCATCACCCGGGATGTGCCACCATCACCCGGGACTTGCCACCATCACCCGGGATGTGCCACCATCACCTGGGACGAGCAACCATCACCCGGGACGTGCCACCATCACCCGGGACGTGCCACCATCACCTGGGACAAGCCACCATCACCCGAGACGTGCCACCATCACCCGGGATGAGCCACCATCACCCGGGATGTGCCACCATCACCTGGGACGTGCCACCATCACCTGGGACGTGCCACCATCACCCGGGTTGAGCCACCATCACCTGGGACGAGCCACCATCACCCGGGACGAGCCACCATCACCTGGGACGTGCCACCATCACCCGGGACGTGCCACCATCACCCGGGATGTGCCACCATCACCCGGGACGAGCCACCATCACCCGGGACGTGCCACCATCACCCGGGACGTGCCACCATCACCCGGGACGAGCCACCATCACCCGGGACGTGCCACCATCACCCGGGACGTGCCACCATCACCCGGGATGTGCCACCATCACCCGGGACGTGCCACCATCGCCTGGGACGTGCCACTAACTGGTTGCGCCACTGTCTGGTATGGAGAGGCCACTGCACAGGATCGGAAAAAGCTGCAGGAAGTTGTAAGCTCCACCAGCTCCATCATGGGCACCAGCCTCCCCAGCATCCAGGACACCTTCAAAATGCAATGCCTCAGAAAAGTGGCATCCATCATTAAGACCTCAACCACCCTGGGTGTGCCCTCTTCTCATTGCTACCATCAAGAAGGAGGTACAGGAGCCTGAAACCATACATCCAGCATTTCAGGAATAGCTTCTTCCTTTCCACCATCAGATTTCTGGATAGACAATGAATCCATGTACACTACCTTAATATTTTTCCTTCTCTTTTTGCATTATTTATTTATTCTGATTCTGATTCATTACCGCAAGGAAAGAGGTTATAGTATTTACCTCCATTGGCAGGGAGCTGCTCTTTCAGAAGGTGATACCAACCATGGGAACCTTTACCCGAGATCCCAGTGAACAACGAATTCATCAGGTCCTGTTACATCATAGACCAGAGAAGATAGGGTTAAATTGTAGAGACGAGGAGGGTTGGAGATAACAGAGATAGGTAAGAAGGTAAGAAGTCCAAATGAACAGAGAGAGGAAGGGATATGGTCCTGAGGGTGACACATCACCAGGCATAAGGTGGGATGATATCCCTCAGCGGGGGTCGAGCACTGTAAGTGACGAAAGCAAAGCTCACAAGAGGAATGGGCTGAAGAATTAGGATGGGTCTCTTCAGTGCACCAAATACATGTAGATATTTCGTATTCGGCATGGAGGTTGGTGGCCAGTGGTGTTCCGTAGGGATCTGTTCTGGGACTTCTCTTCTTTCGGATTTTTATACAAATACTTTAGTGTCACCAAACAATTGATACTTGAGTGTACAATCATCACAGTGATATTTGTTTCTGCGCTTCATGCTCCCTGAAGTACAAATCGAAGTAAATATAATAAAAATTTAAATTATAAATCATAGTTAGAAAATAGAGAAAGGGAAAGTAAGGTAGTGCAAGTCAGGTCCAGATATTTGGAAGGTACAGCCCAGATCCAGGTCAGGATCTGTTCAGCAGTCTTATCACAGTTGGAAAGAAGCTGTTCCCAAATCTGGCCATACGTATCTTCGTGCTCCTGAACCTTAGTGTGTTGGCTGGGTGGGACTTATCCTTGATTATCCTGGCAGCACTGCTCTGACAGCATGTGGTGTAAAGTGAGTCCAAGGATGGAAGATTGGTTTGTGTGATGTGCTGGGCTAGGTTCACGATCTTCTGCAGCTTCTTCTGTTCTTGGACAGAACAACTTCCATACCAGGTTGTGATGCACCCTAGAAGAATGCTTTCTACAGTGCACCTATAAAAATTAGTGAGGGTTTTAGGGGACGGGCCAAATTTCTTCAGCTTTCTCAGGAAGTAAAGGCGCTGGTGGGCCTTCTTGGCAGTGGACTGCTTGGTTAGACCAAGTCAGGTAATTTGTGATATTCATCCCAAGGAACTTAAAGCTTTTGACCTGTTCCACCTGTGCACCACTGATGTAGATGGGGTCATGTGGTCCACTACTCCTTCTGAAGTCAACAACCAATAAATGAGCTGGATGAAGAAGTAGAAGAAGGCGAAGCAGAAGTAGAAGTTTGCTGATGACACAAAGGTTGGGGATGTTGTGGATAGTTTGGAGGGTTGTCAGTGATTACAGTGTGACATCAATAGAATACAGAACTGGGCTGAGAAGTTGCAGATGGAGCTCAATCCAGATAAGTGTGAAGTGGTTCATTTTGGTAGGTCAAATTTGAAGACAGAACATAATATTAATGGTAAGACTCTTGGCAGAGTAGACAATCTGAGAGATCTTGAGGTCCATAGTACACTCAAAGCTGCTGCGCAGATTGACAGTGTTGTTAAGAAGGCATATGGTGCGTTGGCCTTCATCAACCATGGGATTGAGTTCAAGAGCTGTGAGGTAATGCTACAGCTATAGAAGACCTTAATTAGATGCCACTTGGAGTACTGTGTTCAGTTCTGGTCACCTCATTACAGGAATGCTGTGGATACTATAGAGAGAGTGCAGAGGAGATTTACAAGGATGTTGCTTGGATTGGGGAGCATGTCTTAGGAGAATAGATTGAGTGAACTTGGCCTTTTCTCCTTGGAGTGCCGGAGGATGAGAGGTGACCTGATAGAGGTGTATAAGATGATGAGAGGCATTGACCATGTGGATAGTCAGAGGCTTTTCCCAGGGCTGAAATGGCTAACATGAGGGGCCACAGTTTTAAGGTGCTTGGAAGTAGGTACAAGGGGGATGTCAGAGGTAAGTTTTTTACACAGAGTGGTGGGTGTGTGGAAAACACTGCCAGCAAAGTTGTGGAGGCAGATACGATAGGGTCTTTTAAGAGACTCTTAGATAGCCGCATGGAGCTTAGAAAAGTAAGAGGGCTATGTGCTAGGAAAATTCTAGGCACAACATTGTGGGCCAAAGGGCCTGTAATGTGCTGTGGATTTCTATGTTTTTATGTTTCTACTACTGTATTTGCCAACCCTTTTGATTCTGCATCCTTAATGCACTGATATTCACCTTGCTGGCTGCAATTTTGTCCTGTCACCTGCCTGCCCTTCCTGGCAGTCTGACTGCACACCATTTTTACTTTTTTACCATCCGTCCTATCCTGAGTCCCTTCAATCTAGTTCCCACTCCCCTGTCAAATTAGTTTAACTTCCCTGGTTGCCTACCCCTGCCATTTGAGAACTTCTTCCTCTGTGGGAGGTATCTACCCTCCATCGTGTGAATGATTGCCAGACACTTCAGCCATCTCTGCTCTGCAATCCACCTGGGAAGCTCCTCACTCCTCGCTCCTGTCTCTGGAATTCCCTTTGTTCCATTGTGATACTGATACTCGTGATTTATGTTTCTCCCTCTCAAATTGCAGTATGAATTCAACCATATTATCATCACTGCCTCCTGAGGGTTAAGCTCCCTAATAAGATCTGGGTTATTCCGCAGCACCCTATCTAAGATTGCCTTTCCTCGAGTAGACTCAAGCACAAGCTGCTCTATAAACCCATCTCATATGCACTCAACAAATTCCTTCTCTCGCGATCTGACACCAATTTGATTTTCCCAATCCACTCACATATTGAAATCCCCTAATATAATTGTGTCATTACCCTTATTACATGCCTTTTCCTGCTCCCTTTGCAATCTCAACCCCACATTTTGACTTCTACTTGAACATAAGAATGTAAGAAATAGGAGCAGGAGTCGGCCATCGAGCCTGCTCCGCCATTCAATAAGATCACGGCTGATCTGGCCATGGACTCATCTCCACCTACCTGCCTTTTCCCCATAACCCTTAATTCCCCTACTTTGCAATAATCTATCCAACCTCGTCTTAAATATATTTACTGAGGTAGCCTCCACTGCTTCACTGGGCAGAGAATTCCACTGATCAGCACTCTCTGGGAAAATCAATTTGGAGACCTATATACAATTCCCATAATGTTTTTTTTCACCCTTGCAGTTTCTTAACTCCACTCACAAAGATTCAACATTCTCTGATCCTATTTCACCTCTTTTTAAAGATGTAATTACAACTCTTACCAACAGAGCCACACCACTGTCTCTGCCTTCCTGCCTGTCCTTTCGATACAAAGTATATCCTTTGATGTTAAGCTCCCAACTTTGGCCTTCTTTCAGCCACAACTCACTGATGTCCACAATGTCATACACCGACCAATGTCTAATTGCACCATTAGTTCATCCACCTTATTCCAAATGCTAAGCACATTTAAAAATAGCACCTTCAGTCCTGTATTCTTTGCCCTTTTGTATTTTGCCTCTGTGGTACAATTGAACTCTGCTGTGTCTGCATTTGTACCCAGTCATTGGCTTGTCCTTCCTTACATTCATGTTACACCCATCATCTCCTTGTAAACCTGCTGGCTCATCCTCAGTTCTATCATACTGGTTCCCATCGCCCTGTCGTATTAGTTTAAATCATTCCCAACCGCTCTAGTAAACCTACACACAAAGATATTGGTCCCCTTCAGATTCAAGTGCACCTGTCCCTTTTGTACAGGTCTCAGCTGCCCTAGAAATGGTAAGAATTATCCAGAAATCTGAATCCCTGCTCCTGCTCCGATTCTTCAGCCACTCATTTATCTACCAACGCATTCTATTCCTATCCTCACTGTCGCGTGGCACAGGCAGCAATCCCGAGATTACTACCCTTGAGGCCCTGCTCCTCAACTTCCCACCTCCTGCTCTTCCTTTTGCAACCTCAGTTCGATGATCTTCCTCTGGCCCACAGGCCGGGGGTCAGATCCAGCTCTGTAAACCCTGGGGAGTTACAATGGCTTACAGGAGATAACCTATTCTCCCTCCCCCAGCAAACAATTTCAAGGTGAAACATACAGTGAAATGCCCAACTAAACTAAACTAGTCCCTTCTGCCTACACAATGTCTACATGCTTCCATTCTCTGTATATCTGCAAATGTGCTTATCTAGGCAGCGTGTTCCAGGCACTCACTACTCTTCGTGAAACACACTTGTCCAGCAGATCCCCTCTTACCTTAGACTCATGCTTTCTGGAATTAGAGATTTCAACCCTGGGCAAGTTATACTGTGTATGAGACTCCCAGCTTCCCCGATGGCTACATCAGCGCCAGGTGCATCGAGGTGCAGCTCCTTAGAAATGTGTTCGAGAACTGGAGCTGCAGCTCGATGACCTTCGGCTTGTTAGAGAAAGTGAAGCAGTGCTAGACAGGAGCTCAGGGAGGTAGTCACCCCGAGGCTACAGGAGACAGAAAGATGGGTGACTGTCAGGAGAGGAAAGGGAGAACGTCAGATAGTGGAGAGCACTTTTATGTATATTTTTATCTTCTCTTCTTAAGTGAATATGTTTTTTTTTCTTATTATCCATTGTCATCCATCAATTTTTTTCTTTGGTAATTGGTAGGGGGTTGACTTTTTATATATATAAAAAAATTCTTTTATGATGTATGACCTATCTTTAAATTTTTGAGGGTTAGGTTGAGATTATGCGGGCAGTGGGCTAAAAAGCCCTCTTGTGATTTTTGATCTCCTCACTTGAGATTCCGTTTCACGTGACCCTGCCACTTTGATCTGGCCCACGCCTTCATTAACCAGGTCCCACAATTACCTTTGTTGAATCTTGCCCCTCTCGACATAGGATATCCAGGTTGTGGGGGTTTATCAAGGGTTAATCGGGGAGTGCCTAGGGTTTGTGGGGGTGTGTGCCCCTTTTGGAAGTTGCCTAGGGTTTGTGGGGGTGTGTGCACCTTTTGGAATTTGCCTACGGTTAGTGGGGGTGTGTGCCCCTCTTGGAATTTGCCTATGGTTTGTGGAGGTGTGTGCCCCTTTTGGACTTTAGGATTAGGTTTGAGTGTAGGGCTGGTGGATGTACATGTTTGGCTGGCAGAGGTTAGGCTGCAGAGTTTGAAGTCTGAGCTGCTATGCTGGCTAGGCTTGTACAGGGAAGTCAGGTTAATCTGGGCCATGCCTTTCATTATCGTGGTCCGACACCACTTGGTTCAGCGAACCGGGTGTGCACTGGGGCACATCGGCAGTAGTGAACATTCGGATCCTCGGCTGTTTCGGGCCTTTAATCACTAGACAGCCTACAGATGCGGCCCAACAGTGTCCGACTCAGACACTGCCTGTATTTTTCCCAGGGACCAATAATGAGAGGCATGTAATTCTGAGGGTAATGATATTTATAAATATCAATACCTGGCACATGTATGCCTGGGATTGCATGGGTTAAATTGAAAGTGTTTACTGGGCATTCAGCAGAGCTGTACCTGAGTTTAGCACTGACCTGTCTGTCGTCCCCATCCGGGGTTTAATTTACTAGTTCTCTCTCGCCTTATGTGTATCTGGGCTTTCTTATTGGCCTTTCGTGGGCCGGGAAAATGAAGAGCGTGTCACTGATAGGTTAGGTTGAGATTATGCGGGCAGTGGGCTAAAAAGCCCTCTTGTGATTTTTGATCTCCTCACTTGAGATTCCGTTTCACGTGACCCTGCCACTTTGATCTGGCCCACGCCTTCATTAACCAGGTCCCACAATTACCTTTGTTGAATATTGCCCCTCTCAACATAGGATATCCGGTTTGTGGGGGTTTAGCAAGTGTTAATCGGGGACTGCCTAGGGTTTGTGGGGGGTGTGCCCCTTTTGGAAGTTGCCTAGGGTTTGTGGGGGTGTGTGCCCCTTTTGGAAGTTGCCTAGGGTTTGTGGGGGTGTGTGCACCTTTTGGAATTTGCCTATGGTTTGTGGGGGTGTGTGCCCCTCTTGGAATTTGCCTAGGGTTTGTGGGGGTGTGTGCCCCTTTTGGACTTTAGGATTAGGTTTGAGTGTAGGGCTGGTGGATGTACATGTTTGGCTGGCAGAGGTTAGGCTGCAGAGTTTGAAGTCTGAGCTGCTATGCTGGCTAGGCTTGTACAGGGAAGTCAGGTTAATCTGGGCCATGCCTTTCATTATCGTGGTCCGACACCACTTGGTTCAGCGCATTAGGGTTAGGTTGAGATTATGCGGGCAGTGGGCTGAAATGCCCTCTTGTGATTTTTGATCTCGCCACTTGAGATTCAGTTTCACGTGACCCTGCCACTTTGATCCGGCCCACGCTCTCATTAACCAGGTCCAACACTTGCCTTTGTTGAATCTTGTTCCCCTTGATATAGGATATCCAGTTTGTGGGGGTTAAGCAAGGTTTACTAGGGGTGTGTTTAGGGTTTGTGGGGCCAAAGCCAGGGTTAGTCGGGATGTGCCTAGGGTTTGTGGGGGTGTGTGCCCCTCTTGGACTTTAGGGTTAGGTTTGAGTATTGGGCTGGTGGATGTGTATATATATATATATATATCGGGTTTGTGGGGTTTAGAAAGGGTTAATCGGGGTGTGCTTAGGGTTTGTGGGGCTGAAGCCATGGTTGATCGGGAAGTGTTTAGGGTTTGTGGGGGTGTGTGCCCCTCTTGGACTTTAGCGTTAGATCGGGAAGTGTTTAGGGTTTGTGGGGGTGTGTGCCCCTTTTGGAAGTTGCCTAGGGTTTGTGGGGGTGTGTGCACCTTTTGGAATTTGCCTATGGTTTGTGGGGGTGTGTGCCCCTTTTGGATTTTAGGATTAGGTTTGAGTGTAGGGCTGGTGGATGTACATGTTTGGCTGGCAGAGGTTACGCTGCAGAGTTTGAAGTCTGAGCTGTTATGCTGGCTAGGCTTGTACAGGGAAGTCAGGTTAATCTGGGCCATGCCTTTCATTATCGTGGTCCGACACCACTTGGTTCAGCGCATTAGGGTTAGGGTTAGGGTTAAGGATATGGAGGGGTGGGGCATTGGATGGGGAGTTGGGGTAGGGAGGATGAGGAAGGGTGGGTATCAGATGGGAAGGTGAAGTGGAGGGTGAGGAGTGGGGAGGATGAGGGAGAGTGGTGGTATTGGATGAGGAGGTGGGGTGGGGAGTGAGGGTGGGAAGGATGGGGGAAGTGGGTGTGGGGATTTAGAGATTGTGTGGAGTGGTCGGAAGTGTTGGGGATGGAGAGTGCGGCAGGGGGATTTGGGGAGAATGGGGACAGGGAGGTGGAGTGAGACTGGGGGTGGGGATTTTGAGAGGGAGGGAAGGAAAATTGGTTTGGGGGAGGGTAACAAAGAATTGGAAAACAAGTATGGGCAAGGAAAATAATTAACTGAGGGATACCAGAGGGATCCAGGATGGACAGGGGGAGGGAGGTGAATCAAAAATACTGCACCAATCTCTCTCTCTCTCCATCTCCTCCTCTCTCCCACATCCCTTCATTCATCTCCCCTTCCATCCCTCCCTCTCGCCCCTTCCTCCCTGCCTTCTTCAACTTCGTGATTCAGGATCCATCTTGTGGATGGAGATTGAAGGGGACAGTTTATTGGGCCCAGGAGGAGTTGGCATCTCTTCTCCTTCTCACCCTGGATCAGTGTGGTTGCTTTGTGTACAATCTGACTGAGAAATTATCTTTCTACCAATTGGTCGGGAATCAGCTGGAACTAATGAGATATATACAGCTTCCCTGATAAGTCGCAAGTGTTTCCATGGAGACATCTTAGCTCTTGGTAATTCTTCCACATAAGCAGATGCCATTAACATTTCTTTTGGAATATTTCTCTCAAGCTGCTGTAAAGTTCCTTAGATGAACATCCACTTCCTTTGACAAAACACAATTTTCCGTTGCCAACACAAAGAGCTGCAGATACCAGAGGTGTGGAATTAGTCCAAAAAACAGTGGGACTGTTCCAAAGGTATTCCTTAGGTGAGGAAGGAATTCCCACAGCAAAAAGACAGAGATGGCAGGGAGGAGGGGAGAACCATGGGGAGAGCTGTGATTGACTGGAAGGCATAGAGGTGAAGTTTATCCATTATACATTGTTGGAGATCTCCTATCTCATTGCCCTGTAAAGGGGTATCTCAGCCAGCTTGGGGGGGGGGGCAGTAGGAGGGATGGTGTTCCTGTACTGGTGGGGTGGTCAGACACTGGCTGGGCAGATGAGCTCAGTGACCCAAATCTCAGCTGAGTCCTGAGATGAAAGTCCTGGTTTCATAATCATACAGGCCTTTCGGCCCAACCCACCCATGCTGACCAAAGTGTCCATCTAAGTTATTCTTGTTTGCCAGTGTTTGACCTATATCCCTTGTCTAAAACTTCCCATCCACGTACTGTCTAAATGTCTTTGAAGTGCTTTTATTGTACGTGCTTCTGACAGCTCATTTTATGTACCTACCACCCTCTGTGGGGAAAAAAGTTGTTCCTCAGATTTCAATTAAACCTTTCCCCTCTCATTTTAAACCCCTGCCCTCTGTGAAGAAAACTGAGTACATTCATCCTTGTGATTTTATATACCTTTATGACGTCACACCACAGTCTCCTCCATTCCAAGGAATAAAGTCCAGCCTTCTCAACCATCCTCCACAACTTAGTCCCTGGAGTGCTGGCAACTTCATGTTACAATCATTAAGGAACTGTCTAACCTCTCCGATTCCAGTCATGTTTCCTCTGCTATTCCTGGTCAGTCACTCACTCTGGCCATTCCCCTGTTCTTCACATAAATGTAAAATGCCTTTGGGTTTTCCTTGATACTATTCACCTAGGCCTTCTCATACCCTCTTCTGGCTCTCCTAAGTCCCTTCTTCAGCTCCTTCCTTGCTGCCTTGTAGCCCACTGACTGATCTTTGCTCATTTAGTGCTCTCTACTAAGCACTGGAGTAATTGAGTTCTGCTGGGATATGAAACCCTGTTTATGGGTTCCTTGGGATCTCGAGCTACAGTAGAAGAGTTTGTGGTCTCAATGATACTGTTAGACAGTATCTGTGATACATGCACCAATCATTGAAAGTCAGTGGTGGAAAAGGTGAACAGCTTTAAGTTCCTAAGCATCAACACCTCTGAAGATCTTTCCAGGGCCTAACATATTGATGCAGTTATAAAGACAGCAGCTATATTGCTTTAGGAGTTTGAGGAGACAGTATGTCTCCAAAGACACTTGCCAAATACAACAGATGTACCGTGAAGAGCATTCTAACTGCCTGTAACACCATCTGGTATGGGGGGGCCACCAAAGCTGTAGAAAGTTGTAATATCAGCCAGCTCCATCATGGGTACTAACCTCCCATTCTTCAAGAGGTGATGCCTCAAGAAGACAACTTCCATCCTTAAGGATCCCGGTCGCCCTTTTTGATACCATCAAGGAGGATGTGCAGGAACCTGATGGCACATATTCAATGATGCAAGAACAGCTTCGTTCACTACACCATCTTATTTCTGAATGGTCCATTGACTCATGAACATCACCTCATTAATTTGCACTATTTATTTGTATAATCTATAGATCTTCATGTCTTTTCACCCTACAGCTACATAAAACAGATTCAGAAACAGGTTCATTATCCTGATTCTAAAATGTGTTGTTTTCTGAAAGCATTGCAGTACAATATATAAAATATACTATAAATTACACGAGAAATATAAAAATAAGAGGTACAAGAAGAGAAGAAAATAGTGAAGTGGTGTCCATTGTCCATTCAGAAATCTGATGGTGGAGGGGAAGAAGCTGTTCCTAAAACATTGTGTGTGAGACTTCAGGCTCCTGTACCTCCTCCAGGATGGTAGCAATGAGAAGAGGGCAGGTCCTCAAATCAACAGATTTTAAGTCATACGTCACTGATAATAAATCTGATTTTATTCTGATTGAGGGACTCTCTTCACAGGGTTTGGGAATATGCAGAGCTCACAGTTGGTGTCCAGGGGGCTGATGCACAGATGGGAGGTTTGATCCCAGTGTACTGCTGAGGAATTTCAATCTGAGCCATTCAATTATTCTAGAATTTAATTGTCCACATCTTATGACTGAAGGAAGGGCAGGGAATGCTAACCCATAACCCAGTTTTGGAAAGCTCTCAGTCCTGCTGGCTCAGGATGGGAATTCTGCTGGACAGTGTCATTCCAGGACAGTGACAGGCCTCACTGTGGCCAAGGTCAAGGATGTCACCAATTGGCCTTGGGATCTTCTGCAGGGGATAATGAATAGCCAGTTATTATCTCCAGCTGGGGTAGGGTGTGGGTCCTACAGCAGGTTGTGAAGTGGGATGGAAAGGGATGAGGAAGCAGGTCCCAGAGACAATGATATCCCAATTGCCCTTGCAACCGGGAGTTAAAGTTCAAGTTCAAAGTTTGAAGTAAATTTATTATCAAAGTATGTTATCACATATAGCCAGGAGATTCATTTTCTTGCAGACTTCAAAGAAAATCAGAAAAATACATTCAAATTTATGAAAGACTATACATAAACAAAGACTGACAAACTGCAAATGAAAAATAATACTGAGAACATGAGTTGTAACGAGTCCCTTGAAAGTGATTCTGTACGTTGTAGAATCTGTTCAGAGTAGTAGTGAGTGAAGTTATCTACTCTGGTTCAAGAGACCGATGATTGAAGGGTAATAATTGTTCCTAAACCTGGTGGTATGAGCCCTGAGGCTCCTTCCTGATGGCAACAGTGAGAAGAGAGCATGGGTCCTTGATGATGGATGTTGCTTGTGGCAACACTCTTTCCAGATGTGCTCACTGGTGGGGAGGGCCTTACCTGTGATGGCCTGGGCTGTATCCAGCACTTCCTGTAGCAAATTAAGTGTAGCTGGAGAGGTGGTGCAGAACAGAGAGTTCTGGGGAAGGTGGGGACCTCCACAGGTCCAACACCCTGGAATTTAGAAGATTGAAGGGGGATCTTATTGAAACGTATAAAATTCTAAAGGGGTTGGACAGATTAGATGCAGGAAGATTGTTTCTGATGTTGGGGGAGTCCAGAACGAAGGGTCACAGTTTAAGGATAAAGGGGAAGCCTTTTAGGACTGAGATGAGGAAAACTTCTTCACACAGAGTGGTGAATCTGTGGAATTCTCTGCCACAGGAAACAGTTGAGGCCGGTTCATTGGCTATATTTAAGAGGAAGTTAGATATGGCCCTTGTGGCTAAAGGGATCAGGGGATAGGGAGAGAAAGCAGGTACAGGGTTCTGAGTTGGATGATCAGCCATCATCATACTGAATGATGGTGCAGGCTTGAAGGGCCGAATGGCCTTCTCCTGCACCTATTTTTAATGTTTCTATGTAACACAGTCCCAGCAGGCAGAATTACTGGAGGAGCTGATGAGAGCTTACACCAACTCAGCCATGGATAGGATAGAGAGCAATGGTACTGAGGGAGAGAGACAGAACTGTAATATGGCTCTGTAGTGCTTTCCAGAAGGAAGTCTTTGGAAACGATGGACTAAATGGCCTAACACTGCTGCTACGTCTCATGATTATATGGTTTTATGGTACACACCATTCTGCTACAAACCTGCCAGCTAAATCCAGAAGCCCAGGTGTATCATCTTCACACAGATTGGGTATGTGCGCTACAATCCAGGCAGTTACTGAGGTGCTTCGAAGAGCCTCCCATGGATGTTCTTGATGTGGTGTAATGCTCAGTGGAGGGACATGATCTAGGCTGTGTTCATGTGTCTTGGTGTGGGAAACAGAGACCAGCGTCAGCATGATCTCAAAACTCAGTGAGATCTCAGAACACACCAGGGTCAGAGACCAGACTCAGTTTGATCTCAGAACACACCAGGGTCAGAGACCAGACTCAGTGAGATCTCAGAACACACCAGGGTCAGAGACCAGACTCAGTGAGATCTCAGAACACACCAGGGTCAGAGACCAGACTCAGTGAGATCTCAGAACACACCAGGGTCAGAGACCAGACTCAGTGAGATCTCAGAACACACCAGGGTCAGAGACCAGACTCAGTTTGATCACAGAACACACCAGGGACAGAGACCAGACTCAGTTTGATCTCAGAACACATCAAGGTCAGAGACCAGACTCAGTGAGATCGCAGAACACACCAGGGTCAGAGACCAGACTCAGTTTGATCTCAGAACACCCCAGGGTCAGAGACCAGACTCAGTGAGAGCTCAGAACACACCAGGGTCAGAGACCAGACTCAGGTTGATCTCAGAACACACATGGGTCAGAGACCTGACTCAGTGAGATCTCAGAACACACCAGGGTCAGAGACCAGACTCAGTGAGAGCTCAGAACACACCAGGGTCAGAGACCAGACTCAGGTTGATCTCAGAACACACATGGGTCAGAGACCTGACTCAGTGAGATCTCAGAACACACCAGGGTCAGAGACCAGACTCAGTGAGATCTCAGAACACACCAGGGTCAGAGACCAGACTCAGTGAGATCTCAGAACACACCAGGGACAGAGACCAGACTCAGTGAGATCTCAGAACACACCAGGGTCAGAAACCAGACTCAGTGAGATCTCAGAACACACCAGGGTCAGAGACCAGACTCAGTGAGATCTCAGAACACACCAGGGTCAGAGACCAGACTCAGTGAGAGATCAGAACACACCAGGGTCAGAGACCAGACTCAGTGAGATCTCAGAACACACCAGGGTCAGAGACCAGACTCAGTGAGAGCTCAGAACACACCAGGGTCAGAGACCAGACTCAGTTTGATCTCAGAACACACCAGGGACAGAGACCAGACTCAGTGAGATCTCAGAACACACCAGGGTCAGAGACCAGACTCAGTGAGATCTCAGAACACACCAGGGACAGAGACCAGACTCAGTGAGATCTCAGAACACACCAGGGTCAGAGACCAGACTCAGTGAGATCTCAGAACACACCAGGGTCAGAGACCAGACTCAGTGAGATCTCAGAACACACCAGGGTCAGTGACCAGACTCAGTGAGATCTCAGAACACACCAGGGTCAGAGACCAGACTCAGTGAGAGCTCAGAACGCACCAGGGACAGAGACCAGACTCAGTGAGATCTCAGAACACACCAGGGTCAGAGACCAGACTCAGTGAGAGCTCAGAACACACCAGGGACAGAGACCAGACTCAGTTTGATCTCAGAACACACCAGGGTCAGAGACCAGACTCAGTTTGATCTCAGAACACACCAGGGTCAGAGACCAGACTCAGTGAGATCTCAGAACACACCAGGGTCAGAGACCAGATTCAGTGAGATCTCAGAACACACCAGGGTCAGAGACCAGACTCAGTGAGATCTCAGAACACACCAGGGTCAGAGACCAGACTCAGTGAGATCTCAGAACACACCAGGGTCAGAGACCAGACTCAGTGAGAGCTCAGAACACAGCAGGGTCAGAGACCAGACTCAGTGAGATCTCAGAACACACCAGGGTCAGAGACCAGACTCAGTGAGAGCTCAGAACACACCAGGGACAGAGACCAGACTCAGTTTGATCTCAGAACACACCAGGGTCAGAGACCAGACTCAGTTTGATCTCAGAACACACCAGGGTCAGAGACCAGACTCAGTGAGATCTCAGAACACAACAGGGTCAGAGACCAGACTCAGTGAGATCTCAGAACACACCAGGGACAGAGACCAGACTCAGTGAGATCTCAGAACACACCAGGGTCAGAGACCAGACTCAGTGAGATCTCAGAACACACCAGGGTCAGAGACCAGACTCAGTGAGATCTCAGAACACACCAGGGTCAGAGATCAGACTCAGTGAGATCTCAGAACACACCAGGGACAGAGACCAGACTCAGTGAGATCACAGAACACACCAGGGTCAGAGACCAGACTCAGTGAGATCTCAGAACACACCAGGGTCAGAGACAAGACTCAGTTTGATCTCAGAACACACCAGGGTCAGAGACCAGACTCAGTGAGATCTCAGAACACACCAGGGTCAGAGACCAGACTCAGTTTGATCTCAGAACACACCAGGGACAGAGACCAGACTCAGTGAGAGCTCAGAACACACCAGGGACAGAGACCAGACTCAGTGAGATCTCAGAACACACCAGGGTCAGAGACCAGACTCAGTGAGAGCTCAGAACACAGCAGGGTCAGAGACCAGACTCAGTGAGATCTCAGAACACACCAGGGTCAGAGACCAGACTCAGTGAGAGCTCAGAACACACCAGGGACAGAGACCAGACTCAGTTTGATCTCAGAACACACCAGGGTCAGAGACCAGACTCAGTGAGATCTCAGAACACACCAAGGTCAGAGACCAGACTCAGTGAGATCACAGAACACACCAGGGACAGAGACCAGACTCAGTTTGATCTCAGAACACACCAGGGTCAGTGACCAGACTCAGTGAGATCTCAGAACACACCAGGGTCAGAGACCAGACTCAGTGAGAGCTCAGAACGCACCAGGGACAGAGACCAGACTCAGTGAGATCTCAGAACACACCAGGGTCAGAGACCAGACTCAGTGAGAGCTCAGAACACACCAGGGACAGAGACCAGACTCAGTTTGATCTCAGAACACACCAGGGTCAGAGACCAGACTCAGTTTGATCTCAGAACACACCAGGGTCAGAGACCAGACTCAGTGAGATCTCAGAACACACCAGGGTCAGAGACCAGACTCAGTGAGATCTCAGAACACACCAGGGTCAGAGACCAGACTCAGTGAGATCTCAGAACACACCAGGGTCAGAGACAAGACTCAGTTTGATCTCAGAACACACCAGGGTCAGAGACCAGACTCAGTTTGATCTCAGAACACACCAGGGACAGAGACCAGACTCAGTGAGAGCTCAGAACACACCAGGGACAGAGACCAGACTCAGTGAGATCTCAGAACACACCAGGGTCAGAGACCAGACTCAGTGAGAGCTCAGAACACAGCAGGGTCAGAGACCAGACTCAGTGAGATCTCAGAACACACCAGGGTCAGAGACCAGACTCAGTGAGAGCTCAGAACACACCAGGGACAGAGACCAGACTCAGTTTGATCTCAGAACACACCAGGGTCAGAGACCAGACTCAGTTTGATCTCAGAACACACCAGGGTCAGAGACCAGACTCAGTGAGATCTCAGAACACACCAAGGTCAGAGACCAGACTCAGTGAGATCACAGAACACACCAGGGACAGAGACCAGACTCAGTTTGATCTCAGAACACACCAGGATCAGAGACCAGACTCAGTGAGAGCTCAGAACACACCAGGGACAGAGACCAGACTCAGTTTGATCTCAGAACACACCAGGGTCAGAGACCAGACTCAGTTTGATCTCAGAACACACCAGGGTCAGAGACCAGACTCAGTGAGATCTCAGAACACAACAGGGTCAGAGACCAGACTCAGTGAGATCTCAGAACACACCAGGGACAGAGACCAGACTCAGTGAGATCTCAGAACACACCAGGGTCAGAGACCAGACTCAGTGAGATCTCAGAACACACCAGGGTCAGAGACCAGAC
Organism: Hypanus sabinus; assembly: GCF_030144855.1. Classification (NCBI taxonomy): domain Eukaryota; kingdom Metazoa; phylum Chordata; class Chondrichthyes; order Myliobatiformes; family Dasyatidae; genus Hypanus; species Hypanus sabinus. Next base: position 93,199,805 of record NC_082720.1, on the reverse strand, counting down.
TCAGTGAGATCTCAGAACACACCAGGGTCAGAGATCAGACTCAGTGAGATCTCAGAACACACCAGGGACAGAGACCAGACTCAGTGAGATCACAGAACACACCAGGGTCAGAGACCAGACTCAGTGAGATCTCAGAACACACCAGGGTCAGAGACAAGACTCAGTTTGATCTCAGAACACACCAGGGTCAGAGACCAGACTCAGTGAGATCTCAGAACACACCAGGGTCAGAGACCAGACTCAGTTTGATCTCAGAACACACCAGGGACAGAGACCAGACTCAGTGAGAGCTCAGAACACACCAGGGACAGAGACCAGACTCAGTGAGATCTCAGAACACACCAGGGTCAGAGACCAGACTCAGTGAGATCTCAGAACACACCAGGGTCAGAGACCAGACTCAGTGAGAGCTCAGAACACACCAGGGACAGAGACCAGACTCAGTTTGATCTCAGAACACACCAGGGTCAGAGACCAGACTCAGTTTGATCTCAGAACACACCAGGGTCAGAGACCAGACTCAGTGAGAGCTCAGAACACACCAGGGTCAGAGACCAGACTCAGTGAGATCTCAGAACACACCAGGGACAGAGACCAGACTCAGTGAGATCTCAGAACACACCAGGGTCAGAGACCAGACTCAGTGAGATCTCAGAACACACCAGGGACAGGGACCAGACTCAGTGAGATCTCAGAACACACCAGGGTCAGAGACCAGACTCAGTGAGAGCTCAGAACACACCAGGAACAGAGACCAGACTCAGTGAGATCTCAGAACACACCAGGGACAGAGATCCGACTCATTTGATCGCAGAACACATCAGGATCAGATACCAGACTCAGTTTGATCTCAGAACACACCAGGGTCAGAGACCAGACTCAGTGAGATCTCAGAACACACCAGGGACAGAGACCAGACTCAGTGAGATCTCAGAACACACCAGGGTCAGAGACCAGACTCAGTGAGATCTCAGAACACACCAGGGTCAGAGACCAGACTCAGTGAGATCTCAGAACACATCAGGGTCAGAGACCAGACTCAGTGAGATCTCAGAACACACCAGGGTCAGAGACCAGACTCAGTGAGATCTCAGAACACACCAGGGTCAGAAACCAGACTCAGTGAGATCTCAGAACAAACCATGGTCAGAGACCAGACTCAGTGAGATCTCAGAACACACCAGGGTCAGAGACCAGACTCAGTGAGAGCTCAGAACACACCAGGGACAGAGACCAGACTCAGTGAGATCTCAGAACACACCAGGGTCAGAGACCAGACTCAGTGAGATCTCAGAACACACCAGGGTCAGAGACCAGACTCAGTGAGAGCTCAGAACACACCAGGGACAGAGACCAGGCTCCGTTTGATCTCAGAACACACCAGGGTCAGAGACCAGACTCAGTTTGATCTCAGAACACACCAGGGTCAGAGACCAGACTCAGTGAGAGCACAGAACACACCAGGGTCAGAGACCAGACTCAGTTTGATCTCAGAACGCACCAGGGACAGAGACCAGACTCAGTGAGATCTCAGAACACACCAGGGTCAGAGACCAGTCTCAGTTTGATCTCAGAACACACCAGGGACAGAGACCAGACTCAGTGAGTTCTGAGAACACACCAGGGTCAGAGACCAGACTCAGTGAGAGCTCAGAACACACCAGGATCAGAGACCAGACTCAGTGAGATCTCAGAACACACCAGGGTCAGGGACCAGACTCAGTGAGATCACAGAACACATCAGGGTCAGAGATACGACTCAGTTTGATCTCAGAACACACTAGGATCAGAGACCAGACTCAGTGAGAGCTCAGAACACACCAGGGTCAGAGACCAGACTCAGTGAGAGCTCAGAACACACCAGGGACAGAGACCAGACTCAGTGAGAGCTCAGAACACACCAGGGTCAGAGACCAGACTCAGTTTGATCTCAGAACACACCAGGGACAGAGACCAGACTCAGTGAGATCTCAGAACACAACAGGGTCAGAGACCAGACTCAGTGAGAGCTCAGAACACACCAGGGACAGAGACCAGACTCAGTGAGATCTCAGAACACACCAGGGTCAGAGACCAGACTCAGTTTGATCTCAGAACACACCCGGGACAGAGACCAGACTCAGTGAGATCTCAGAACACACCAGAGTCAGAGACCAGACTCAGTGAGATCTCAGAACACACCAGGGTCAGAGACCAGACTCAGTGAGATCTCAGAACAAACCAGGGTCAGAGACCAGACTCAGTGAGATCTCAGAACACACCAGGGTCAGAGACCAGACTCAGTGAGAGCTCAGAACACACCAGGGACAGAGACCAGACTCAGTTTGATCTCAGAACACACCAGGGTCAGAGACCAGACTCAGTGAGAGCTCAGAACACACCAGGGTCAGAGACCAGACTCAGTTTGATCTCAGAACACACCAGGGACAGAGACCAGACTCAGTGAGTTCTGAGAACACACCAGGGTCAGAGACCAGACTCAGTGAGAGCTCAGAACACACCAGGATCAGAGACCAGACTCAGTGAGATCTCAGAACACACCAGGGTCAGGGACCAGACTCAGTGAGATCACAGAACACATCAGGGTCAGAGATACGACTCAGTTTGATCTCAGAACACACTAGGATCAGAGACCAGACTCGGTGAGAGCTCAGAACACACCAGGGTCAGAGACCAGACTCAGTGAGAGCTCAGAACACACCAGGGACAGAGACCAGACTCAGTGAGAGCTCAGAACACACCAGGGTCAGAGACCAGACTCAGTTTGATCTCAGAACACACCAGGGACAGAGACCAGACTCAGTGAGATCTCAGAACACAAAAGGGTCAGAGACCAGACTCAGTGAGAGCTCAGAACACACCAGGGACAGAGACCAGACTCAGTGAGATCTCAGAACACACCAGGGTCAGAGACCAGACTCAGTTTGATCTCAGAACACACCAGGGTCAGAGACCAGACTCAGTGAGATCTCAGAACACACCAGGGTCAGAGACCAGACTCAGTGAGATCTCAGAACACACCAGGGTCAGAGACCAGACTCAGTGAGATCTCAGAACACACCAAGTTCAGAGACCAGACTCAGTGAGATCACAGAACACACCAGGGTCAGAGACCAGACTCAGTGAGATATCGGAACACACCAGGATCAGAGACCAGACTCAGTGAGATCTCAGAACACACCAGGGTCAGAGACCAGACTCAGTGAGATCTCAGAACACACCAGGGTCAGAGACCAGACTCAGTGAGATCTCAGAACACACCAGGGACAGAGACCAGACTCAGTGAGATCTCAGAACACACCAGGGTCAGAGATCAGACTCAGTGAGATCTCAGAACACACCAGGGTCAGAGACCAGACTCAGTGAGATCTCAGAACACACCAGGGTCAGAGACCAGACTCAGTGAGATCTCAGAACACACCAGTGTCAGAGACCAGACTCAGTGAGATCTCAGAACACACCAGGGTCAGAGACCAGACTCAGTGAGATCAAAGAACACACCAGGGTCAGAGACCAGACTCAGTGAGATCTCAGAACCCACCAGGGTCAGAGACCAGACTCAGTGAGATCTCAGAACACACCAGGGTCAGAGACCAGACTCAGTGAGATCTCAGAACACACCAGGGTCTGAGACCAGACTCAGTGAGAGCTCAGAACACATCAAGGTCAGAGACCAGACTCAGTGAGATCTCAGAACACACCAGGGTCAGAGACCAGACTCAGTTTGATCTCAGGACACACCAGGGTCAGAGACCAGACTCAGTGAGATCTCAGAACACACCAGGGTCAGAGACCAGACTCAGTTTGATCTCAGAACACACCAGGGACAGAGACCAGACTCAGTGAGATCTCAGAACACACCAGGGTCAGAGGCCAGACTCAGTTTGATCTCAGAACACATCAAGGTCAGAGACCAGACTCAGTGAGATCGCAGAACACACCAGGGTCAGAGACCAGACTCAGTTTGATCTCAGAACACACCAGGGTCAGAGACCAGACTCAGTGAGAAAAAAGAACACACCAGCGACAGAGACCAAACAGTGAGATCTCAGAACACACCAGGGTCAGAGACCAGACTCAGTGAGATCTCAGAACACACCAGGGTCAGAGACCAGACTCAGTTTGATCTCAGAACACCCCAGGGTCAGAGACCAGACTCAGTGAGAGCTCAGAACACACCAGGGTCAGAGACTAGACTCAGTTTGATCTCAGAACACACCAGGGACAGAGACCAGACTCAGTGAGATCTCAGAACACACCAGGGTCAGAGACCAGACTCAGGGAGATCTCAGAACACACCAGGGTCAGAGACCAGACTCAGTGAGATCTCAGAACACACCAGGGTCAGAGACCAGACTCAGTGAGATCTCAGAACAAACCAGGGTCAGAGACCAGACTCAGTGAGATCTCAGAACACACCAGGGTCAGAGACATGACTCAGTGAGATCTCAGAACACACCAGGGTCTGTGACCAGACTCAGATTGATCTCAGAACACACCAGGGTCAGAGACCAGACTCAGTGAGATCTCAGAACACACCAGGGTCAGAGACCAGACTCAGTGAGATCTCAGAACACATCAGGGTCAGAGACCAGACTCAGTGAGATCTCAGAACACACCAGGGTCAGAGACCAGACTCAGTGAGAGCTCAGAACACACCAGGGTCAGAGACCAGACTCAGTTTGATCTCAGAACACACCAGGGTCAGAGACCAGACTCAGTGAGAGCTCAGAACACACCAGGGACAGAGACCAGACTCAGTGAGATCTCAGAACACATCAAGGTCAGAGACCAGACTCAGTGAGATCTCAGAACACACCAGGGACAGAGACCAGACTCAGTGAGATCTCAGAACACACCAGGGTCAGAGACCAGACTCAGTGAGATCTCAGAACAAACCAGGGTCAGAGACCAGACTCAGTGAGATCTCAGAACACACCAGGGTCAGAAACCTGACTCAGTGAGAGCTCAGAACACACCAGGGACAGAGACCAGACTCAGTGAGATCTCAGAACACACCAGGGTCAGAGACCAGACTCAGTGAGATCTCAGAACAAACCAGGGTCAGATACCAGACTCAGTGAGATCTCAGAACACACCAGGGTCAGAGACCAGACTCAGTGAGAGCTCAGAACACACCAGGGACAGAGACCAGACTCAGTGAGATCTCAGAACACACCAGGGTCAGAGACCAGACTCAGTGAGATCTCAGAACACACCAGGGTCAGAGACCAGACTCAGTGAGAGCTCAGAACACACCAGGGACAGAGACCAGACTCCGTTTGATCTCAGAACACACCAGGGTCAGAGACCAGACTCAGTTTGATCTCAGAACACACCAGGGTCAGAGACCAGACTCAGTGAGAGCTCAGAACACACCAGGGTCAGAGACCAGACTCAGTTTGATCTCAGAACACACCAGGGACAGAGACCAGACTCAGTGAGATCTCAGAACACACCAGGGTCAGAGACCAGACTCAGTGAGAGCTCAGAACACACCAGGATCAGAGACCAGACTCAGTGAGATCTCAGAACACACCAAGTTCAGAGACCAGTCTCAGTGAGATCACAGAACACACCAGGGTCAGAGACCAGACTCAGTGAGATCTCAGAACACACCAGGGTCAGAGACCAGACTCAGTGAGATCTGAGAACACACCAGGGTCAGAGACCAGACTCAGTTTGATCTCAGAACACACAAGGGACAGAGACCAGACTCAGTGAGTTCTGAGAACACACCAGGGTCAGAGACCAGACTCAGTGAGAGCTCAGAACACACCAGGATCAGAGACCAGACTCAGTGAGATCTCAGAACACACCAGGGTCAGGGACCAGACTCAGTGAGATCTCAGAACAAACCAGGGTCAGAGACCAGACTCAGTGAGAGCTCAGAACACACCAGGGACAGAGACCAGACTCAGTGAGATCTCAGAACACACCAGGGTCAGAGACCAGACTCAGTTTGATCTCAGAACACACCAGGGACAGAGACCAGACTCAGTGAGTTCTGAGAACACACCAGGGTCAGAGACCAGACTCAGTGAGAGCTCAGAACACACCAGGATCAGAGACCAGACTCAGTGAGATCTCAGAACACACCAGGGTCAGGGACCAGACTCAGTGAGATCTCAGAACAAACCAGGGTCAGATACCAGACTCAGTGAGATCTCAGAACACACCAGGGTCAGAGACCAGACTCAGTGAGAGCTCAGAACACACCAGGGACAGAGACCAGACTCAGTGAGATCTCAGAACACACCAGGGTCAGAGACCAGACTCAGTGAGATCTCAGAACACACCAGGGTCAGAGACCAGACTCAGTGAGAGCTCAGAACACACCAGGGACAGAGACCAGACTCCGTTTCATCTCAGAACACACCAGGGTCAGAGACCAGACTCAGTTTGATCTCAGAACACACCAGGGTCAGAGACCAGACTCAGTGAGAGCTCAGAACACACCAGGGTCAGAGACCAGACTCAGTTTGATCTCAGAACACACCAGGGACAGAGACCAGACTCAGTGAGATCTCAGAACACACCAGGGTCAGAGACCAGACTCAGTGAGAGCTCAGAACACACCAGGATCAGAGACCAGACTCAGTGAGATCTCAGAACACACCATGTTCAGAGACCAGACTCAGTGAGATCACAGAACACACCAGGGTCAGAGACCAGACTCAGTGAGATCTCAGAACACACCAGGGTCAGAGACCAGACTCAGTGAGATCTGAGAACACACCAGGGTCAGAGACCAGACTCAGTGATAGCTCAGAACACACCAGGATCAGAGACCAGACTCAGTGAGATCTCAGAACACACCAGGGTCAGGGACCAGACTCAGTGAGATCACAGAACACATCAGGGTCAGAGATACGACTCAGTTTGATCTCAGAACACACCAGGATCAGAGACCAGACTCAGTGAGAGCTCAGAACATAACAGGGTCAGAGACCAGACTCAGTGAGAGTTCAGAACACACCAGGGACAGGGACCAGACTCAGTGAGATCTCAGAACACACCAGGGTCAGAGACCAGACTCAGTTTGATCTCAGAACACACCAGGGACAGAGACCAGACTCAGTGAGTTCTGAGAACACACCAGGATCAGACACCAGACTCAGTGAGAGCTCAGAACACACCAGGATCAGAGACCAGACTCAGTGAGATCTCAGAACACACCAGGGTCAGGGACCAGACTCAGTGAGATCACAGAACACATCAGGGTCAGAGATACGACTCAGTTTGATCTCAGAACACACTAGGATCAGAGACCAGACTCAGTGAGAGCTCAGAACACACCAGGGTCAGAGACCAGACTCAGTGAGAGCTCAGAACACACCAGGGACAGAGACCAGACTCAGTGAGAGCTCAGAACACACCAGGGTCAGAGACCAGACTCAGTTTGATCTCAGAACACACCAGGGACAGAGACCAGACTCAGTGAGATCTCAGAACACAACAGGGTCAGAGACCAGACTCAGTGAGAGCTCAGAACACACCAGGGACAGAGACCAGACTCAGTGAGATCTCAGAACACACCAGGGTCAGAGACCAAACTCAGTTTGATCTCAGAACACACCAGGGACAGAGATCCGACTCACTTGATCGCAGAACACATCAGGATCAGAGACCAGACTCAGTTTGATCTCAGAACACACCAGGGTCAGAGACCAGACTCAGTGAGATCTCAGAACACACCAGGGTCAGTGACCAGACTCAGTTTGATCTCAGAACACACCAGGGTCAGAGACCAGACTCAGTGAGATCTCAGAACACACCAGGGTCAGAGACCAGACTCAGTGAGATCTCAGAACACATCAGGGTCAGAGACCAGACTCAGTGAGATCTCAGAACACACCAGGGACAGTGACCAGACTCAGTGAGATCTCAGAACAAACCAGGGTCAGAGACCAGACTCAGTGAGATCTCAGAACACACCAGGGTCAGAGACCAGACTCAGTTTGATCTCAGAACACACCAGGGTCAGAGACCAGACTCAGTTTGATCTCAGAACACACCAGGGTCAGAGACCAGACTCAGTGAGAGCTCAGAACACACCAGGGTCAGAGACCAGACTCAGTTTGATCTCAGAACACACCAGGGACAGAGACCAGACTCAGTGAGTTCTGAGAACACACCAGGGTCAGAGACCAGACTCAGTGAGAGCTCAGAACACACCAGGATCAGAGACCAGACTCAGTGAGATCTCAGAACACACCAGGGTCAGGGACCAGACTCAGTGAGATCACAGAACACATCAGGGTCAGAGATACGACTCAGTTTGATCTCAGAACACACTAGGATCAGAGACCAGACTCGGTGAGAGCTCAGAACACACCAGGGTCAGAGACCAGACTCAGTGAGAGCTCAGAACACACCAGGGACAGAGACCAGACTCAGTGAGAGCTCAGAACACACCAGGGTCAGAGACCAGACTCAGTTTGATCTCAGAACACACCAGGGACAGAGACCAGACTCAGTGAGATCTCAGAACACAACAGGGTCAGAGACCAGACTCAGTGAGAGCTCAGAACACACCAGGGACAGAGACCAGACTCAGTGAGATCTCAGAACACACCAGGGTCAGAGACCAGACTCAGTTTGATCTCAGAACACACCAGGGTCAGAGACCAGACTCAGTGAGATCTCAGAACACACCAGGGTCAGAGACCAGACTCAGTGAGATCTCAGAACACACCAGGGTCAGAGACCAGACTCAGTGAGATCTCAGAACACACCAAGTTCAGAGACCAGACTCAGTGAGATCACAGAACACACCAGGGTCAGAGACCAGACTCAGTGAGATATCAGAACACAACAGGATCAGAGACCAGACTCAGTGAGATCTCAGAACACACCAGGGTCAGAGACCAGACTCAGTGAGATCTCAGAACACACCAGGGTCAGAGACCAGACTCAGTGAGATCACAGAACACACCAGGGTCAGAGACCAGACTCAGTTTGATCTCAGAACACACCAGGGACAGAGACCAGACTCAGTGAGATCTCAGAACACAACAGGGTCAGAGACCAGACTCAGTGAGAGCTCAGAACACACCAGGGACAGAGACCAGACTCAGTGAGATCTCAGAACACACCAGGGTCAGAGACCAAACTCAGTTTGATCTCAGAACACACCAGGGACAGAGATCCGACTCACTTGATCGCAGAACACATCAGGATCAGAGACCAGACTCAGTTTGATCTCAGAACACACCAGGGTCAGAGACCAGACTCAGTGAGATCTCAGAACACACCAGGGTCAGTGACCAGACTCAGTTTGATCTCAGAACACACCAGGGTCAGAGACCAGACTCAGTGAGATCTCAGAACACACCAGGGTCAGAGACCAGACTCAGTGAGATCTCAGAACACATCAGGGTCAGAGACCAGACTCAGTGAGATCTCAGAACACACCAGGGACAGTGACCAGACTCAGTGAGATCTCAGAACAAACCAGGGTCAGAGACCAGACTCAGTGAGATCTCAGAACACACCAGGGTCAGAGACCAGACTCAGTTTGATCTCAGAACACACCAGGGTCAGAGACCAGACTCAGTTTGATCTCAGAACACACCAGGGTCAGAGACCAGACTCAGTGAGAGCTCAGAACACACCAGGGTCAGAGACCAGACTCAGTTTGATCTCAGAACACACCAGGGACAGAGACCAGACTCAGTGAGTTCTGAGAACACACCAGGGTCAGAGACCAGACTCAGTGAGAGCTCAGAACACACCAGGATCAGAGACCAGACTCAGTGAGATCTCAGAACACACCAGGGTCAGGGACCAGACTCAGTGAGATCACAGAACACATCAGGGTCAGAGATACGACTCAGTTTGATCTCAGAACACACTAGGATCAGAGACCAGACTCGGTGAGAGCTCAGAACACACCAGGGTCAGAGACCAGACTCAGTGAGAGCTCAGAACACACCAGGGACAGAGACCAGACTCAGTGAGAGCTCAGAACACACCAGGGTCAGAGACCAGACTCAGTTTGATCTCAGAACACACCAGGGACAGAGACCAGACTCAGTGAGATCTCAGAACACAACAGGGTCAGAGACCAGACTCAGTGAGAGCTCAGAACACACCAGGGACAGAGACCAGACTCAGTGAGATCTCAGAACACACCAGGGTCAGAGACCAGACTCAGTTTGATCTCAGAACACACCAGGGTCAGAGACCAGACTCAGTGAGATCTCAGAACACACCAGGGTCAGAGACCAGACTCAGTGAGATCTCAGAACACACCAGGGTCAGAGACCAGACTCAGTGAGATCTCAGAACACACCAAGTTCAGAGACCAGACTCAGTGAGATCACAGAACACACCAGGGTCAGAGACCAGACTCAGTGAGATATCAGAACACAACAGGATCAGAGACCAGACTCAGTGAGATCTCAGAACACACCAGGGTCAGAGACCAGACTCAGTGAGATCTCAGAACACACCAGGGTCAGAGACCAGACTCAGTGAGATCACAGAACACACCAGGGTCAGAGACCAGACTCAGTGAGATCTCAGAACACACCAGGGTCAGAGACCAGACTCAGTGAGATCTCAGAAAACACCAGGGACAGAGACCAGACTCAGTGAGATCTCAGAACACACCAGGGACAGAGACCAGACTCAGTGAGATCTCAGAACACACCAGGGTCAGAGACCAGACTCAGTTTGATCTCAGAACACACCAGGAACAGACACCAGACTCAGTGAGATCTCAGAACACATCAGGGTCAGAGACCAGACTCAGTGAGATCTCAGAACACACCAGGGTCAGAGACCAGACTCAGTGAGATCTCAGAACACACCAGGGACAGAGACCAGACTCAGTGAGATCACAGAACCCACCAGGGTCAGAGACCAGACTCAGTGAGATCTCAGAACACACCAGGGTCAGAGACCAGACTCAGTGAGATCTCAGAACACACCATGGTCAGAGACCAGACTCAGTGAGAGCTCAGAACACATCAAGGTCAGAGACCAGACTCAGTGAGTTCTCAGAACACACCAGGGTCAGAGACCAGACTCAGTTTGATCTCAGAACACACCAGGGTCAGAGACCAGACTCAGTGAGATCTCAGAACACACCAGGGTCAGAGACCAGACTCAGTTTGATCTCAGAACACACCAGGGACAGAGACCAGACTCAGTGAGATCTCAGAACACACCAGGGTCAGAGGCCAGACTCAGTTTGATCTCAGAACACATCAAGGTCAGAGACCAGACTCAGTGAGATCGCAGAACACACCAGGGTCAGAGACCAGACTCAGTTTGATCTCAGAACACACCAGGGTCAGAGACCAGACTCAGTGAGAAAAAAGAACACACCAGCGACAGAGACCAAACAGTGAGATCTCAGAACACACCAGGGACAGAGACCAGACTCAGTGAGATCACAGAACACACCAGGGTCAGAGACCAGACTCAGTGAGATCTCAGAACACACCAGGGACAGAGACCAGACTCAGTGAGATCTCAGAACACACCAGGGTCAGAGACCAGACTCAGTGAGATCTCAGAACACACCAGGGTCAGAGACCAGACTCAGTGAGATCTCAGAACAAACCAGGGTCAGAGACCAGACTCAGTGAGATCTCAGAACACACCAGGGTCAGAGACCAGACTCAGTGAGAGCTCAGAACACACCAGGGACAGAGACCAGACTCAGTGAGATCTCAGAACACACCAGGGTCAGAGACCAGACTCAGTGAGATCTCAGAACACACCAGGGTCAGAGACCAGACTCAGTGAGAGCTCAGAACACACCAGGGACAGAGACCAGACTCAGTTTGATCACAGAACACACCAGGGTCAGAGACCAGACTCAGTGAGAGCTCAGAACACACCAGGGTCAGAGACAAGACTCAGTTTGATCTCAGAACACACCAGGGTCAGAGACCAGACTCAGTGAGAGCTCAGAACACACCAGGGTCAGAGACCAGACTCAGTGAGATCTCAGAACACACCAGGGACAGAGACCAGAATCAGTGAGATCTCAGAACACACCAGGGTCAGAGAACAGACTCAGTGAGATCTCAGAACACACCAGGGACAGAGACCAGACTCAGTGAGATCTCAGAACACACCAGGGTCAGAGACCAGACCTAGTGAGAGCTCAGAACACACCAGGAACTGAGACCAGACTCAGTGAGATCTCAGAACACACCAGGGACAGAGATCCGACTCATTTGATCGCAGAACACACCAGGGTCAGAGACGAGACTCAGTGAGATCTCAGAACACACCAGGGTCAGTGACCAGTCTCAGTTTAATCTCAGAACACACCAGGGTCAGAGACCAGACTCAGTGAGATCTCAGAACACACCAGGGTCAGAGACCAGACTCAGTGAGATCTCAGAACACATCAGGGTCAGAGACCAGACTCAGTGAGATCTCAGAACACACCAGGGTCAGAGACCAGACTCAGTGAGATCTCAGAACACACCAGGGACAGAGACCAGACTCAGTTTGAGCTCAGAACACACCAGGGTCAGAGACCAGACTCAGTTTGATCTCAGAACACACCAGGATCAGAGACCAGACTCAGTGAGAGCTCAGAACACACCAGGGACAGAGACCAGACTCAGTGAGATCTCAGAACACATCAAGGTCAGAGACCAGACTCAGTGAGATCTCAGAACACACCAGGGACAGAGACCAGACTCAGTGAGATCTCAGAACACACCAGGGTCAGAGACCAGACTCAGTGAGATCTCAGAACAAACCAGGGTCAGAGACCAGACTCAGTGAGATCTCAGAACACACCAGGGTCAGAGACCAGACTCAGTGACAGCTCAGAACACACCAGGGTCAGAGACCAGACTCAGTGAGATCTCAGAACACACCAGGGTCAGAGACCAGACTCAGTGGGATCTCAGAACAAACCAGGGTCAGAGACCAGACTCAGTGAGATCTCAGAACACACCAGGGTCAGAGACCAGACTCAGTGAGAGCTCAGAACACACCACGGACAGAGACCAGACACAGTGAGATCTCAGAACACACCAGGGTCAGCGACCAGACTCAGTGAGATCTCAGAACACACCAGGGTCAGAGACCAGACTCAGTGAGAGCTCAGAACACACCAGGGACAGAGACCAGACTCAGTTTGATCTCGGAACACACCAGGGTCAGAGACCAGACTCAGTGAGAGCTCAGAACACACCAGGGTCAGAGACCAGACTCAGTTTGATCTCAGAACACACCAGGGTCAGAGACCAGACTCAGTGAGAGCTCAGAACACACCAGGGTCAGAGACCAGACTCAGTGAGATCTCAGAACACACCAGGGACAGAGACCAGACTCAGTGAGATCTCAGAACACACCAGTGTCAGAGACCAGACTCAGTGAGATCTCAGAACACACCAGGGACAGAGACCAGACTCAGTGAGATCTCAGAACAAACCAGGGTCAGAGACCAGACCTAGTGAGAGCTCAGAACACAGCAGGAACTGAGACCAGACTCAGTGAGATCTCAGAACACACCAGGGACAGAGATCAGACTCAGTGAGATCTCAGAACACATCAAGGTCAGAGACCAGACTCAGTGAGATCTCAGAACACACCAGGGACAGAGACCAGACTCAGTGAGATCTCAGAACACACCAGGGTCAGAGACCAGACTCAGTGAGATCTCAGAACAAACCAGGGTCAGAGACCAGACTCAGTGAGATCTCAGAACACACCAGGGTCAGAGACCAGACTCAGTGACAGCTCAGAACACATCAGGGTCAGAGACCAGACTCAGTGAGATCTCAGAACACACCAGGGTCAGAGACCAGACCCAGCGAGAGCTCAGAACACACCAGGGACAGAGACCAGACTCAGTTTGATCTCAGAACACACCAGGGTCAGAGACCAGACTCAGTGAGAGCTCAGAACACACCAGGGACAGAGACCAGACTCAGTGAGATCTCAGAACACATCAAGGTCAGAGACCAGACTCAGTGAGATCTCGGAACACACCAGGGACAGAGACCAGACTCAGTGAGATCTCAGAACACACCAGGGTCAGAGACCAGACTCAGTGAGATCTCAGAACAAACCAGGGTCAGAGACCAGACTCAGTGAGATCTCAGAACACACCAGGGTCAGAGACCAGACTCAGTGAGATCTCAGAACAAACCAGGGTCAGAGACCAGACTCAGTGAGATCTCAGAACACACCAGGGTCAGAGACCAGACTCAGTGAGAGCTCAGAACACACCACGGACAGAGACCAGACACAGTGAGATCTCAGAACACACCAGGGTCAGAGACCAGACTCAGTGAGATCTCAGAACACACCAGGGTCAGAGACCAGACTCAGTGAGAGCTCAGAACACACCAGGGACAGAGACCAGACTCAGTTTGATCTCGGAACACACCAGGGTCAGAGACCAGACTCAGTGAGAGCTCAGAACACACCAGGGTCAGAGACCAGACGCAGTTTGATCTCAGAACACACCAGGGTCAGAGACCAGACTCAGTGAGAGCTCAGAACACACCAGGGTCAGAGACCAGACTCAGTGAGATCTCAGAACACACCAGGGACAGAGACCAGACTCAGTGAGATCTCAGAACACACCAGTGTCAGAGACCAGACTCAGTGAGATCTCAGAACACACCAGGGACAGAGACCAGACTCAGTGAGATCTCAGAACAAACCAGGGTCAGAGACCAGACCTAGTGAGAGCTCAGAACACAGCAGGAACTGAGACCAGACTCAGTGAGATCTCAGAACACACCAGGGACAGAGATCAGACTCAGTGAGATCTCAGAACACATCAAGGTCAGAGACCAGACTCAGTGAGATCTCAGAACACACCAGGGACAGAGACCAGACTCAGTGAGATCTCAGAACACACCAGGGTCAGAGACCAGACTCAGTGAGATCTCAGAACAAACCAGGGTCAGAGACCAGACTCAGTGAGATCTCAGAACACACCAGGGTCAGAGACCAGACTCAGTGACAGCTCAGAACACATCAGGGTCAGAGACCAGACTCAGTGAGATCTCAGAACACACCAGGGTCAGAAACCAGACCCAGCGAGAGCTCAGAACACACCAGGGACAGAGACCAGACTCAGTTTGATCTCAGAACACACCAGGGTCAGAGACCAGACTCAGTGAGAGCTCAGAACACACCAGGGACAGAGACCAGACTCAGTGAGATCTCAGAACACATCAAGGTCAGAGACCAGACTCAGTGAGATCTCGGAACACACCAGGGACAGAGACCAGACTCAGTGAGATCTCAGAACACACCAGGGTCAGAGACCAGACTCAGTGAGATCTCAGAACAAACCAGGGTCAGAGACCAGACTCAGTGAAATCTCAGAACACACCAGGGTCAGAGACCAGACTCAGTGACAGCTCAGAACACACCAGGGTCAGAGACCAGACTCAGTGAGATCTCAGAACACACCAGGGTCAGAGACCAGACTCAGTGAGATCTCAGAACAAACCAGGGTCAGAGACCAGACTCAGTGAGATCTCAGAACACACCAGGGTCAGAGACCAGACTCAGTGAGAGCTCAGAACACACCACGGACAGAGACCAGACTCAGTGAGATCTCAGAACACACCAGGGTCAGAGACCAGACTCAGTGAGATCTCAGAACACACCAGGGTCAGAGACCAGACTCAGTGAGAGCTCAGAACACACCAGGGACAGAGACCAGACTCAGTTTGATCTCGGAACACACCAGGGTCAGAGACCAGACTCAGTGAGAGCTCAGAACACACCAGGGTCAGAGACCAGACTCAGTTTGATCTCAGAACACACCAGGGTCAGAGACCAGACTCAGTGAGATCTCAGAACACACCAGGGTCAGAGACCAGACTCAGTGAGATCTCAGAACACACCAGGGACAGAGACCAGACTCAGTGAGATCTCAGAACACACCAGTGTCAGAGACCAGACTCAGTGAGATCTCAGAACACACCAGGGACAGAGACCAGACTCAGTGAGATCTCAGAACAAACCAGGGTCAGAGACCAGACCTAGTGAGAGCTCAGAACACAGCAGGAACTGAGACCAGACTCAGTGAGATCTCAGAACACACCAGGGACAGAGATCAGACTCAGTGAGATCTCAGAACACATCAAGGTCAGAGACCAGACTCAGTGAGATCTCAGAACACACCAGGGACAGAGACCAGACTCAGTGAGATCTCAGAACACACCAGGGTCAGAGACCAGACTCAGTGAGATCTCAGAACAAACCAGGGTCAGAGACCAGACTCAGTGAGATCTCAGAACACACCAGGGTCAGAGACCAGACTCAGTGACAGCTCAGAACACACCAGGGTCAGAGACCAGACTCAGTGAGATCTCAGAACACACCAGGGTCAGAGACCAGACTCAGTGAGATCTCAGAACAAACCAGGGTCAGAGACCAGACTCAGTGAGATCTCAGAACACACCAGGGTCAGAGACCAGACTCAGTGAGATCTCAGAACACACCAGGGACAGAGACCAGACTCAGTGAGATCTCAGAACACACCAGGGTCAGAGACCAGACTCAGTGAGATCTCAGAACACACCAAGGTCAGAGACCAGACTCAGTGAGATCTCAGAACACACCAGGGTCAGAGACCAGACTCAGTGAGAGCTCAGAACACACCAGGGTCAGAGACCAGACTCAGTGAGGTCTCAGAACACACCAGGGTCAGAGACCAGACTCAGTGAGATCTCAGAACACACCAGGGTCAGAGACCAGACTCAGTGAGATCTCAGAACACACCAGGGTCAGAGACCAGACTCAGTTTGATCTCAGAACACACCAGTGTCAGAGACCAGACTCAGTTTGATCTCAGAACACACCAAGGTCAGAGACCAGACTCAGTGAGATCTCAGAACACACCAGGGTCAGAGATCCGACTCAGTGAGATCTCAGAACACACCAGGGTCAGAGACCAGACTCAGTGAGATCTCAGAACACACCAGGGTCAGAGACCAGACTCAGTTTGATCTCAGAACACACCAGGGTCAGAGACCAGACTCAGTGAGATCTCAGAACACACCAGTGTCAGAGACCAGACTCCGTTTGATCTCAGAACACACCAGGGTCAGAGACCAGACTCAGTTTGATCTCAGAACACACCAGGTTCAGAGACCAGACTCAGTGAGAGCTCAGAACACACCAGGGTCAGAGACCAGACTCAGTTTGATCTCAGAACACACCAGGGACAGAGACCAGACTCAGTGAGATCTCAGAACTCACCAGGGTAAGAGACCATACTCAGTTTGATCTCAGAACACACCAGGGACAGAGACCAGACTCAGTGAGATCTGAGAACACACCAGGGTCAGAGACCAGACTCAGTGAGAGCTCAGAACACACCAGTGTCAGAGACCAGACTCAGTGAGATCTCAGAACACACCAGGGTCAGAGACCAGACTCAGTGAGATCACAGAACACACCAGGGTCAGAGACCAGACTCAGTGAGATCTCAGAACACACCAGGGTCAGAGACCAGACTCAGTGAGATCTCAGAACACACCAGGGACAGAGACCAGACTCAGTGAGATCTCAGAACACACCAGGGACAGAGACCAGACTCAGTGAGATCTCAGAACACACCAGGGTCAGAGACCAGACTCAGTGAGATCTCAGAACACACCAGGGTCAGAGACCAGACTCAGTGAGAGCTCAGAACACATCAGGGTCAGAGACCAGACTCAGTTTGATCTCAGAACACACCAGGGTCAGAGACCAGACTCAGTGAGATCACAGAACACACCAGGGTCCGAGACCAGACTCAGTGAGATCTCAGAACACACCAGGGTCAGAGACCAGACTCAGTGAGAGCTCAGAACACATCAGGGTCAGAGACCAGACTCCGTGAGATCTCAGAACACACCAGGGACAGGGACCAGACTCAGTGAGATCACAGAACACACCAGGGTCAGTGACCAGACTCAGTTTGATCTCAGAACACACCAGGGTCAGAGACCAGACTCAGTTTGATCTCAGAACACACCAGGGTCAGAGACCAGACTCAGTGAGATCTCAGAACACACCAGGGTCAGTGACCAGACTCAGTTTGATCTCAGAACACACCAGGGTCAGAGACCAGACTCAGTTTGATCTCAGAACACACCAGGGTCAGAGACCAGACTCAGTGAGATCTCAGAACACACCAGGGTCAGAGATCCGACTCAGTGAGATCTCAGAACACACCAGGGTCAGAGACCAGACTCAGTTTGATCTCAGAACACACCAGGGTCAGAGACCAACTCAGTGAGATCTCAGAACACACCAGTGTCAGAGACCAGACTCCGTTTGATCTCAGAACACACCAGGGTCAGAGACCAGACTCAGTTTGATCTCAGAACACACCAGGGTCAGAGACCAGACTCAGTGAGAGCTCAGAACACACCAGGGTCAGAGACCGGACTCAGTTTGATCTCAGAACACACCAGGGACAGAGACCAGACTCAGTGAGATCTCAGAACACACCAGAGTCAGAGACCATACTCAGTTTGATCTCAGAACACACCAGGGACAGAGACCAGACTCAGTGAGATCTGAGAACACACCAGGGTCAGAGACCAGACTCAGTGAGAGCTCAGAACACACCAGGATCAGAGACCAGACTCAGTGAGATCTCAGAACACACCAGGGTCAGGGACCAGACTCAGTGAGATCACAGAACACATCAGGGTCAGAGATACGACTCAGTTTGATCTCAGAACACACCAGGATCAGAGACCAGACTCAGTGAGAGCTCAGAACACACCAGGGTCAGAGACCAGACTCAGTGAGAGCTCAGAACACTCCAGGGACAGAGACCAGACTCAGTGAGAGCTCAGAACACACGAGGGTCAGAGACCAGACTCAGTTTGATCTCAGAACACACCAGGGACAGAGACCAGACTCAGTGAGATCTCAGAACACAACAGGGTCAGAGACCAGACTCAGTGAGAGCTCAGAACACACCAGGGACAGAGACCAGACTCAGTGAGATCTCAGAACACACCAGGGTCAGAGACCAGACTCAGTTTGATCTCAGAACACACCAGGGTCAGAGACCAGACTCAGTGAGATCTCAGAACACACCAGGGTCAGAGACCAGACTCAGTGAGATCTCAGAACACACCAGGGTCAGAGACCAGACTCAGTGAGATCTCAGAACACACCAGGGTCAGAGACCATACTCAGTGAGATCTCAGAACACACCAGGATCAGAGACCAGACTCAGTGAGATCTCAGAACACACCAGGGTCAGAGACCAGACTCAGTGAGATCTCAGAATACACCAGGGTCAGAGACCAGACTCAGTGAGATCTCAGAACACACCAGGGACAGAGACCAGACTCAGTGAGATCTCAGAACACACCAGGGTCAGAGATCAGACTCAGTGAGATCTCAGAACACACCAGGGTCAGAGACCAGACTCAGTGAGATCTCAGAACACACCAGTGTAAGAGACCAGACTCCGTTTGATCTCAGAACACACCAGGGTCAGAGACCAGACTCAGTTTGATCTCAGAACACACCAGGGTCAGAGACCAGACTCAGTGAGATCACAAAACACACCAGGGTCCGAGACCAGACTCAGTGAGATCTCAGAACACACCAGGGTCAGAGACCAGACTCAGTGAGAGCTCAGAACACATCAGGGTCAGAGACCAGACTCCGTGAGATCTCAGAACACACCAGGGACAGGGACCAGACTCAGTGAGATCACAGAACACACCAGGGTCAGTGACCAGACTCAGTTTGATCTCAGAACACACCAGGGTCAGAGACCAGACTCAGTTTGATCACAGAACACACCAGGGTCAGAGACCAGACTCAGTGAGATCTCAGAACACACCAGGGTCAGTGACCAGACTCAGTTTGATCTCAGAACACACCAGGGTCAGAGACCAGACTCAGTTTGATCTCAGAACACACCAGGGTCAGAGACCAGACTCAGTGAGATCTCAGAACACACCAGGGTCAGAGATCCGACTCAGTGAGATCTCAGAACACACCAGGGTCAGAGACCAGACTCAGTTTGATCTCAGAACACACCAGGGTCAGAGACCAACTCAGTGAGATCTCAGAACACACCAGTGTCAGAGACCAGACTCCGTTTGATCTCAGAACACACCAGGGTCAGAGACCAGACTCAGTTTGATCTCAGAACACACCAGGGTCAGAGACCAGACTCAGTGAGAGCTCAGAACACACCAGGGTCAGAGACCGGACTCAGTTTGATCTCAGAACACACCAGGGACAGAGACCAGACTC
Organism: Hypanus sabinus; assembly: GCF_030144855.1. Taxonomy (NCBI): domain Eukaryota; kingdom Metazoa; phylum Chordata; class Chondrichthyes; order Myliobatiformes; family Dasyatidae; genus Hypanus; species Hypanus sabinus. The sequence goes on along the minus strand of NC_082720.1, from coordinate 93,179,573 downwards.
AGTGAGATCTCAGAACACACCAGAGTCAGAGACCATACTCAGTTTGATCTCAGAACACACCAGGGACAGAGACCAGACTCAGTGAGATCTGAGAACACACCAGGGTCAGAGACCAGACTCAGTGAGAGCTCAGAACACACCAGGATCAGAGACCAGACTCAGTGAGATCTCAGAACACACCAGGGTCAGGGACCAGACTCAGTGAGATCACAGAACACATCAGGGTCAGAGATACGACTCAGTTTGATCTCAGAACACACCAGGATCAGAGACCAGACTCAGTGAGAGCTCAGAACACACCAGGGTCAGAGACCAGACTCAGTGAGAGCTCAGAACACACCAGGGACAGAGACCAGACTCAGTGAGAGCTCAGAACACACCAGGGTCAGAGACCAGACTCAGTTTGATCTCAGAACACACCAGGGACAGAGACCAGACTCAGTGAGATCTCAGAACACAACAGGGTCAGAGACCAGACTCAGTGAGAGCTCAGAACACACCAGGGACAGAGACCAGACTCAGTGAGATCTCAGAACACACCAGGGTCAGAGACCAGACTCAGTTTGATCTCAGAACACACCAGGGTCAGAGACCAGACTCAGTGAGATCTCAGAACACACCAGGGTCAGAGACCAGACTCAGTGAGATCTCAGAACACACCAGGGTCAGAGACCAGACTCAGTGAGATCTCAGAACACACCAGGGTCAGAGACCAAACTCAGTGAGATCTCAGAACACACCAGGATCAGAGACCAGACTCAGTGAGATCTCAGAACACACCAGGGTCAGAGACCAGACTCAGTGAGATCTCAGAATACACCAGGGTCAGAGACCAGACTCAGTGAGATCTCAGAACACACCAGGGACAGAGACCAGACTCAGTGAGATCTCAGAACACACCAGGGTCAGAGATCAGACTCAGTGAGATCTCAGAACACACCAGGGTCAGAGACCAGACTCAGTGAGATCTCAGAACACAACAGGGTCAGAGACCAGACTCAGTGAGATCTCAGAACACACCAGTGTCAGAGACCAGACTCAGTGAGATCTCAGAACACACCAGGGTCAGAGACCAGACTCAGTGAGATCACAGAACACACCAGGGTCAGAGACCAGACTCAGTGAGATCTCAGAACACACCAGGGTCAGAGACCAGACTCAGTGAGATCTCAGAACACACCAGGGACAGAGACCAGACTCAGTGAGATCTCAGAACACACCAGGGACAGAGACCAGACTCAGTGAGATCTCAGAACACACCAGGGTCAGAGACCAGACTCAGTGAGATCTCAGAACACACCAGGGTCAGAGACCAGACTCAGCGAGAGCTCAGAACACATCAGGGTCAGAGACCAGACTCCGTGAGATCTCAGAACACACCAGGGTCAGAGACCAGACTCAGTGAGATCTCAGAACAAACCAGGGTCAGAGACCAGACTCAGTGAGATCTCAGAACACACCAGGGTCAGAGACCAGACTCAGTGAGAGCTCAGAACACACCAGGGACAGAGACCAGACTCAGTGAGATCTCAGAACACACCAGGGTCAGAGACCAGACTGAGTGAGATCTCAGAACACACCAGGGTCAGAGACCAGACTCAGTGAGATCTCAGAACACACTAGGGACAGAGACCAGACTCAGTGAGATCTCAGAACACACCAGGGTCAGAGACCAGACCTAGTGAGAGCTCAGAACACACCAGGAACTGAGACCAGACTCAGTTTGATCTCAGAACACACCAGGGACATAGATCCGACTCATTTGATCGCAGAACACACCAGGGTCAGAGACCAGACTCAGTGAGATCTCAGAACACATCAGGGTCAGAGACCAGACTCAGTGAGATCTCAGAACACACCAGGGTCAGAGACCAGACTCAGTGAGAGCTCAGAACACACCAGGGACAGAGACCAGACTCAGTTTGAGCTCAGAACACACCAGGGTCAGAGACCAGACTCAGTTTGATCAAAGAACACATCAGGGTCAGAGACCAGACTCAGTGAGAGCTCAGAACACACCAGGGACAGAGACCAGACTCAGTGAGATCTCAGAACACATCAAGGTCAGAGACCAGACTCAGTGAGATCTCAGAACACACCAGGGACAGAGACCAGACTCAGTGAGATCTCAGAACACACCAGGGTCAGAGACCAGACTCAGTGAGATCTCAGAACAAACCAGGGTCAGAGACCAGACTCAGTGAGATCTCAGAACACACCAGGGTCAGAGACCAGACTCAGTGACAGCTCAGAACACACCAGGGTCAGAGACCAGACTCAGTGAGATCTCAGAACACACCAGGGTCAGAGACCAGACTCAGTGAGATCTCAGAACAAACCAGGGTCAGAGACCAGACTCAGTGAGATCTCAGAACACACCAGGGTCAGAGACCAGACTCAGTGAGAGCTCAGAACACACCAGGGACAGAGACCAGACTCAGTGAGATCTCAGAACACACCAGGGTCAGAGACCAGACTCAGTGAGATCTCAGAACACACCAGGGTCAGAGACCAGACTCAGTGAGAGCTCAGAACACACCAGGGACAGAGACCAGACTCAGTTTGATCTCGGAACACACCAGGGTCAGAGACCAGACTCAGTGAGAGCTCAGAACACACCAGGGTCAGAGACCAGACTCAGTTTGATCTCAGAACACACCAGGGTCAGAGACCAGACTCAGTGAGAGCTCAGAACACACCAGGGTCAGAGACCAGACTCAGTGAGATCTCAGAACACACCAGGGACAGAGACCAGACTCAGTGAGATCTCAGAACACACCAGTGTCAGAGACCAGACTCAGTGAGATCTCTGAACACACCAGGGACTGAGACCAGACTCAGTGAGATCTCAGAACACACCAGGGTCAGAGACCAGACCTAGTGAGAGCTCAGAACACAGCAGGAACTGAGACCAGACTCAGTGAGATCTCAGAACACACAAGGGACAGAGATCAGACTCAGTGAGATCTCAGAACACATCAAGGTCAGAGACCAGACTCAGTGAGATCTCAGAACACACCAGGGACAGAGACCAGACTCAGTGAGATCTCAGAACACACCAGGGTCAGAGACCAGACTCAGTGAGATCTCAGAACAAACCAGGGACAGAGACCAGACTCAGTGAGATCTCAGAACACACCAGGGTCAGAGACCAGACTCAGTGACAGCTCAGAACACACCAGGGTCAGAGACCAGACTCAGTGAGATCTCAGAACACACCAGGGTCAGAGACCAGACTCAGTGAGATCTCAGAACAAACCAGGGTCAGAGACCAGACTCAGTGAGATCTCAGAACACACCAGGGTCAGAGACCAGACTCAGTGAGATCTCAGAACACACCAGGGACAGAGACCAGACTCAGTGAGATCTCAGAACACACCAGGGTCAGAGACCAGACTCAGTGAGATCTCAGAACACACCAGGGTCAGAGACCAGACTCAGTGAGAGCTCAGAACACACCAGGGTCAGAGACCAGACTCAGTTTGATCTCAGAACACACCAGGGTCAGAGACCAGACTCAGTGAGATCTCAGAACACACCAGGGTCAGAGACCAGACTCAGTGAGATCTCAGAACACACCAAGGTCAGAGACCAGACTCAGTGAGATCTCAGAACACACCAGGGTCAGAGACCAGACTCAGTGAGAGCTCAGAACACATCAGGGTCAGAGACCAGACTCCGTGAGATCTCAGAACACACCAGGGTCAGAGACCAGACTCAGTGAGATCTCAGAACACACCAGGGTCAGAGACCAGACTCAGTGAGATCTCAGAACACACCAGGGTCAGAGACCAGACTCAGTGAGATCTCAGAACACACCAGGGTCAGAGACCAGACTCAGTTTGATCTCAGAACACACCAGTGTCAGAGACCAGACTCAGTTTGATCTCAGAACACACCAAGGTCAGAGACCAGACTCAGTGAGATCTCAGAACACACCAGGGTCAGAGATCCGAATCAGTGAGATCTCAGAACACACCAGGGTCAGAGACCAGACTCAGTGAGATCTCAGAACACACCAGGGTCAGAGACCAGACTCAGTTTGATCTCAGAACACACCAGGGTCAGAGACCAGACTCAGTGAGATCTCAGAACACACCAGGGACAGAGACCAGACTCAGTGAGATCTCAGAACACACCAGTGTCAGAGACCAGACTCAGTGAGATCTCAGAACACACCAGGGTCAGAGACCAGACTCAGTGAGATCACAGAACACACCAGGGTCAGAGACCAGACTCAGTGAGATCTCAGAACACACCAGGGTCAGAGACCAGACTCAGTGAGATCTCAGAACACACCAGGGACAGTGACCAGACTCAGTGAGATCTCAGAACACACCAGGGTCAGAGACCAGACTCAGTTTGATCTCAGAACACACCAGGAACAGACACCAGACTCAGTGAGATCTCAGAACACATCAGGGTCAGAGACCAGACTCAGTGAGATCTCAGAACACACCAGGGTCAGAGACCAGACTCAGTGAGATCTCAGAACACACCAGGGACAGAGACCAGACTCAGTGAGTTCTCAGAACCCACCAGGGTCAGAGACCAGACTCAGTGAGATCTCAGAACACACCAGGGTCAGAGACCAGACTCAGTGAGAGCTCAGAACACACCAGGGTCAGAGACCAGACTCAGTGAGATCTCAGAACACACCAGGGTCAGAGACCAGACTCAGTGAGATCTCAGAACACACCAGGGTCAGAGACCAGACTCAGTTTGATCTCAGAACACACCAGGAACAGACACCAGACTCAGTGAGATCTCAGAACACATCAGGGTCAGAGACCAGACTCAGTGAGATCTCAGAACACACAAGGGTCAGAGACCAGACTCAGTGAGATCTCAGAACACACCAGGGACAGAGACCAGACTCAGTGAGATCTCAGAACCCACCAGGGTCAGAGACCAGACTCAGTGAGATCTCAGAACACACCAGGGTCAGAGACCAGACTCAGTGAGAGCTCAGAACACACCAGGGTCAGAGACCAGACTCAGTTTGATCTCAGAACACACCAGGGTCAGAGACCAGACTCAGTGAGATCTCAGAACACACCAGGGTCAGAGACCAGACTCAGTGAGATCTCAGAACACACCAGGGACAGAGACCAGACTCAGTGAGATCTCAGAACACAACAGGATCAGAGACCAGACTCAGTGAGATCGCAGAACACACCAGGGTCAGAGACCAGACTCAGTGAGATCTCAGAACACACCAAGGTCAGAGACCAGACTCAGTGAGATCTCAGAACACACCAGGGTCAGAGACCAGACTAAGTGAGATCACAGAACACACCAGGGTCAGAGACCAGACTCAGTGAGATCTCAGAACACACCAGGGTCAGAGACCAGACTCAGTGAGATCTCAGAACACACCAGGGTCAGAGACCAGACTCAGTGAGATCTCAGAACACACCAGGGACAGAGACCAGACTCAGTGAGATCTCAGAACACACCAGGGTCAGAGACCAGACTCAGTGAGATCTGAGAACACACCAGGGTCAGAGACTAGACTCAGTGAGATCTCAGAACACCCCAGGATCAGAGACCAGACTCAGTGAGATCTCAGAACACACCAGGGTCAGAGACCAGACTCAGTGAGATCTCAGAACACACCAGGGTCAGAGACCAGACTCAGTTTGATCTCAGAACACACCAGTGTCAGAGACCAGACTCAGTTTGATCTCAGAACACACCAAGGTCAGAGACCAGACTCAGTGAGATCTCAGAACACACCAGGGTCAGAGATCCGAATCAGTGAGATCTCAGAACACACCAGGGTCAGAGACCAGACTCAGTGAGATCTCAGAACACACCAGGGTCAGAGACCAGACTCAGTTTGATCTCAGAACACACCAGGGTCAGAGACCAGACTCAGTGAGATCTCAGAACACACCAGGGACAGAGACCAGACTCAGTGAGATCTCAGAACACACCAGTGTCAGAGACCAGACTCAGTGAGATCTCAGAACACACCAGGGTCAGAGACCAGACTCAGTGAGATCACAGAACACACCAGGGTCAGAGACCAGACTCAGTGAGATCTCAGAACACACCAGGGTCAGAGACCAGACTCAGTGAGATCTCAGAACACACCAGGGACAGTGACCAGACTCAGTGAGATCTCAGAACACACCAGGGTCAGAGACCAGACTCAGTTTGATCTCAGAACACACCAGGAACAGACACCAGACTCAGTGAGATCTCAGAACACATCAGGGTCAGAGACCAGACTCAGTGAGATCTCAGAACACACCAGGGTCAGAGACCAGACTCAGTGAGATCTCAGAACACACCAGGGACAGAGACCAGACTCAGTGAGTTCTCAGAACCCACCAGGGTCAGAGACCAGACTCAGTGAGATCTCAGAACACACCAGGGTCAGAGACCAGACTCAGTGAGAGCTCAGAACACACCAGGGTCAGAGACCAGACTCAGTGAGATCTCAGAACACACCAGGGTCAGAGACCAGACTCAGTGAGATCTCAGAACACACCAGGGTCAGAGACCAGACTCAGTTTGATCTCAGAACACACCAGGAACAGACACCAGACTCAGTGAGATCTCAGAACACATCAGGGTCAGAGACCAGACTCAGTGAGATCTCAGAACACACAAGGGTCAGAGACCAGACTCAGTGAGATCTCAGAACACACCAGGGACAGAGACCAGACTCAGTGAGATCTCAGAACCCACCAGGGTCAGAGACCAGACTCAGTGAGATCTCAGAACACACCAGGGTCAGAGACCAGACTCAGTGAGAGCTCAGAACACACCAGGGTCAGAGACCAGACTCAGTTTGATCTCAGAACACACCAGGGTCAGAGACCAGACTCAGTGAGATCTCAGAACACACCAGGGTCAGAGACCAGACTCAGTGAGATCTCAGAACACACCAGGGACAGAGACCAGACTCAGTGAGATCTCAGAACACAACAGGATCAGAGACCAGACTCAGTGAGATCGCAGAACACACCAGGGTCAGAGACCAGACTCAGTGAGATCTCAGAACACACCAAGGTCAGAGACCAGACTCAGTGAGATCTCAGAACACACCAGGGTCAGAGACCAGACTAAGTGAGATTACAGAACACACCAGGGTCAGAGACCAGACTCAGTGAGATCTCAGAACACACCAGGGTCAGAGACCAGACTCAGTGAGATCTCAGAACACACCAGTGTCAGAGACCAGACTCAGTTTGATCTCAGAACACACCAGGGACAGACTCCAGACTCAGTGAGAGCTCAGAACACACCAGGGACAGAGACCAGACTCAGTGAGATCTCAGAACACACCAGGGTCAGAGACCAGACTCAGTGAGATCTCAGAACACACCAGGGTCAGAGATCAGACTCAGTGAGATCTCAGAACACACCAGGGTCAGAGACCAGACTCAGTGAGATCTCAGAACACACCAGGGACAGAGACCAGACTCAGTGAGATCTCAGAACACACCAGGGTCAGAGACCAGACTCAGTGAGATCTGAGAACACACCAGGGTCAGAGACTAGACTCAGTGAGATCTCAGAACACCCCAGGGTCAGAGACCAGACTCAGTTTGATCTCAGAACACCCCAGGGTCAGAGACCAGACTCAGTGAGAGCTCAGAACACACCAGGGACAGAGACCAGACACAGTTTGATCTCAGAACACACCAGGGACAGAGACCAGACTCAGTTTGATCTCAGAACACTCCAGGGACAGAGACCAGACTCAGTTTGATCTCAGAACACACCAGGGTCAGAGACCAGACTCAGTGAGAGCTCAGAACACACCAGGGACAGAGACCAGACTCAGTGAGATCTCAGAACACACCAGGGACAGAGACCAGACTCAGTGAGATCTCAGAACACACCAGGGTCAGAGACCAGACTCAGTGAGAGCTCAGAACCCACCAAGATCAGAGACCAGACTCAGTGAGATCTCAGAACACACCAGGGTCAGAGACCAGACTCAGTGAGATCTCAAAACACACCAGGGTCAGAGACCAGACTCAGTTTGATCTCAGAACACACCAGTGACAGAGACCAGACTCAGTGAGATCTCAGAACACACCAGGGTCAGAGACCAGACTCAGTGAGATCTCAGAACACACCAGGGACAGAGACCAGACTCAGTGAGATCTCAGAACACACCAGGGTCAGAGACCAGACTCAGTGAGATCTCAGAACACACCAGGGTCCGAGACCAGACTCAGTTTGATCTCAGAACACACCAGTGTCAGAGACCAGACTCAGTGAGATCTCAGAACACACCAGGGACAGAGACCAGACTCAGTGAGATCTCAGAACACACCAGGGTCAGAGATCAGACTCAGTGAGATCAGAGAACACACCAGGGTCAGAGACCAGACTCAGTGAGATCTCAGAACACACCAGGGTCAGAGACCAGACTCAGTGAGAGCTCAGAACACACCAAGGTCAGAGACCAGACTCAGTGAGATCTCAGAACACACCAGGGTCAGAGACCAGACTCAGTGAGATCTCAGAACACACCAGGGTCAGAGACCAGACTCAGTGAGAGCTCAGAACACACCAATGTCAGAGACCAGACTCAGTTAGATCTCAGAACACACCAGGGTCAGAGACCAGACTCAGTGAGATCTCAGAACACACCAGGGTCAGAGACCAGACTCAGTTTGATCTCAGAACACACCAGCGACAGAGACCAGACTCAGTGAGAGCTCAGAACACACCAGGGACAGAGACCAGACTCAGTGAGATCTCAGAACACACCAGGGTCAGAGACCAGACTCAGTTTGATCTCAGAACACACCAGGATCAGAGACCAGACTCAGTGAGATCTGAGAACACACCAGGGACTGAGACCAGACTCAGTGAGATCACAGAACACACCAGGGTCAGAGACCAGACTCAGTTTGATCTCAGAACACACCAGGGTTAGAGACCAGACTCAGTTTGATCTCAGAACACACCAGGGACAGAGACCAGAGTCAGTGAGAGCTCAGAACACACCAGGGTCAGAGACCAGACTCAGTGAGATCTCAGAACACACCAGGGTCAGAGACCAGACTCAGTTTGATCTCAGAACACACCAGGGTCAGAGACCAGACTCAGTTTGATCTCAGAACACACCAGGGTCAGAGACCAGACTCAGTTTGATCTCAGAACACACCAGGGTCAGAGACCAGACTCAGTGAGATCTCAGAACACACCAGGGTCAGAGACCAGACTCAGTTTGATCTCAGAACACACCAGTGACAGAGACCAGACTCAGTGAGATCTCAGAACACACCAGGGTCAGAGACCAGACTCAGTGAGATCTCAGAACACACCAGGGTCAGAGACCAGACTCAGTTTGATCTCAGAACACACCAGGGTCAGAGACCAGACTCAGTGAGATCTCAGAACACACCAGCGACAGAGACCAGACTCAGTTTGATCTCAGAACACACCAGGGTCAGAGACCAGACTCAGTTTGATCTCAGAACACACCAGGGTCAGAGACCAGACTCAGTGAGATCTCAGAACACACCAGGGTCAGAGACCAGACTCAGTGAGATCTATAGAGAGATATAGATATAGATATACCTCCTGTAGAGAGATGGTGGACAACACCTTTGTGCCAGTCCCCCTCAGGAATCGATATATAGTTTTAGATACTGTTGGAGAGGTTGACCTGTCAGAGGAAGACCACAATGAATAAGACTCTTTCACTCTGCCCAGTGCTGTGGTAAAGGGATCAAGGAGAAATGCTGTAGTTATAGAGGATTCCATTGTGAGAGGAACAGACAATAGATTCTGCGAGCCGGACAAGGATACCTGAATGTTGTGTTGCCTCCCTGGTGCCAGGGTATGGGATATCTCGGATCGGGTCCAGAGTATTCTCAGGAGAGAGGGCGAGCAACCAGAAGTCTTGGTACATGTTGGTACCAATGACATAGACAGAAAAAGAGAGGAGGTCCTGAAGGAAGATTACTGGGAGCTAGGAGGAAAATTGAAATGCCGGACCTCCTGAGTAATAATCTCAGGATTTCCGCCTGAGCCACATGCTAATGAAGGTAAGAATAGCAGAATTAAGCAGATGAGTGTGTGGCTAAGTAACTGGTGCAGGGGGCAGGGCTTCAAATTCTTGGATTACTGGGATCTATTTTGGGGGAGGCATGACTTATACAGAAACGATGGATTACACCTGAACTCAAAGGGTACTAATATCCTGGCAGGATTGTTTAATATAGCTGATAGGGAGGGTTTAAACTAAGTTGGCAAGGGGAAGGAAACCAGGGTGTCAGGGTCAAGGAAGAGGAAAATAGTAATAAGTCAAAGATACTGTGCAGCAAAGGTGGCAAGAAGGACAGGCAGGTGAATAGACAGGATAATCTGCTGTGCGATAGAAATATAGCAAAATCAGTAACAGATACTGATCTAAATGTACTGTACTTAAATGCCCGCAGCATTAGATATAAAGTGATTGACCTTGATGTACAGCTACGGGTTAAAAGATATGACATTGTGGCCATCATCGAGTCATGGCTAAATGATGGATGTGTTTGGGAGCTGAATGTCCAAGGATACACAGTGTATAGGAAAGATAGGAAGGTAGGTAGAGGGGGTGGCGTGGCCCTGATGGTAAGCAATGATATCAAATCACTGGAAAGAAGGGACATAGGATCAGAAGAAGTAGAATCCCTATGGGTCGAGTTAAGAAATGGCAAAGGTAAAAAGACACTAATAGCAGTTATATACAGGCCTCCAAACAGCAGCCGGGATGTGGACTACAAGTTACAGATGGAAATAGAAAAAGCGTGTCAGAAGGAAAATGTCAAGATAATTATGGGGGATTTTAATATGAAAGTGGATTGGGAAAGTCAGGAAGGTACTGGATCTCAGGAAAGGGAGTTTGTAGAATGCCTACGGGATGGCTTTCTGGAGCAGCTTGTCCGTAAGCCCCCCAGGGGATCAGCTGTTTTGGATTGGGTGCTGTGTAATGAGCCTGAGGTGATTAGGGAGCTAGAGGTAATGGAACCCCTTGGAAGTAATGATCATAATACGATCGAGTTCAGTTTCAAATTTGAAAAGGAAAAGCTGGTATCAGGTGTATCAATTTTTCAGTGGAACAAAGGAAATTACAGTGGTATGAGAGAGGAACTGGCCCAAGTTGATTGGAAAAGTAAGCTAGATGGAGGGACAGTAGAGCAGAATTGGATGAAATTCCTACAAGAAATAAGGAGAGTGCAGGAAAAATATATTCCAAGAAAAAAGAAAGTCATAAAAGGAAAAATGGCACAAATGTGGCTAACGAGAGAAGTTAAGGCTAAAATAAAAGCAAAAGAGGCAGCGTACAAGGAAGCAAAAATTAGTGGGAAAACTGAGGACTGGACAAATTTTAAAAATTTACAGAAGGAAACTAAGAAAGTCATTAGGAAAGAAAAGATGAATTATGAAAGGAAATTGGCAATTAACATAAAAAAGGATACTAAGAGTTTTTTTTAAATATTTGAAGAGTAAAAGAGTGACACGGGTAGATATAGGACCTATTGAAATGATGCTGGAGAAGTTATAATGGGTAACAAAGAGATGGCAGAGGAACTAAACGAGTATTTTGCATCAGTCTTCACAGTGGAAGACATTAGCAACATACCTGATAGCCAGAGGTCTCAGGGAATAGAATTAGGTACAGTCAAGATTACTAAACAGAAAGTGCTTGAGAAGCTAAATGGACTAAAGATAGATAAGTCTCCCGGACTGGATGAAGTGCATCCACGGGTTCTGAAAGAGGTGGCTTTGGAGATTGTGGAGGCATTGGAGATAATCTTCCAGGAATCAGTAGACTCTGGCATGGTTCCAGAGGACTGGAAGGTGGCAAATGTAGTTCTGTTCTTTAACAAAGGGGGGAGGCAGCAAAAAGAAAATTACAGACCTATTAGTCTGACATCGGTAGTTGGAAAATTATTGGAGTCGATCCTCAAGGATGAGGTTATGAATTACCTTGAGGTGCATGACAAGATAGGCCCAAGCCAACATGGTTTCATGAAGGAAAGATCCTGCCTCATCAACCTATTGGAATTTTTTGAGGTAATCTCAAATAAGATTGACAAGGGAGAGGCTGTGGATGTTGTGTATTTGGATTTCCAAAAGGCCTTTGATAAGGTGCTGCATAAGAGGCTGCTTAATAAGATGAGGACCATGGAATTACGGGAAGGATATTGGAATGGGTGGAGCATTGGCTGACAGGCAGAAAGCAAAGGGTGGGAACAAAAGGGATCCTATTCTGGTTGGTTGCCGGTTACTAGTGGTGTTCCACAGGGGTCAGTGTTGGGGCTGCTTCTTTTTACACTGTATATCGATGATTTAGATTATGGATTAAATGGTTTTGTGGCTAAGTTTGTGGATGACACCAAGATAGGTGGAGGAGCAGTAAGTGTTGAGGAAACGGAAAGGCTGCAGAGAGACTTGGTCAGTTTAGGAGAGTGGGCAGATGAGATATAATGTTGAGAAAGGTATGGTTGTACATTTTGGAAGAAGAAACAATCGGGCAGATTATTATTTAGATGGGGAGAAAATTCAAAAACCGGAAGTGCAAAGGGACTTGGGGGTCCTAGTGCAGGATACCTTAAAGGTTAACCACCAGGTTGGATCGGCAGTAAGGAAAGTGAATGCCATGTTGGCATTCATTTCAAGAGGAATAGTGTATAAGAGTAAGGAGGTGTTGATGAGGCTCTATGGGGCACTGGTGAGACCCCATTTGGAATACTGTGTGCAGTTTTGGGCCCCCTATCTTAGAAAAGATGTGCTGATGTTGGAGAGAGTTCAGAGGAGATTCACTAGGATTATTCCTGGAATGCAGGGACTAACATATGAGGAGTGTTGGTCAGTTCTTGGACTGTATTCATTAGAGTATAGAAGAATGAGAGGGGATCTCATAGAAATATTTCAAATGTCAAAAGGGTTGGACAGAGTAGATGTGGAAAGGCTGTTTCCCTTGGTGGGTGAGTCCAGGACAAGAGGTCACAGTCTTAGAATTAGAGGGTACCCATTTAAAACAGAGATGAGGAGAAATTTTTTTAGCCAGAGGGTCATGGATTTATGGAATTCGTTACCACATACAGCAATGGAGGCCCAATCATTGAGGGTGTTTAAGGAGGAGATTGATAGGTATCTAATTAGTCAGGGTATCAAGGGATATGGGGAAAAAGCTGGAAATTGGAACTAGATGGGAGAATAGTTTAGCTCATGGTGGAGTGGTGGAGCAGACTTGATGGGCCGAATGGCCTACTTCTGCTCCTTTGTCTTGTGATCTTGTGATCTCTAAACACACCAGGGACAGAGACCAGACTCAGTGAGATAACCATATAACAATTACAGCACGGAAACAGGCCATCTTGGCCCTTCTAGTCCATGCCGAATGCTTACTCTCACCTAGTCCCACTGATCTGCACTCAGCCCATAACCCTCCATTCTTTTCCTGTCCATATACCTATCCAATTTTACTTTAAATGACAATACCGAACCTGCCACTACCACTTCTACTGGAAGCTCGTTCATTCAGTGTTTTACACTGCATCTGGCATCAATCTTGTTAACACTCTGGCAAAGTGGTTAGTGATGCTATTACACCTTGGGCTATCGGAGTTCAGAGTTCATCCCTTTGTTGTCCATAAGGAGCTTGTCTGTTCTCCCCATGGAATACGTGAATCTCCTCCAGGTGCTCCGGTTTCCTCCCACAGTTCATTGATGTACTGGTCAGAAGGTTAACTGCATGTTGTAAATTGCTCCGTGATTAGGCCAAGGTTAAATTGGTGGGTTGCTAGCAGCATGGTTCAGGGCTAGAAGGCCATATCTTGAAAGTTCATAAGCACATTTATTATCAAAGTACATATACCGTATCCAGCCTTAAAATTTGTCTCCTTACAGGCAGCCACATAACAAAGAAACCCAATATCAACAATTTAAAAAAGACTGGCAGATACCCAATGTGCAGAAAAAAATCGTGGAAACAATAAAAGTAAGCAAATCACATTCAGAGCTGAAGTTCATGAAACTGAATCCACAGCTGATCCAGCAGCCACAGCCTCATTTCAATGCACAAGACAAATAAGCCTTGTGGAGCAACAATTTGAACACTGACTTGTCCCTCTCCTCTGGCCACAACACCCTGATCTTTTCAATCTGGCCCAGTACCTAAATTGGCCAAAGCTCAAGTTGTTCCCCACTCTCGAACCTAGGCCCTGCCACATTGATACGCACTTGAACCCTGGCCCCCTTTCCTCACTTTGGCCCATACCTGATCATTCCAATCTGGCCCAGTGTTTAAATTGGTCAAACCTTGGGCTGTTCCTCGTTCTCGGACCTGGCCCAGCCACTTCAATATACTCTTGGGCCTAATCACTGACACGATTCGTTCTGTACCTGACTTTTCTAATCGGCCAGACAGTGGGTGGTTCCTTGTACTCAGCCCCGGGCTCTGCTGCGTTGACTCCGCTTCACTTTCGTTCTGCTGCTTCAAGATGCCTCCAAGTTCGCTCCAGCAATGGCCAACCAGCGGGCCTTCCTTGCTCTCGGGCCCAGTCCCAGGCCTCTCCTCCTTGATTTGGCCCACTTATGCCACACTGCAATCATCCTGCGCCTTCAAGACATCAGTTCACACTGCAGAAATGCCAGGATATACAAGCAGCTCATACACTCAACTCCAAAAGGAAAATTACAGGCTATTGATTCAAGAAAAACTGTGATTAATGAAATATGTAGATAATGGTTATATTTGCTGCCAGCAAGTCATCACTGTGTTTCAACTGGAAGATCTCGAAATAAAATTTTTAAATGCTTGACATCAGGCAGCAGGTGGTCACTGGGGCAGTTTCAGTCCAGTTGTGCAGCTTCACACAGGAAGGGCAGAGCAGAGCCATATCAGGCTGCAGGACACTGAGACTGGAGCTGAGGGAAGGCCACCTCAGAAATGGAGATAGTGAGGAAATGAGGAGAGTGTGTTCTAGTCTTTAATCAATGGCATGAAGGGTTCTTAGTAGCTGACTGTAGGAACACAGCTTGGAGCTTGCAGAGGCGTGTTTGTTCCGGGAGATGGTCTGACTATGACAGAATTGATACTCATCCTTCACTGCCCAAGAGCTGAGTGCCTGCAGGCCAAAGGCCAGTCTAGTATGAATCATCACCATCTGGTATGGAGAGGCCACTGCACAGGATCAGAAAAAGCTGCAGAAAGTTGTAAATTCTACCAGCATCATGGGCACCGGCATCCCGAGCCTCAAATACGTTTTCAGAAAGCGATGCTTCCAATAGGCGGCATCTATCCTCAAGGACCCCATCACCCGGGACATGCCCTCTTTTCAGTGATACCATTAGAAAGAAGATACACGAGCCTGAAGACTCACACTCAGTGTTTCAGGAACAGCTTCTTCCCCTCTGCCATCAGATTTCTGAATGGACAATGAACCCATGAACACCACCTCACAAATTTTTTCTCTCTCTTTTAGCACTTCATATTTAATTTAACGTTTTCTGTATACTACTCATTGTAATATATACTTTATCATTACTATTATGCATTCATTGCACTGCACTGCTGTCACAAAACACCAAATTTCAAACATCCAGTTTGCCAGTGATAATAAACATGATTTTGATTCATTGACTGTGCTGCTGTATCACCCACCAGAGAGGGGCAGAGAGATACACCTCTCCCGAAGGAACACACCAGACACCTTCCTTGGGCACTATGCCTCAGACTGGAACCCTGGCAGTTTTCTCTGCTGTGGAGGTGGAGGAGGCAACCAGTGGGTTCCTACGCTGTAGGGTGTGATTGGGATAAATCTGATTTGACATTTAAAATTGGACTGGGAATTTCAGCATACACCTGGAATGGAGGTGCCAGTACACAGGATGAGAAAAAGCTGCAGAAGGTTGTAAACTCAGCCAGCTCCATTGTGGATGCTAGTCTCCCCAGCTTTGAGGATATCTTCTAAAGGGCAGCATCCATCATTAAGGACCGTCATCACCCAGAACATGCCCTCTTCTCATTGTTAACATCAAGGAAGAAATACGGGAACCTGAAGACTGTTTTAGCAACAGCTTCTTCTCCTCTGCCACCAGATTTCTGAATGGACAATGAACACCACCTTACTGTTTTTGCACTACTTAATACATTTTTAAAGTATATGAGATGAAAAAGAATTTCTTTAGCCAGGCTGTGATGAATCTGTGGAATCCATTGGCATGGATGGTTGTGGAGACAAATCATTGAATATATGCAGTTCTTGATTAGTCAGGGCATCAAAGGGTGTGGAGAGATGATAGGAGAATGGGGTTTAATAGGTATATTTAATATCAGAGAAATGTATACAATATACATCCTGAAATTCCTTTTCTTTGCAAATATTCACAAAAACAGAGGAGTGCCACAAAGAATGAATGACAATTAAATGTTAGAAACCAAAGCCTCCTTCCCACGTGTAATCAGCAACAAGGCAACGAGCCCCCTCCCCTACCAGCAAAACGAAGCATCTGCACCCCCCACTAAGCACTCAAGCGTGCAGCAAAGCATCAGTAAAGGCACAGACTTGCAGTACCCCAAAGACTACTTGTTCACCCAGTATTCGACATACCACAGGCTCTCTCTCCCTAATAAGAGAAAAAGAGGTGTCCCAATTTCACAGCAAGAGGGGAGACATAACAAACAACTCGCTGATTTATGGTGGTAAAAGGGTTGAGAGGGATATTAAATCGGTCATTTTTAAGGAGCAGACTCGATGAGCCAAATGTCCCAATTCATCTCCTATGTCTTATGGTCTTATATTTCTTATGGTAATTTATAGTAGTAAGGGTGTGGCCTACAAGTTACAATGGGCGATAGAAAATGCATGCCAAAAGGGCAATGTTACAGTAGACATGGGGGACTTCAATCTGCAGGTAGATTAGAAAAGTCAGGTTGGTGCTGGATTACAGGAGGGGGAGTTTCTAGAGTGCCTATGAGGGCTTTTTAGAGCAGCTCACGGTTGAGCCCACTAGTGGATCAGCTATTCTGGATTTGAGTGTTGTGCAAAGAACCGGAATTGATTTGAGAGCTTACGGAAAAAGAACCTCAGAGAAAGCGATTATATTATGATCAAATTCACGCTGAAATTTCTTGGTGTTCACCTAGCAGAGAATCTCACCTGGTCCCTCAACACCAGCTCCATAGCAAAGAAAATCCAGCAGTGTCTCTACTTTCTGCTAAGGCTGAGGGATGTCAATCTCCCACCGCCCCCACCATCCTCATCGCATTCTACAGGGGTTATATCGAGAGCATCCTGAGCAGCTGCATCACTGCCTGGTTTGGAAATTGCACCATCTCAGATCACTAAACCCTGCAGCGGATGGTGAGGTCAGCTGAGAAGATCATCGGGGTCTCTCTTCCCGCCATTACAGACACTTACACCACACATTGCATCCACAAAGCAAATAGCATTATGAAGGACCCCACGCACCCCTCATACAATCTCTTCTCCCTCCTGGCAACTGGGAAAAGGCATCGAAGCATTCGGGCTCTCACAAATTGAATTGAATTTGAATTGAATTGAATGATCTTTATTGTCATTATACATAGGTACAATGAAACTCTGTTTGGCTTCCTCTCAGGCAATTAAATAAAGCAGTAGATAAAAACAAGACAGTAATAGAAAAACAGTATTAAATAGATACATAGCAGAAAATAAGTTGCAGCAGCACCAGAATATCACAGTAATGCACAAAGTGCCGTTAGTGCAAGTATTTGAGTCCTTGTGTGTGCTCACAGTTTGTCATTGTTCTGTGGGAGTGGTGTGATGGAGGCCACAGCTCTGGGGTAGAAGCTGTTCCTCAGTCTATTTGTTCTGGCTTTTAGTGTCCTGAGCCTTTTGCTGGATGGCAGCGGGTCAAACGGAGTGGCCGGGGTGTGTGGTGTCTCTGGTTCTGCTGATTGCTTTCCTCCTGAGTCTGCTGGAATAGATGGTGTCCAGTCCTGGGAGCTCCATCCTGACGATTCGCTGGGCCGCCTTCACCATGCGATGCAGGTCTTCTCGCTCAGCGGCTGTACAGTTGGCACACCACACTGTGGCGCTGTTGGTCAGGATGGTTTCAATTGTGCTTCTGTAGAAGTTAAGCAACAGCTTTTGTGGGAGTTCGGCCTGTTTCAGCTTTCTGAGGAAGAAGAGCCTTTGTTCTGCATGTCAGCGAGGTGTTGGTGGTCCATGTCAGCGAGGTGTTGGTGGTCCATGTCAGCGAGCTGTTGGTGGTCCACGTCAGCGAGGTGTTGGTGGTCCATGTCAGTGAGGTGTTGGTGGTCCATGTCAGCGAGCTGTTGGTGGTCCATGTCAGCGAGCTGTTGGTGGTCCACGTCAGCGAGGTGTTGGTGGTCCATGTCAGCGAGGTGTTGGTGGTCCATGTCAGCGAGCTGTTGGTGGTCCACGTCAGCGAGGTGTTGGTGGTCCATGTCAGCGAGATGTTGGTGGTCCATGTCAGTGAGGTGTTGATGGTCCATGTCAGCGAGGTGTTGATGATCCATGTCAGCGAGGTGTTGGTGGTCCATGTCAGCGAGGTGTCGGTGATCCATGTCAGCGAGGTGTCGGTGGTCCATGTCAGCGAGGTGTTGGTGGTCCATATCAGCGAGGTGTTGGTGATCCATGTCAGCGAGGTGTTGGTGGTCCATGTCAGCGAGGTGTTGGTGGTCCATGTCAGCGAGCTGTTGGTGGTCCATGTCAGCGAGGTGTTTGTGGTCCATGTCAGCGAGGTGTTGGTGGTCCATGTCAGCGAGCTGTTGGTGGTCCATGTCAGCGAGGTGTTGGTGGTCCATGTCAGCGAGGTGTTGGTGGTCCATGTCAGCGAGCTGTTGGTGGTCCATGTCAGCGAGGTGTTTGTGGTCCATGTCAGCGAGGTGTTGGTGGTCCATGTCAGCGAGGTGTTGGTGATCCATGTCAGCGAGGTGTTGGTGGTCCATGTCAGCGAGGTGTTGGTGGTCCATGTCAGCGAGCTGTTGGTGGTCCATGTCAGCGAGGTGTTTGTGGTCCATGTCAGCGAGGTGTTGGTGGTCCATGTCAGCGAGCTGTTGGTGGTCCATGTCAGCGAGGTGTTGGTGGTCCATGTCAGCGAGGTGTTGGTGGTCCATGTCAGCGAGCTGTTGGTGGTCCATGTCAGGGAGGTGTTTGTGGTCCATGTCAGCGAGGTGTTGGTGGTCCATGTCAGCGAGGTGTCGGTGATCCATGTCAGCGAGGTGTCGGTGGTCCATGTCAGCGAGGTGTTGGTGGTCCATGTCAGCGAGGTGTTGGTGGTCCATGTCAGCGAGGTGTCGGTGGTCCATGTCAGCGAGGTGTTGATGGTCCATGTCAGCGAGGTGTTGGTGGTCCATATCAGCGAGGTGTTGGTGATCCATGTCAGCGAGGTGTTGGTGGTCCATGTCAGCGAGGTGTTGGTGGTCCATGTCAGCGAGCTGTTGGTGGTCCATGTCAGCGAGGTGTTTGTGGTCCATGTCAGCGAGGTGTTGGTGGTCCATGTCAGCGAGCTGTTGGTGGTCCATGTCAGCGAGGTGTTGGTGGTCCATGTCAGCGAGGTGTTGGTGGTCCATGTCAGCGAGCTGTTGGTGGTCCATGTCAGCGAGGTGTTTGTGGTCCATGTCAGCGAGGTGTTGGTGGTCCATGTCAGCGAGGTGTTGGTGATCCATGTCAGCGAGGTGTTGGTGGTCCATGTCAGCGAGGTGTTGGTGGTCCATGTCAGCGAGCTGTTGGTGGTCCATGTCAGCGAGGTGTTTGTGGTCCATGTCAGCGAGGTGTTGGTGGTCCATGTCAGCGAGGTGTTGGTGGTCCATGTCAGCGAGGTGTTTGTGGTCCATGTCAGCGAGGTGTTGGTGGTCCATGTCAGCGAGGTGTTGGTGGTCCATGTCAGCGAGCTGTTGGTGGTCCATGTCAGCAAGGTGTTTGTGGTCCATGTCAGCGAGGTGTTGGTGGTCCATGTCAGGGAGGTGTTGGTGGTCCATGTCAGCGAGGTGTTGTGGTCCATGTCAGCGAGGTGTTTGTGGTCCATGTCAGCGAGGTGTTGGTGGTCCATGTCAGCTGCTTTGACAACATAACTCCAAGGAACTTTAGGTTTTCCACACTTTCCACTACCTCTCCATGTATATGGAGGGGGGTGGGGTGTACTCTGTCCTTTGATTTCCTGAAGTCAATGATCATCTCTTTTGTTTTACATGTATTAAGGATCAGGTCATTGTCCTTACACCACTCCATCAGATGATCCACCTCGAGCCTGAAGGCTGTTCCATCCTCGTCCGAGATCAGGCCAATCACTGTGGTATCGTCCACAAATTTAATTATGGAGTTGGAGGTGCAGATGGGGTGCAGTCATGTGTGAAGAGTGTGTAGAGCATAGGGCTCAGCACACAGCCGTGTGGGGTGCCTGTGTTTAAGATGAGGGTGGTGGAGGTGTGCTGACCAACTCTGACTTGCTGTGGTCGGTCTGTGAGAAAGTTCATGACCCATGAGCACAAGGAGGAACCAAGGCCAAGAGTGTTCAGTTTGCTGACCAGACTATGTAACAGTTTCTTCCCCCAAGCCATCAGACTCCTCAATACCCAGAGTCTAGACTGACACCACAAGTTTTTGTGTTGTCTTACGTAGTTCAGTGTAGTTTTGTATTGTTTCATGTAGCACCGTGGTCCTGAAAAACGTCGTCTCGTTTTTACTGTGTACTGTACCAGCAGTTATGGTCAAAATGACAATAAAAAGGACTTGGCTTGACTTGACTTGCTTTTGCTACTGAATTCCACAAATTCAGCATCCTCTGGTTAAAGAAATTTCTCCACATCTCTGTTTCAAATGGATACCCCTCTATCCTGAGGCTGTGCCCTCTTGCCCAAGATGCCCCCACCATTGGAAACATCCTTTCTATTTCTACTCTGTCTAGGCCTTTTAACATTCAAAAGGTTTCAATGAGATCCCCCCATCCTTCTAAATTCCAGTCAGTCAGACCCAGAACTATCAAATGTTCCTCATATAATAACCTTTTCATTCCCGGAGTCATCCTTGTGAATCTCCTCTGGACCCTCTCCAATGCCAGCACAGCTCTTCTAAGATGAGGAGCCCAAAGTTATTCACAATACTCAACATGAGGCCACACCAGTGCCTTATAAAGCTTATAAAGAGTCACATCCCTGCTCTTGTATTATGGATCTCTTGAATGCTAACATTGTATTTGCCTTCCGCGTCACTGACTCAACCTGCAAGTTAATCTTGAGGGTGTTCTGCACAAGGACTCCCAAGATTTCATCAGAATTTTGGATTTTCTCCCTATTTATAAAATAGTCTGCACTTTTATATCTTCTACCAAAGTGCATAACTCAACATTGTATTTACTTTGCCACATTCTTGTCCATCTGTCCAAATCCTTCTACAGCCTACCTTCTCCCTCAACACTACCTGCCCCTCCACTAACCTTTGCATCATCTGCAAACTTGACGACAAAGCCATCTTGGCAACAAACTGCCAAGATGGTGCCGTGTAGAGCACTCCAAATTGGCGTTGTAATTTTCTGCTTATATCTCTTCTTCTTTCAGCACTACTCTTACAAGAAGCTGAAAGTCACATTGGGTGTGATCGATTGACTCTTTAGAATGTTGGAAAGATGGCATTCAATAATATGCTGTCTTTCTACCACTGGGACTCCCTGTTTGCACAAACAACGAGAGTTTCGTTCACTATACTGGCATTACCAAGGAAGCATCATCAGAGGTGAGGAAGAAAAGCCGAGGGCTTGGTTAAGACAGTGTGCAAATTAGCTACCGCTCCCTAGCATACTCCTGGCCAACATGCAGTCCCTGGAGAACAAGTTGTGTGAGCTGAGAACCGGAATCTCCTACCAACAGGAAACAAGCACTCAAACATATGCTTTACCTAAACCTGGTTGTCAGAGGAAATACCAGACCAAGCTGTCGAACCCATCAGGTTCTCTGTGTTCTGAGTAGAAGAATAAAGGTGGGGGAGTACATTTCATAGTAAGCAATGCTTGGTGCGACCCAGGTAGCATGCACACCCTCACCCCGGATCTGAAGTACCTTCTGCTGCTATGTTGACTGTTATTACAGCTGTGTACATCCCACCACAGGCCAATACCAACCATGCTCTCAAAGAACTTCGCAAAACCATCAATCTCCATGAAACCACACACTCCGAGGCTGCTTTCATCATCGCTGGAAACCAAGTGTCACTGATCAGAGCTTACCCGAAGCTCTGCCAACACATCGAGGTGAGCACATGGGGAGGAAGCATCGTCAAACACTGCTACTCTTCCTTCTGCAGCGCCTACAAAGCAATTCTCTGTCCTCTGTTTGGAAAGTCTGACCATTCATCCATTTTGCTCCTACGTGCCTACAGGAAGAAATTGAAGAAGGAAATGGCCATAGGGAAAACTATCCACTGCTGGTCCAACCGATCAGACTCAACATTACAAGACTGCTTTGATAACATCACCTAGGAGGTATTTCAAGCTGAGAACATCTCTGAATACATGGAAGTGCCCACAAGCTTCATTTGGAAGTACATTGAAGACATTGTTCCCTCAAAGGTAGTAATCTCAGGATTACTGCCTGTGCCACATGAAAGTGAGTATAGGAATAGAGTGAGGTGGAGGATAAATGCATGGCTAGAGGATTGGAACAGGGGCAGGGATTAAGATTTCTGGATCATTGGGACCTCTTCTGTGGCAGGTGTGACCTGTACAAAAAGGACGGGTTGCACTTGAATCTGCGGTGGACCAATATCCTGGTGGGGAGGTTTGCTAAGGCTATTGGGGAGATTTTAAACTAGAATTGCTGGGGGCGCGGTTGGAACCAAACTGAAGTGATGAGGAAAGGGAGGTTGGCTCACAAATAGAGAAAGCTTGGAGACAGTGAGAAAAGGAGGATAGGCAGGTGATAGAGAAGGGACACTCTCAGACCAATGGTTTGAGATGTGTCTGTTTTAATGTAAGGAGTATTATGAATAAAGTGGATGAACTTAGAGCGTGGATCAGCACTTGGAGCTATGATGTTGTGGCCATTACTGAGACTTGGATGGTGCAGGGGCAGGAATGGCTACTTCAAATGCCAGGGTTTAGATGTTTCAGAAAGGACAGGGAGAGAGGCAAAAGAGGTGGGGGCGTGGCACTGTTGATCAGGGATGGTGTCACAGCTGCAGAAAAGGAGGACGTCATGGAGGGGTTGTCTACGGATTCTCTGTGGGTGGAAATTAGGAATAAGAAGGGGTCAATAACTCTACTGTGTGTTTTTTATAGGCCACCCAATAGTAACAGGGACATCAAGAAGCAGATAGGGAGACAGATTCTGGAAAGGCGTAATAATAACAGAGCTGTTGTGGGTGAGATCTTAATTTTCCAAATATTGATTGGCATCTCCCTAGAGTGAGGGGTTTAGTTGAGGTGGAGTTTGTTAGGTGTGTTCAGGAAGGTTTCTTGACACAATATGTAGATAAGCCTACAAGAGGAGAGGCTGTACTTGATTTGGTATTGGGAAATGAACCCGGTCAGGTGTCAGATCACTCAGTGGGAGAGCATTTTGGAGATAGTGATCACAATTTCATCTACTTTATCAGAGCATTGGAGAAGGATAGGAACGGATAAGTTAGGAAAGCATTTAATTGGAGTAAGGGGAAATATGAGGCTATCAGGCAGGAACTTGGAAGCATAAATTGGAAACCAATTTATGTTCTCAGGAAAATGTACGGAAGAAATGTGGCAAATGTTCAGGGGATATTTGCATGGAGTTCTGCATAGGTATGTTCCAATGAGACAGGGAAAGGATGGTAGGGTACAGGAACTGTGGTGCACAAAGGCTGTAATAAATCTAGTCAAGAAGAAAAGAAGAGCTTACGAAAGGTTCAAAAAACTAGGTAATGTTAGAGATCTAGAAGATTATATGGCTAGCAGAAAGGAGCTTAAGAAAGAAATTAGGAGAGCAAGAAGGGGCCATGAGAGGGCATACAACAAAGCAAAATCTAGTGGGAAGTTGGAGGATTGGGAAGCTTTTAAAAACCTACAGAGAGCAACTAGAAGAGTCATCTCTTTTGCTTTTACATTAGCTTTGACTTCCCTTGTCAGCCATGGTTGTACGATTTTGTCATTTGAGTATTTATTCACTTTTGGAATACATCTATCCTGCACCTTCCTCATTTTTCCCATGCTGTTGCTGCTCTGCTGTCATCCTTGCCAGCATCTCCTTCCAATTTACTCTGGCCAACTCCTCTCTCACACCACTGAAATACTGCTTCATCAGACTTTACTTTCTCCCTATCGAATTTCAACTTGAACTCAATCATATTGTGACGACTGCCTCCTAAGGGCTCTTTTACCTTAAGCTCCCTAATCACCTCATTCATAACAATACACCCAATCCAGAATAGCTGATCTCCAAGTCAGCTCAATGTCAAACTGCTCTAAAAGACCATCTTGTAAGCATTTAACAAGCCCATACCTGTTACCAACATGATTTTCCGGTAGGAAGCATGTGCTGAAACTGGAGAGGGTTCAAAGAAGGTTCACAAAAATGATTCCAGGATTGAATGGCTTGTCATATCAAGAGCGTTTGATGGCTCTGGGCCTGTATTCACTAGAATTCAGATGCATGAGGGATGAGCTTATTGAAACCTATTGAACAGTGAAAGGCCTTGATAGAGTGGATGTGGAGAGGATTTTTCCTGTGGTGGGAGAGTCGAAGATCAGAGGACACAGCCACAGAATAGAGGGGCATCTTTTAAAGATGAGGAGAGATTTATTTAACCAGAGAGTGGTGAATCTGTGGAATTCATTGTCACAGTCAGCAGTGGAGGCCAGTCCATTATATATATTTAAGGCAGGAGTTGATTGATTCTTGATCAGTCAGGGCACAGGGATAAGGCAGGAGACTGGGGCTGAGAAGAAATCTGGATCAGCTATGGTGAAATGCCAGAACAGACTCGATGGGCCAAATAGTCTAATTTTGCTCCCATGGTCTTGTGGTCTATGTTGTCAGGAAATGATTTGTGTGTAAATAGCTTCCTCACTATACAGGGAAGGAAATATTTACTGTGAGCAAGGCTGATGAGAGTTTGTTCTCAAACAGAGGAGGGAATTTTCTGACTGAATTCAGGCTTCTATGTAAAGTGAGTGACAGCACTTTAATTAATTATTGTCAAGTAAGGCAGGCTGTGTAATTAAGTTCAAGCAGCATGGACGCTCCTGTTGTCCAAGGCCATGCTCTGTGTACTCCTGATACTTATGGTAGATTGTTTTGAATTCTGGTAAAATTGCACATTAAAGTGACTGAGTTTCCAACATCACATGTCAGTACAGGCCATTCTGCTCCTCAGCTCTGTGATAGTCCTGAAACTCTTTCCCATATTCTTGGTACCCTTAGCCCATTCTGATGTTGATACACCCACACATGGAGATGTTTTGCATAGTAGGGGAATAGGTGGAGATGAGTCCATGGTCAGATCAGCCATGATCTTATTGAATGGCGGAGCAGGCTTGATGGGCCAGATGGCCTACTCCTGCTCCTATTTCACATGTTCACACAACATACAGATGGCCTGGACTCCTTCCACACTGCCTCCAGACCAAGAGAACACAGGCATCCAGGACAGATCCCTGGAATCACTAAGGCCAGTGAAGACAGCTCAAGAATATCTGTTTCTAATCTCCCATTACACAGCCTGGTGACCACATGATGTACCTTTATCAAATAAGACCACAGGTCATAGGAGCAGAATTAGACCATTTGGTCCTTTAAATCTGCTCCACTATTTTGCCAAATGTTAGACCATAACCCACCACCTGTGTTACATTCCTGTGTTCTAGGAATGAAAGGGTTACCGCATGAGGACCGTCTGGCAGCTCTTGGTCTGTATTCCCTGGAGTTCAGGAGAATGAGGGTGGATCTTTATTAGGAGCTATGTGGAGCCTCTTTCAAGGTACTTTTGGATAGGTACATGGAGCTGAGTAAAATAGAGGGCTATAGGTAAGCCTAGTAATTTCTAAGATAGGGACATGTTTGGCACAACTTTGTGGGCCGAAGAGCCTGTAGGTTTTCTATTCTTCTATGTTTTCTATGATAATGAGGGGCTATACTTTATGAGGAATTTGAAGAGATTTGGTATGTCAACAAATACACTAAAATACTTAGGTAGATGTACCGTGGAGAGCATTCTGACAGGCTGCATCCCTGTCTGGTATTGGGGGTGGGGGGGTGGGGGGGCTACTGCACAGGACCAAAAGAAGCTGCAAAGGGTTGTAAATCTAGTCAGCTCCATCTTGGGTACTAGCCTACAAAGTACCCAGGACTTTAGAGAGTGGTGTCTCAGAAAGGCAGCATCCATTATTAAGGACCCCCAGCACCCAGGGCATGTCCTTTTCTCACTGTTACCATCAGGTCGCAGATACAGAAGCCTGAAGGCACACACTCAGTGATTCAGGAACAGCTTCTTCCCCTCTGCCATCCAATTTCTAAATGGACATTGAACCCTTGGACACTACCTCACTTTTTGTTAGTATATAGTATTTCTGGGGGGTTTTTTTGCATTATTTAAAATCTATTCTATACTGTATAGAGTATACTGATCAAGATTTACTTATTTATCTTTTTCTTCTTCTATATTATGTATTGCATTGGACTGCAAATTTCACATCACAGACCGGTGATAATAAACCTGATTCTGATTCTGATCTCATAGAAACATTCTGGACGTTAAAAGACCTGAACAAATTAGATATGGCAAAGTTACTTCCCATGGTAGGGGAGTCTAGGACAAGAGGGCACAACTTCAGGATTGAAAGATGTCCATTTAGAACAGAGATGCTGAAAAATTAGAAATATAGAAACAAAGAAACATAGACAACCTACAGCACAATACAGGCCCTTCAGCCCACAGTGCTGTGCCAAACATGTACTTACTTAGAAATTACCTAGGGTTACCCATTGCCCTCTATTTTTCTGAGCTCCATGTACCTGTCCAGGAGTCTCTTAAAAGACCCTTTTGTATCTGCCTCCACCACCATCACCAACAGCCCATTCCATGCACTCACCACTCTCTACGTAACAAAACTTAACCCTGACATCTCCTCTGTACCTACTTCCAAGCACTTTAAAACTGTGCCCTCTCTTGCTAGCCATTTCAGCCCTGGGAGAAAGCTAGTTTAGTTAGAGCATGGTAAATCTGAGGAATTTGTTGCCACGGGCGGCTGTGAAGTCTAAGTCATTGGGTGTATTCAAAGCAGAGATAGATAGATTCTTGATTAGCCAGGGTATCAAAGGGTATGGGGTGAAGGCAGGGGAGTGGGGATGACGGGAAGAATTGGATCAGCTCATGATTGAATGGCAGAGTGGACTCGATGGGCTGAATGGCCTACTTCTGTATATCATGTGTATGTATGTACTCTTCAGACACCCACAGAAAGCAGGCCCTAAATTAAGTCTACTAACTAAGCAAGATAGTTGTGAAGCACGCGCGCGCACACACACACACATCAGGTTTAATATTACTGACATCTGTCATGAAATTTGTTGTTCTGTGGCAGCAACACATAATCATAAAAATTGTAAATTACAGTAAGAAATATATATATTTAAAAAGTCAAATTAAACATATGGTGCAAAAAAGAGTACAAAAAGTAGTGAGGTAGTATTCAGTGGTTCAATTGTCTATTCAGAAATTTGATGGCAGAGGGGAGGAAGGTGTTCCTGAATCGTTTAATGTGTGCCTCAGTTCCCTCCTTCATGGTACGAGCTCTTTAATGATGGATGCTGCCTTTTTGAGGAATTGTTCCTTGAAGACGTCCTGGATGCTGGGGAGACTAGTGCTCATGATGAAGCTGACTGAGTTTACAATCTTCTGCACCTTGTTTTTCATCTTGTTTTTACACACACACACACACTGTCTCTCTCTCATACTCACTCTCTCTCTCTCTCACACACTCCCTCACGCACTCTTTCTCTCACACGCTCTCTCTCACACGCACACACATTCACACAGATGATAGCAAAATGGAGGGCTGTGTGGGAGGGAAGGTTGATTTTGGAGTGGGTTAAATATTGAACCGAAGGGCCTGTCCTATGCTGTACTGTTCTCTGTTCACACACACACACACACTGTCTCTCTCTCACACACTCTCTCACGCACTCTTTCTCTCACACGCTCTCTCTCTCACACACACATATTGAACCGAAGGGCCTGTCCTATGCTATACTGTTCTCTGTTCACACACACACACACACAAACACACAGAAGAATGCAGACATGCAGAGAGAGCTGTTGTCACAGATAATCAGTGTGTTTGGGTTCCCTGGGCTGTGCACGCTCTCTGGATTATGCTTATGATCGCTGACAGCAGCTCCGTAAATTAAACCCACTCAAGGAGAGAGCGTCAGGCGGGCAGAGAGCTAACAGGTTAAATATTCAAATGAACATTATTGAAATTAACAAGCACATAAATATAGAAAGAGGCGCCTTTCTGCCGCACCGTTTCTAGGCACAGTCTGTACCATGGCACCTCTCAGCAGTTGGCAGTGATGGTACATGGCGGAAATGATAGAGGTTTAGAAGATAATGTGAGGCATAGATAGAGTAGACTGGCAGTATCTTTTCCCCAGGGTTGAAATGTCTAAAATCAGAATGTGCATTTAAAGTGAGAGAGGGTAATTTCAAAGGAGATATGAGGGGTAAGTTTTTTTAAACACAGAGAGTGGTGTGTGTTTGGGATGGTGGTAGAGGCAGATACATTGGAGACAATTAAAAGATGTTT
This sequence comes from Hypanus sabinus, assembly GCF_030144855.1. Taxonomy (NCBI): domain Eukaryota; kingdom Metazoa; phylum Chordata; class Chondrichthyes; order Myliobatiformes; family Dasyatidae; genus Hypanus; species Hypanus sabinus. The sequence continues at coordinate 93,150,821 of NC_082720.1, read as the reverse complement.
AGGTTGGCACATGAATGTAAGGAAAATGGAAGGATATGGACATTGTGTAGGCAGAAGGGATTAGTTTAGTTGGTAATTTGATTACTAAATTAATTGGTTCAGCACAACATTGTGGGCTGAAGAGCCTGTTCCTGTGCTGTACTGTTCTGTGTTCCATGAAACACGAGAGGCAATCTGTGCAGCACCATCTAACCAACGATAATGAGATAAACGGCCAGATAATCTCTTCTTAATAACATATCTTGAGGAATAAACATTGGCTCAGGCCCTAGGAGACCAGGCCAGTTAATTCTGCTAACCGGCCGTATGCCCATGTTTTATTCCAGGTGGCAGAGGGTGACGGGGTGCTAAGGACAAAATCTATTTATTGTCCAGCAGTGCTTGAGGGAGATGCTGACCATCATGGAGAGAGAGGGTCAGTGGATTGCAGTGCCTGAGAGAGGTTGGAGGCCAGCAGGTTGTTAATCACTCAGTGGCTCCATGTGCACTGTTACTGACAGCAGTCAACAAAACTCGGGCATATTTTAATTACCTGAATTGAAAGTCCTAGCTGACTTGCTGCGATTCAAATTAATATCCCTGGATCAATGTTCTCAACACATAGTGGGAAACTGGGGAACTTTACAAACAGATCATAAGACATAGGAGCAGAACTAAGCCATTCTAGCCAGTGAGTTTGCTCCACTAATCATCATGGCTGATTTATTTCCCCCCTTAACCCCATTCTCCTTCCTTTTCCCCGTAACCTCTGATGCCCTGACTAATTAAGAACCCAACAGCCTCCGTTTAAGTATACCCAATGACTTGACCATCACAGCCATCTGCGGCAATGAATTCCATAGATTTGCTACCCCCGGCTAAAGAAATTCCTCCTCAGATCTGTTCTAAAGGTTAGCACAGGAGATCCTGCCGGTGCTGGAAATCCTGAGCACCACTTACAAAACACTGGAGGAACTCAGCAAGTCAGGCAGCATCTATGGAGGGGAATAAGGCTGAGACTTCATCAACACTGGAAAGGAAGTTGAAAGAAGCCAGATAAAGAAGGTGAGGGGAGGGAGGATGAGTACAAACTGGGAGGTGATAGGTGAGACCAGGTGAGGGGGAAGGTAGGTGGGTGGGGAGGGGGATGAAGTGAGACACTGGGAGGTGATAGGTGAGACCAGGTGAGAGGGATGAAGTGAGACACTGGGAGGTGATAGGTGAGACCAGGTGAGGGGGAAGGTGAGTGGGTGGGGAGGGGGATGAAGTGAGACACTGGGAGGTGAGAGGTGAGACCAGGGTGAGGGGTGAGACCAGGTGAGGGGGAAGGTGGATGAAGTGAGACACTGGGAGGTGATAGGTGAGACCAGGTGAGGGGGAAGGTGGATGGGTGGGTGAGGGGGATGAAGTGAGACACTGGAGGTGATAGGTGAGACCAGGTGAGGGGGAAGGTGGGTGGGTGGGGAGGGGGGATGAAGTGAGACACTGGGAGGTGATAGGTGAGACCAGGTGAGGGGGAAGGTGGGTGGGTGGGGGAGGTGGATAGAGTGAGACACTGGGAGGTGAGAGGTGAGACCAGGTGACGGGGATGGTGGGTGGGTGGGGAGGGTGATGAAGTGAGACACTGGGAGGTGATAGGTGAGACCAGGTGAGGGGGAAGGTGGATGGGTGGGTGAGGGGGATGAAGTGAGACACTGGGAGGTGATAGGTGAGACCAGGTGAGGGGGAAGGTGGGTGGGTGGGGAGGGGGGATGAAGTGAGACACTGGGAGGTGATAGGTGAGACCAGGTGAGGGGGAAGGTGGGTGGGTGGGGGAGGTGGATAGAGTGAGACACTGGGAGGTGAGAGGTGAGACCAGGTGACGGGGATGGTGGGTGGGTGGGGAGGGGATGAAGTGAGACACTGGGAGGTGATAGGTGAGACCAGGTGAGGGGGAAGGTTGGTGGGTGGGGAGGGGGATGAAGTGAGACACTGGGAGGTGATAGGTGAGACCAGGTGAGGGGGAAGGTGGGTGGGTGGGGAGGGGATGAAGTGAGACACTGGGAGGTGAGAGGTGAGACCAGGTGAGGGGAAAGGTGGGTGGTTGGGGAGGGGGATGAAGTGAGACACTGGGAGGTGATAGGTGAGACCAGGTGAGGGGTAGGTGTGTGGGTGGGGAGGGCATGAAGTGAGACACTGGGAGGTGATAGGTGAGACCAGGTGAGGGGAAGGTGTGTGGGTGGGGAGGGCATGAAGTGAGACACTGGAGGTGATAGGTGAGACCAGGTGAGGGGAAAGGTGGGTGGGTGGGAGGGGGATGAAGTAAGACACTGGGAGGTGAGAGGTGAGACCGGGTGAGGGGAAGGTGGTGGGTGGGGAGGGGGATGAAGTGAGACACTGGAGGTGATAGGTGAGACCAGGTGAGGGTAGTGTGTGGGTGGGAGGAGGATAGTGAGACACTGGGAGGTGATAGGTGAGACCGGGTGAGGGGGAGGGTGCGTGGGGAGGAGGATGAAGTGAGACACTGGGAGGTGATAGGTGAGACCAGGTGAGGGGGAAGGTGGGTGGGTGGGGAGGAGGATGAAGTGAGACACTGGGAGGTGATAGGTGAGACCAGGTGAGGGGGAAGGTGGGTGGGTGGGGAGGGGGATGAAGTGAGACACTGGGAGGTGATAGGTGAGACCAGGTGAGGGGGAAGGTGGGTGGGTGGGGAGGGGGATGAAGTGAGACACTGGAGGTGATAGGTGAGACCAGGTGAGGGGGAAGAGTGGGTGGGTGGGGAGGGGGATGAAGTGAGACACTGGGAGGTGATAGGGTGAGACCAGGTGAGGGGGAAGGTGTGGGTGGGGAGGAGGATGAAGGAGACTGGGAGGTGATAGTGAGACCTGGGAGGTGAGATAGGTGAGACCAGGTGAGGTGAGAAGGTGAGGACGGAGGAGAGGGGAAGGTGAGTGGTGGGGAGGTGGGTGATGGAGAGACACTGGAGGTGAGGTGAGAAGGTGAGTAGGTGAGTGGTGGGGAGGTGAGGATGAAGTGAGACACTGGGAGGTGATAGGTGAGACCGGTGAGGGGGAAGGTGGGTGCGTGGGAGGAGGATGAAGTGAGACACTGGATAGGTGAGACCAGGTGAGGGGGAAGGAGGTGGAGATGAGTGACACTGGAGGTGATAGGTGAGACCAGGTGAGGGGAAGTGGGTGGGTGAGGAGGGGATGAAGTGAGACACTGGGAGGTGATAGGTGACCAGGTGAGGGGGAAGGTGGGGGTGGGGAGGGGGATGAAGTGAGACACTGGGAGGTGATAGGTGAGACCAGGTGAGGGGAAGGTGGGTGGGTGGGGAGGGGGATGAAGTGAGACACTGGGAGGTGATAGGTGAGACCAGGTGAGGGGAAGGTGTGTGGGTGGGGAGGAGGATGAAGTGAGACACTGGGAGGTGATAGGTGAGACCAGGTGAGGGGGAAGGTGGGTGGGTGGGGTGGGGATGACGTGAGACACTGGGAGGTGATAGGTGAGACCAGGTGAGGGGAAGGTGGGTGGGTGGGGAGGGGGATGAAGTGAGACACTGGGAGGTGATAGGTGAGACCAGGTGAGGGGTAGGTGTGTGGGTGGGGAGGAGGATGAAGTGAGACACTGGGAGGTGATAGGTGAGACCAGGTGAGGGGGAAGGTGGGTGGGTGGGGGAGGGGGATGAAGTGAGACACTGGGAGGTGATAGGTGAGACCAGGTGAGGGGGAAGGTGGGTGGGTGGGAGGGGGATGAAGTGAGACACTGGGAGGTGATAGGTGAGACCAGGTGAGGGGGAAGGTGGGTGGGTGGGGAGGGGGATGAAGTGAGACACTGGGAGGTGATAGGTGAGACCAGGTGAGGGGGAAGGTGGGTGGGTGGGGGAGGGGGCTGAAGTGAGACACTGGGAGGTGATAGGTGAGACCAGGTGGGGGGAAGGTGGGTGTGTTGGGGAGGGGAGGAAGTGAGACACTGGGAGGTGATAGGTGAGACCAGGTGAGGGGGAGGGTGGATGAGGGAGGGGGATGAAGTGAGACACTGGGAGGTGATAGGTGAGACCAGGTGAGGGGGAAGGTAGGTGGGTGGGGAGGGGATGAAGTGAGACACTGGGAGGTGATAGGTGAGACCAGGTGAGGGGGAAGGTGGGTGGGGAAGGGGATGAAGTGAGACACTGGGAGGTGATAGGTGAGACCAGGTGAGGGGGAAGGGGGATGAATTGAGACACTGGGAGGTGATAGGTGAGACCAGGTGAGGGGGAAGGTGGGTGGGTGGGTGAGGTGGATGAAGTGAGACACTGGGAGGTGATAGGTGAGACCGGGTGAGGGGATGGTGGGTGGGTGGGGAGGGGGATGAAGTGAGACACTGGGAGGTGATAGGTGAGATCAGGTGAGGGGGAAGGTGGGTGGGTGGGGAGGTAGATGAAGTGAGACTCTGGGAGGTGATAGGGGAAGGTAGATGGGTTGAGGGAAGGGGATGAAGTGATAAGCTGAGAGACAATAGGTGAAAAAGATAAAGCTCTGAAGAGAAGGAATCTGATAGGACAGAAGAGTGGACCAAGAGGGAAAGGAAAGAAGGAGGGGATCCAGAGGGAGATTATGGTAGGACTTGAGGGCAGGAGAGGGGAAGAGAAGTGGTGAGGGGGCTAGAGTGAACAGGGAAAACAAAGAGGAGAGGGGTGGAAACAGAGGAGAGTGCTTGCCAGAAGATAGAGAAATCGATGTTGGTGTCATTAGGTTGGAGTCTACACAGATGAAATATCAGGTGTAGCTCCTCCAACCTGCGTATGGCCTTATCATGGCAGTAGAGGAGGCCATGGATAGGTTTGTCAGAATGGGAATGGGGCGTGGAATTAGAATGGTTGGCTACCAGGAGGTTCTGGTTGTTGTTATGGACAGAATCAGTCCTCCAATCTACATCAGGTCTCACCGACGTAGAAGTGGCTGCACCAGGAGCAGCAGACAATCCTGACAGTTTCTCAGGTGAAGAGTTGCATCGCCATATGGAGCTCTAAATAGTGGTGAGGGAGATGGTGTAGGGGCAGGGGTAGCACTTCTCCTCCTTACAGAGTTAATTGCCAGGAGGGAGATCAGCTGGAAAGGATGAATGGACAAGGGAGCCACAGAGAGAATGATCTCTCTGGAAAATGGAAACGAAAGCAGACGGAAAGATGTGGGATCCCACTGGAGATGCCGGAGGTTATGGAGAACATTGTGTTGGATGTGAAGGTTCATGGGGTAGTAGGTGAGTACAAAGTGAACAGTCTGGGGGATAAGGTGAAGACAGACGCATGGCACCCACTCGTTCCCCAATTAATTCTTATTCTCCCATGTCCACTGTCCACTTCTATCAGATATTTTCTTCTTCAGTCCTTTACATTTCCCACCTATCCCTGCCAGCTTCTCACTTCATCTCCTCTCTCCACCCACCCATCTACCTCCTGTCAAACAAGAGAAAATCTGCAGATGCTGGAAATTCGAGCAACACACACAAAATGCTGGAGGAACTTAGCAGATCAGGCAACATATATGGAAAAAAGTACAGTGGGCATTTCACCCTGCTGAGTTCCTCCAGCAGTTTGTGTGTGCCACCTACCCCCTGTCCTGATCCCACCAATCACCTGCCAGGGTGTCCTCCTCCCCATTCCCCTCCCCTCAGTTCTTATTCTGGTTTCTTCTCCCTTCCTTTCCAGTCCTAGTGAAGGGTCTCGGCCTGAAACATCAACTACTCATTCATATTCACAGATGCTGCCTGATCTTCTGAGCTCCTCCAGCATTTTCTAAACATAGAAACATAGAAAACCTACAACACAATACAGGTCCTTCAGCCCACAAAGTTGTGCTGAACATGTCCCTACCTTAGAAATTATGAGGCTTACCTATAGCCCTCTATTTTTCTGAGCTCCATGTAGCTATCCAAAAGTCCCTTAAAAGATCCTATCGTATCCGCCTCCACCACTGTTGCCGGCAGCCCGTTCCACACACTCACCACTCCCTGCATTAAAAAATTACCCCTGACATCTCCTCTGTGTCTAATCCCCAGCTCCTTAAACCTGTGTCCTCTTGTGGCAACTATTTCAGCCCCAGGATAAAGCCTCTGACTATCCACACGATCAATGCCTCTCGTCATCTTATACACAATGCTTCCATTTTCTGTGTGTTACTTTGGATTTCCAGCATCTGCAGAATTTTTGTCTCTGATAGTGTGGTGTTTCCTCACTGCCCCTCCCACGGTGTGACCCTCGCTCAGTACTGCTCATCCCATAGGAACTTCCCTCAGTACCTACCTCTCCCTCAGTGTTCTGCTCTCTTGTCCCTGTGATTGGTGGTCTGCCTTGGAATGGTCCCACAAACATCCCTCACCCTTCCGAGCCTTGGGAAATTTTTCCCCATCAACCCCATGGCTGTTTTCATTTATTCAGTAACAGGCGGCAGTGTGCCCAAAACTTACATGGAGCCTGAATGTTTCTGGCTGCAATTCCTTCCGCAGCATGTGGCTGACAACCTCACTGCTGAACAGCTCTATCTGCTGAAAATACAACAGAATGAGCTGAGCATTTGCCACAACCTCCTCCCCACCCCTCACACAACCACACAGTGGCCCACCAGTCTGAGACACTTGCTCCTTCACATTATTCTCCAACCCCGCTCCCCACCCACCAGCAGCACAGTGAGTAAAAGTTGCCGTAAACACGAGATTCTGCAGATGTTGGAAATCCAGAGTAATACACACAAAATGCTGGAGGAATTCAGCAGGTCAGGCAACATCTATGGAGAAGAAGCAAAGAGTCCACTTTTCGGATTGGGTCCTGATGAAAGGTCTCAGTCCAAAATGCTGATGCTTTATTCCTCTCCATAGATGCTGCCTGACCTGCTGAGTTCCTCCAGCATTTTGGGTAAATTGCCTGCCAACTCCTCTGCTCCAGATCAATGAAGGTTTCCACCAGCTGAACTCCCTCACTGGTGATGAGGAAGGTTGCTGCACTCTGAGGCAAGAACCTCACAGTGCAGAAAGGGTAAGAATGGTCCAATGAAATGACGAAAGAGGCAGAGAGCAGAAATGGAGCAATGGTAATGTCCTGATGAGATATCACCCTGTATTCATGGCCTCACAGAGGGTTAGCACAGATACAGGCCCCTCCACCCAGCAGTGAGAGTGGAAGTGCCAAGCTTTGACTCAAGAAGCTTCAACGAGAAGAGGCTGAGGCTGAAGAATCAGGTTAGAGGATTTGGTCTTGGTTGCCCATTGTGCAATGCAGGCAGGATGGCAGATGTGGCAGTGGAACGGATGTGGGAATTCTTGGAACCTGATAGTCTCCCTGATGATTATACCCTGGGGGAAGCCAACTCCAGTTCATGCATTAAGGAGCTGGAGCTGGAGTTGGATGAACTTAGGATCATCCAAGAGGCAGAGCAATTGACAGATATGACTTTTGAGCAAGTGGTTACACACAGAGTGCAGAATTCAGGGAGTAGATGGGTGAACACCAAGAGAGGTAAAGGGAGAAAGAAGACAGTACAGGGTCCCCCTGTGGCCATTCCCCTCAGCACTAGGTATACCCCTTTGGATACTGCTGAGGGGGATGATCTATTTGGGCAAGGCAGCAGCAGCCAGACCATTAGCACTGTAGTCGGCTCGGAGCCTCAGAAGGGAAGGGTGAAGCCAGTGGGAGCAATAGTCATAGGGGCCTCGATAGTTAAGGGAACAGATAGGAGGTTCTGCAGGATAACGTGTTGCCTCCTCGGTGCCAGGGTCCAGGATGTCTCTGAGTCATTACAGAATAATCTTGAAGGGGAGTATGAGCAGCTGGAGGTCATGGTACGTGTTGGTCTCAATGACATAGGCAGGAGAGGGGTAGAGGTCCTGTGCAGTAAGTTTAGGGAGTTAGGAAGGAGGTTGATGAGCAGGACCTCCAAGGTGGTAATCTCCGGATCACTCCCAGTGCCACGAGCCAGGGAAGGTCAGAACAGGAAGGTAGAGCAGATGAATCAGTGGCTGATGAGATGGTGCAGGGTGCAAGGTTTCAAGATCTTGGATCATTAGAACCTTTTCACTGGGAAACATTGGGAAAGGGTGACCTGTAAAAGTGGGATGGGTTGTACCTGAACTGGAGGGAAAGCAATATCCTGTGAGGGAAGTTTGCTGTTGCTGTTGGGGAGGGTTTAAACTAGATTTACAAAGGGATGGGAACCAAAATGAAGAGACAGAGGATGGGGTTGTTGGTGCACCAGTACTGACAGCTTGTAAGGAGTTTGTGAGGAAGGATAGGCAGATGTTAGAGCAAAGAACCCCTAAGCCAGATGGTTTGAGATGTGTCTATTTTAATGCATGGAGTATTATAAGCAAGGCAGATGAACTTAGACCATGGATCAATATGTGGAACTATGATGTTGAGGCCATTACACTACTGGGTGTTTTTATTGACCCCCCCCCCCCCAATAGTAACAGAGACATCGAGGAGCAGATAGGGAGGCAAATTCTGGAATGGTGCAATAATAAAAGTTGTTGTGATGGGTGATTTTAACTTTACTAATATTGACTGGTATCTCCTTAGAGCAAGGGGTTTAGATGGGGTGGAGTTTGTCAGGTCTCTTCAGGAAGGTTTCTAGATACTAGACACTAGAATACTACAGAACAGTATAGGCCCTTCAGCCCTTGATGTTGTACCGTCCCATATATTCCTTTAAAAAAAGTACTGAACCCACACTACCCCATAACCCTCTATTTTTCTTTCATCCATGTGCCTGTTCAAGAGGCTCTTAAATACCCCTAATGTTTTAGACTCCACCACCATCCCTGGCAAGCCATTCCAGGCACTCACAACCCTCTGTGTAAAAAACTTACCCCTGATGTCTCCCCTAAACTTCCCTCCCTTAATTTTGTACATATGCCCTTTGGTGTTTGCTATCGGTGCCCTGGGAAACAGGTACTGACTATCCACCCTATCTATGCCTCTCGTAATCTTGTAGACCTCTATCAAGTTCCCTCTCATTCTTTTATGCTCCAAAGAGAAAAATCCCAGCTCTGCTAACCTTACCCCATAAGACTTGTTCTCCAATCCAGGTAACATCCTGGTAAATCTCCTCTGCACCCTCTCCATACCTTCCACATCCTTCCTATAATGAGGTGATCAGAACTGAACACAATACTCTAAGTGTGGTCTCACCAGAGATTTGTAGAGTTTCTTAATACAATATGTAGATAAGGCAGCTAGAGGAGAGGATGTACTTGATCTGGTATTGGGAAATGAACCTGATCAGGTGTCAGATCTCTCAGAGAAGACAGGAAAGGCAGGATTTATGAGCATTTGGGGAGGCATAATCTGATTAGGGATAGTCAGCATGGCTTTGTCAAGGGCAGATTGTGCCTTACGAACATGATTGAATTCTTTGAGGATGTAACAAAGCACATTGATGAAGGTAGAACAGTGAATGTGGTGTATATGGATTTCAGTAAGACACTTGATAAGGTTCCCCATGCGAGTTTCATTCAGAAAGTAATGAGGCTTGGGATCCAAGGAGACCTTGCTTTGTGTATCCAGAATTGGCTTGCCCATGGAAGGCAAAGGGTGGTTGTGGATGGTTCGTATTCTGCATAGAGGTCGGTGACCAGTGGTGTTCAGCAGGAATCTGTTCTGGGACCCCTTCTCTTTGTGATTTTTATAGATGACCTGGATGAGGAAGTAGAAGGCTGGGTTAGTAAGTTTGCAGATGATACAAAAGTTGGGGGTGTTGTGGATAGTCTGGAGGTTGTCATGGGTTATAGTGGGACATTGATAGAAGGCAGAATTGGGCTTAGAAGCAGCAGATAGAGTTCAACCCAGATAAGTTTGAAATTGTTCATTTTGGTAGGTCAAATTTGAAGACAGAATATAATATTAATGATAAGGCTCTTGGCAGTGTGGAGGATCAGTGAAATCATGGTGTCTATGTCATTGGACACTGAAAGCTGCTGCACAGGTTCACAGTGTTGTTAAGAAGGTGTATGGTGTGTTGAACTTCATCAACCGTGGGATTGAGTTCAAGAGCCGAGTGATAATGTTATAGCTATATAAGACCCTGGTCAGACCCCACTTGGAGTACGGTCTTTAGTTCTGATCACCTCACTACAGGAAGGATGTGGAAGCCATAGATAGGGTGCAGAGGAGATTTACAAGGATGTTGCCTGGATCGGAGAGCATGCCTTATGAGAATAGGTTGAGTGAACGATCTTTTCTCCTTGGAGGGTGAGGGGTGACCTGATAGAGGTGTACAAGATGATGAGAGTCTTTCATCCTGTGGATAGCCAGAGCCTTTTTCCCAGGGCTATCACAAGGGGGTTAGTTTTCAGGTGCTTGGAAGTAGATACAAGGGGGATGTCAGAGTTAGGTTTTTTCAGACACAGAGTGGTGGGTGCATGGAATGCACTGCTGGCAGTGATAGAGGAAGTGGATACAATAGGGTTTTTTAAGAGACTCTTAGATAGGTACAGAGAACTTTGAAAATAGAGGGCTATGTGGTAGGAAAATCTTAGACAGTTTCTAGAGTAGGTTATATTATTGGCATAACATTAAACAGCCAACCAATTGGGAGTGGAGGAGCTGAAGACAGCTGGTCAGCTAGCACACTATAAAAAATGTTTTGTCTAATGAAGTGGCCATCGTCAGAGTGGACTGAGTCAGAGTGGGATGGCTTTGGCTCAACATGCTTCAGGGAGAACAGGCAGAGACGAGGGTAGGTTCCGGTAAGTTGTTTAATTTTTCACTCGATTTCTTTTTTAACTAGTAAGTTTAGAGAGAATGCCAGGCAGGGTGTTGGAATGCTCCTCTTGCAGGATGTGGGAAGTCAGGGAGACCTCTGGTGTCCCTGACAACGACACCTACAAGAAGTGCATCCAGCTGCAGCTCCTAACAAACTGCATTAGGGAACTGGAGCAGGAGCTAGATGACCTCCGGATCATGTAGGAGAATGAGGAGTTTATAGATAGTAGTTTCAGGGAAGTAGCTACGCCAAGGGAGCAGTAATGGGATCAGCAGTAACATCATGTCAGTGAGAAATTCATTACTTCAGGAGTCTCTCCTAATTGACTGTGTAAATCATTTGGACTTTTGCATCTACTACTTTAAAGAACTGTGTTCGCATTTCTCGTTTAAGGACTGTTCGAGCTGCCGTATAGCAGCTGACTTCCGGTTAAGTTAGTCATTTGTTTACTTTTGGTTTTTTATTGAACAGTGTTTAATAAAAGTTTTGTTTATTAAAAAAACCTGTCTCAATTCTATATTCATTGTTGCTGAATCGTAATAATTGGGGGCTCGTAGGATAAGTACCGTTTTTGTGTTTAAATGCTTGTTTAATTATCGATCGGTGTTTTGGAAAAGGGGAATACCCGATTCTTTTGTTTGATTGGCTTGTGAGTGGTATTCGGCAACAATGAATATTGACGACTTCCTGGCATCGCCAGACCCGGAGTTATTAGTGAAGGTGCAAAAGAGTGATGTATTTGAGATTGCTAGCAGGTTGGAATTTAAAGGTATTTCAAAGGTTACAACAAAGCCTGTAATTCAGAGGAATATCACGGAATACTATGTAGATTCGAGTGTTTTTGATGTAGCGATTTTAGACAGGTTCCCTGTGAGTAAAGCAGTGATCCAGTTACACCTGAAACAAGTAGTGTTAGAAAAGCTTAGAATAGAAGCTGAATTAAAACAAAAGCAATTGGAAGCTGACTTGGAACTATGTCGGTTAGAAGCTGAAAATAAACAGAGGGAATTTGAACTTGCGATGGCGGAATTAAAGTCTGAGAATCAGTCTTCTGGTTCTAGAAAAACATTTGTTGTTAGTCAGGAAATTAAATTGGTCCCTCCATTTAATGAAACAGAAGTAGAGAAATATTTTCAATATTTTGAAACTGTTGCTCTGATTTCAGAGTGGCCAAAAGAGAAATGGCCAGCGTTGTTACAGAGTGTAATTAAAGGCAAAGCACAACAAGTTTATACAGCTTGCAGCAAGCACTTAATAATGATATTGTGAAGCAGCACGTATTAAAGGCGTATGAGCTAGTTCCAGCAGTATATAGAGAAAGATTCAGAAATTTGAAGAAATCTGTGGAAAAATCTTATGTGGCATTCACCTATGATAAAGTTGTGTGTTTTGAGAGATGGGTTTCCTCTAAAAATGTAAATGGGGACTATAATAAATTGGAAGAGCTGATTTTAATGGAGGAATTTAAAAGGAGCATCCCTGCTGAAGTAAGGACATACTTAAATGAGGGAAACACTGCTACATTGCAGGACTCTGCTAAATTAGCTGATGAGTATGCTTTAATCCACAAGAATAAATTTCCTCAGGGCAGAACTTTTAAAAGGAAAAATAACACAGAGAATCAAGGTAAACCAGGGATTAAATCAGAAGTTAGTGAGAAAGGTAAGGAGGAAGGAAAACCTGTCAAAGAAAGACAGTTTGGTCCCATGTGTAATTATTGTAAGAAACCTGGCCATGTAATAGCTAACTGTTTCTGATTGAAAAAGAAAGAGAAGGAAGCAGTCCCAGGTGCTTATGTGCAACATACTGAAACTCCTGTAAATCCATAGGGTTCAATGAACACAAATGAAGCTTTGTTAGAGTCTAACCAAGTTAAGGGATATGATCATTTTATAACTGAAGGATTTGTATCCTTGAAAGAAGGATCTACTCTGGTGCCAATAAAAATCCTTAGGGATACTGGAGCTTCTCAATCACTGATGTTAGACAGTGTGTTAAAGTTTAATGAAGAGTCTGACACTGGTGAGGCAAGCTATATACAAGGTGTTGGGAGTGCCCTTATGCCTGTACATTTGCATAGAGTAAATTTAAGGTCAGGGTTAGTTACAGGACTTGTTAAAGTAGGATTACGACCTAGTTTGCTTGTGAAGGATATTTCTTTATTGTTAGGAGATGACTTGGCAAATGGACAAGTTTTTCCTGAAGTGTATTTGACAATAAAGTCAGGGGAACCACGGATGGATTCTAGCACAGATTCCTCCTGTGTTGTAAGTTGAGCTATAGCTAAAAAGTTTGATGTGCAGAATGAGGTTGTTACCTATGACTGTTCAACTCAGGATTCGAGTTTAGAGGATGTGTCAGAAACTTTCATACCTTCATTGTTTGAACAAGGTTCTTGGAGTAAGTCTGACCATGAAGATTTGTCTCTGTCTCGGAAGGAGATGATAGCAGAGCAGAGTAGAGACCCTGAGGTTATCAAATTAAAAGAACAAGCTCTTCTGGATAGTGAAATTGATAAGGTGCCAATAGGATATTATTTTGAGAAAAGAGTTTTGATGAGGAAGTGGAAACCATCTACAATTCCTGCAAGTGATGAATGGAAGGTTGTTCACCAGGTAGTTGTTCCTAAAGTTTATCGAAATGAGATTTTAACTTTAGCCCATAGTGTGCCCTTGGATGAACATCAAGGGGTGAGGAAAACAATGGACAAGATTTTAAAACATTTTTACTGGCCTGGTTTGAGAAAAGATGTGGTGACGTTTTGCAGAACATGTCATACTTGTCAAATTGTGGGTAAACCTAATCAAGTTACTCCAGTGGCTCCACTGCAACCTATTCCAGCTTTCAGTGAACCATTTTCTAAAATTATTGTAGATTGTGTAGGACCCTTACCAAAAACAAAAACTGACCATCAGTACTTGCTGACTATTATGTGCACTGCGTCTAGGTTTCCAGAGGCAGTACCACTTAGGAATATAACAACTAAAACTGTAACAAAGGCTCTTATAAAATTCTTTACTTATTTTGGATTGCCTAAGGAAATACAATCTGATCAAGGCAGTAATTTTATGTCTGGATTGTTTCAACAGGTAGTTTATAAATTGGGAACTAAGCAGATTACTTCATCTGCATACCATCCAGAATCGCAAGGCGCCTTGGAGAAGTTTCATTCTACCCTCAAGACTATGATTAGGACATATTGTGTGGAAAATGACTGGGATGAGGGTATATACTTACTTCTATTTGCAGTAAGGGAGTCGGTACAGGATTCATTAGGTTTCAGTCCATTTGAACTTGTATTTGGGCATAGAGTTAGAGGACCTTTGGCCTTATTAAAAGAACAAAGGATTAATAAAGAGGTACACACTAATTTGCTGGACAATGTTTTAAAATTTGAAGACAGATTACATAAAGCTTGTAGTTTAGCCTTGGAAAATTTTAAATTGGCTCAAGGGAAAATGGAAACCTGGTACGATAAAGAAGCTAGGATGAGGACATTTAAGCCTGGAAATAAGGTGCTAGTTCTTTTCCTAGTGCAAACAAATCCTTTACAAGCTAAATTTCATGGTCCTTATGAAATTAAGTCTAAAATTAATGATGTGGATTATGTGATAAAATCTCCAGATCATAGAAGGCCAACACAACTTTGCCATGTAAATATGATAAAACCATATTATGAGAAACAGTCTGCTACTATGACTGTTGTGGTCAATTATAATGAGTCTGATCTCACTAGGAACTTAATGGATGATTCATCTGAAACACATTCTAAACCCAACATTGTTTCTGCCAGATTACCAAACTCAACGATTCTGGAAAATACTGATGAGAAATTAGCTCATTTATAGCCAGAGCAGAAGCAGCAGATGAAGCAATTAATTTTTAAATAGAGATTTATTTCCAGACATTCCTAGAAGAACCATTGTAGCTTCACATGATGTATATGTTGAAGATGTTTATATTGATGATTTAGTTACAGGAAATGATACTTGGGAAGCACACATTACTGCGGTGGAGAAACTATTTGAAAGGCTTTCAAAAGCTAACTTAACTATTAAGTTAGCTAAAAGTGAATTCGGAAATGCCACTGTGTCTTACTTTGATTCTGTTGTAGGTCCGGGCTTGGTTAAGGAAAATGGTTAAGGAAATACATCAGACTCCAATTTAGCAGCACAAGTTTGATGTTACAGGAGTACAATATGTTGATAACTCATATTAAAGGCAAAGATAATGTGATTGCTCATTGTCTATCTTGATGTTGAATGTACAATGTAATTTTTTAATGGAGTGATATTTTAACATTTGTAACACTTCTATTGTATAGTAAGTTGTAAGATGCTGTATGATAATACTATGCATACTGTGTATGTTGTAAATTTTATACATCTGTATTTTTTTTGTAAATAGTTAATTGTTAAAATTTTGCCCTTAACAGGGCAAAATTTTTTTTGGAGGGAGGTGTTACGTACCCGTGGGTATCTTGTGACTATCACATAACCATGATGTAATTGAGGCTCTGCTGGGCATGATGTAATGGTCTTGTGATGGTGGAGTGATGTAATTTTCCCACCAGTGGGAGGTCATGTGATGGCCTGTTTCAACGTGTATAAAAAGAGAACGCATCGCTGTGACACAGGTCAGTTCATGGCTTAATTCATCAGTGACTCCGTTCTGCTGTGTATTTGATTTTATGATGCAGTTTCGTTTTAAAGTGGAGTTTTAATTTCTACTGTAAGAATCATTGAACTGGCAGTTCTGAAAGTTGCTGCCAGTTAAAGTCTAGTCAGAGAGTGAAGAATTATCGAAGTTCAGGAAGCTGAAGTATCAAGTAAAGTTGGTGTTGATGGTAATACAGGATCGACCATATGAAATCTTCATTCAGAAGGTAGTAATCTGCACCCACGATAGTCCCTGCTGTAAGAGCAGAAAGGATTGGGGCAGTGAGTTATTCACCAAAAGGAAAAGGTCAGTCCATTTAAGCCGTTTTATTTTCTTCATCGTAAATCCTTTGGGCAAGGCATATTTCGGCTGGGATCAGCAGTAACATCACATCGGTGAGGAATTCATTACTTCAGGAGTCTCTCCTAATTAACTGTGTAAATCATTTGGACTTTTGCATCTACTACTTTAAAGAACTGTGTTCGCATTTCTCATTTAAGGACTGTTCGAGCTGCCGTATAGCAGCTGAATTCCGGTTAAGTTAGTCCTTTGTTTACTTTTGGTTTTTTATTGAACAGTGTTTAATAAAAGTTTTGTTTATAAAAAACCTGTCTCAATTCTATATTCATTGTTGCTGAATCGTAACATATGACAGGTATGGGTAACAAGGAGTAAAAAAGGTGCCTGAGGAGTATAAAAATTGCAAGAAAATACTTGAGAAAGAAATCAGGAGGGCTAAAGGAAGACATGAGGTTGCTTTGGCAGTCAGGGTGAAGGATAATCCTAAGAGCTTCCACAGGTATATTAAGAGCAAAAGGATAGTAAGGGATAAAATTGGTCCTCTTGAAGATCAGAGTAGTCCACTATGTATGGAACCAAAAGAAATGGGGGCGATCTTAAATGGGTTTTTGCATCTGTATTTACTAAGGAAACTGACAAGAAGTCTATGGACATAAGACAAACAAGTAGTGAGATCATGGAACCTATACAGTTTGAAGAGGAGGAGGTGCTTGCTGTCTTGAAGCAAATCAGAGTAGATAAATCCCCAGGACCCGACAGAGTATTCCCTCAGACCTTGAAGGAGACTAGTGTTGAAATTGCAGGGTCCCTGGCAGATATATTTAAAATGTTGGTATCTACAGGTGAGGTGCCAGAGGATTGGAGGATAGCTCATGTTGTTCCGTTGTTTAAAAAAGGCTCCAAAAGTAATCCAGGAAATTATAGGCTGGTAAGTTTGACATCAGTAGTAGGTAAATTATTGGAAGGAGTACTAAGAGATAGGATCTACAAGTATTTGGATAGACAGAGACTTATTCGGGAGAGTCAACATGACTTTGCACGTGGTAGGTCATGTTTAACCAATCTGTTAGAGTTTTTCGAGGAGGTTACCAGGAAAGTGGATGAAGGGAAGGCAGTGGGTGTTGTCTATATGGACTTCAGTAAGGCCTTTGACAAGGTCCTGCATGGGAGGTTAGTTAGGGAGATTCAGTCGCTAGGTATACATGGAGAGGTAATAAATCGGATTAGACATTGGCTTAATGGGAAAAGCCAGAGAGTGGTAGTGGAGGATTGCTACTCTGAGTGGAGGCCTGTGACTAGTGGTGTGCCACAGGGATCATTGCTGGGTCTATTGTTATTTGTCATCTATATCAATGATCTGGATGATAATGTGGTAAATTGGATCAGAAAATTTGCTGCTGATACAAAGATTGGAGGTGTAGTGGACAGGGAGGCAGGTTTTCAATGCTTGAAGAGACATTTGGACCAGCTGGAAAAATGGCTGACAAATGGCAGATGGAGCTTAATGGAGAGAAGAGTGAGGTATTGCACTTTGGAAGGACAAACCAAGGTAGAACATACAAGGTAAATGGTAGGGCACTGAGGAGTGCAGTAGAACAGAGGGATCTGGGAGTATAGATACAAAATTCCCTAAAAGTGGCATCAAAGGTAGATAGGGTCGTAAAGAGAGCTTTTGGCACATTGGCCTTTATAAATCAAAGTATTGAGTATAAGAGCTGGAATGTTATGGTGAGGTTGTATAAGGCATTGGTGAAACTGAATTTGGAGTACTGTGTGCAGTTTTGGTCACCTAATTACAGGAAGGATATTAATAAAGTTGAAAGAGTGCAGATGCCGGGACTTGAGAAACTGAGTTACAGAGAAAGGTTGAATAGGTTAGGACTTTATTCACTGGAGCGTAGAAGAATGAGGGGAGATTTGATAGAGGTGTATAAAATTATGATGGGTATAGACAGAGTGAATGCAAGCAGGCTTTTTCCACTGAGGCTAGGGGAGAAAAAAACCAGAGGACATGGGTTAAGGGTGAAAAGGGAAAAGTTTAAAGGGAACATTAGGGGAAGCTTCTTCACACAGAGAGTTGTGGGGGTGTGGAATGAGCTGCCAGATGAAGTGGTAAATGCAGGCTCACTTTTAGCATTTAAGAAAAACTTGGACAGGTACATGGATGAGAGGGGTTTGGAGGGATATGGTCTAGGTGCAGGTCAGTGGGACTAGGCAGAAAAATGGTTCGGCACAGGCAAGAAGGGCCAAAAGGCCTGTTTCTGTGCTGTAATGTTCCATGGTTCTATGGTGACATGATGGACAAACAAGCTATGTGCAAAAGACAACAGACTGTGCAAATACAAAAAGAATAATACTATTATTATAATTAGAATAAATATGCAATAAATATTGGGAACATGAGATGAAAAGTCCTTGAAACTGCGTCCATAGATTGTGGGAACAGTTCAATGATGGGATGAGTAAATGAGGAAGTTGAGTGAAATTATCCTTTCTGGCTCAGCCTGGTGGTTGAGGCATAAATCAGCATTCCTCAATGCCCAAACATTTACTGCATATGCCGTACCTGTAAATCGTTTCCCAAAATGGGTCACCTGCTACTTGCTAGCATTAACTTCCATCCGCTGATGCTCTTTCCAACTTTCAGTCTCATCCACATCATGCTGAACAGTGAGAAGAGTTTAAAAGAGATGATTATTTCTTCAGCGGTTTGATCAGGGCATGACTGCGGAAGCGCGTGGACGTCAGCCAATGAGAACAGTAAGAAGAGTTTAAAAGGAGACAGCTTACAGACTGAGCACCAGAGTAGAGGAAGGCTTTGGTTCAACGGGACTTCGGTGATAACGGGTCGAGGTGAGATAGTTTGCCTGTGTGGAAAACAGACAGGAAGAACTTGTGTGAGGCTGGTGTTCTGTGCTCGGTGTCAGATGTGGGAAATCCGGGAGACTCCCAGCCTCCCAGACGGCTGCATCTGCACCAGGTGTGACGAGCTACAGCTCCTCAGGGACCGCGTTAGAAAACTGGAAATGCAGCTCGATGAGCTTCATCTGGTCATGAAAGTGAGGAGGTGATTGAGAGGAGCTATAGGCAGGTAGTCAAACCGGGGCCTGGGAAGACAGATAAATAGGTAACAGTCAGGAGATGGAAGGGCAAGAAGCAGATGCTAGAGAGTACCTCAGTGTCCTGAAAGAAGTCCCCCCTCGTGTTACCCCTAAACTTTTGTCCCTTAACTCTCAACTCATGTCCTCTTGTTTGAATCTCCCCTAATCTCAATGGAAAAAGCCTATCCACATCAATTCTGTCTATCCCCCTCATAATTTTAAATACCTCTATCAAGTCCCCCCCTCAACCTTCTACACTCCAAACAATAAAGACCTAACTTGTTCAACCTTTCTCTGTAACTTAGGTGCTGAAACCCAGGTAACATTCTAGTAAATCTCCTCTGTACTCTTTCTATCTTGTTGACATCTTTCCTATAATTCAGTGACCAGAACTGTACACAATATTCCAAATTGGGCCTCACCAATGCCTTGTACAATTTTAACATTACCTTCTAACTCCTATACTCAATGCTTTGATTTATAAAGGCCAACATACCAAAAGCTTTCTTCACCACCCTATCCACATGAGATTCCACCTTCAGTGAACTATGCACATTATTCCTAGATCACTCTGTTCTATTGTATTCCTCAATGCCCTACCATTTACCATGTCCTATTTTGATTAGTCCTACCAAAACGTAGCAACTCACACTTATCAGCATTAAACTCCATCTGCCATCTTTCAGCCCACTCTTCTAACTGGCCTAAATCTGTCTGCAAACTTTGAAAACCTACTTCATTATCCACAACACCACCTATCTTAGTATTACCTGCATACTTACTAATCCAATTTACCACCCCATCATCCAGATCATGACAAACAACGTTGCATCCAGTACAGATCCCTGAGGCACACCACTAGTCACCGGCCTCCAACCCGACAATTATCCACCACTACTCTCTGGTATCTCCCATCCAGCCACTGTTGAATCCATGTTACTACTTCAATATTAATACCTAACAATTGAACCTTCCTAACTAACCTGCCATGCAAAACCTTGTCAAAAGCCTTACTGAAGTCCATATAGACAACATCCACTGCTTTACCCTCATCAACTTTCCTCGTAACCTCTTCAAAAAATTCAATAAGATTTGTCAAACATGACTTTCCATGCACAAATCCATGTTGACTGTACCTAATCAGACCCTGTCTATCCGGATAATTATATATACCATCTCTAAGACTACTTTCCATTAATTTACCCACCACTGATGTCAAACTGACAGGCCTATAATTGCTAGGTTTATTCTTAGAACCCTTTTTAAACAATGGAACCACATGAGCAATACGCCAATCCTCCAGCACCTTTAAATGACCGCCATTTCTCTATTACATCCTTCCCATAAAACAAATTGTCCCAATCCACTCCTTCTAAATCCTTTCACATCTCCTCAAAGTTGGCCTTTCTCCAAACAAAAATCTCAACCCTGGGTCCAGTCCTATCCTTCTCCATAATTATATTGAAACTAATGGCATTGTGATCACTGGACCCGAAGTGCTCCCCAACACATACCTCCATCACCTGACCTATTTCGTTCCCTAAAAGTGGATCAAACACTGCCCCTTCTCTAGCTGGTACCTCTATGTATTGCTGCAAAAAGCTGTCCTGCACACATTTTACAA
Organism: Hypanus sabinus; assembly: GCF_030144855.1. NCBI lineage: Eukaryota > Metazoa > Chordata > Chondrichthyes > Myliobatiformes > Dasyatidae > Hypanus > Hypanus sabinus. The sequence continues at coordinate 93,130,443 of NC_082720.1, read as the reverse complement.
GCTCCAAACCATCCAGCCCTTTTACAGAATGGGCTTCCCAGTCTATGTGTGGAAAATTAAAATCTCCCACAATCACAACCTTGTGCTTACTACAAATATCTGCTATCTCCTTGCAAATTTGCTCCTCCAATTCTCACTCCCCATTAGGTGGTCTATGATACACCCCTATAAGTGTTACTACACCTTTCCCATTCCTCAATTCCACCCAAATAGCCTCCCTAGACGAGTCCTCTAATCTACCCTGCCAGAGCACTGCTGTAATATTTTCTCTGACAAGCAACACAACTGTGGTGGTTCAGTCCGAAGTCCGTGGTCTGGTCCACGGACTCCGGACTTCGGGTTTTCCGGCGGTCCCTTGCTGTGGTTGGACTTAACTAGAAACACCTGAAGCTCACATTGGAACTGGGAATATAAGTGGCCCTGGTATTGAGTGTGGTTGGGGTGTGTGTGTGTCTTGTCTCTCCTCTCATGGCACAGATGGTTGGTGGAAGGCTAGAATGGACTCTTGCCATCCTTGGGGCTGTGTTGGAGAACCATGGCTTCTGGGAGGGGAGCCTTGCTGGTAGCAGTTGGAGCTGCCATGGTGGGATGGATTCAACTGTTTCCCAGGCCAGCTGGGTGGCTGTCAGCCACTCTGAGCCAGGTAGGGATCCAGTTGCTTCTGTAGCCAGACAAGGCTGCTGGCCATGATACTACTCAGAGCAACCCTGAGGCAGAGATGGAACTGTCTGTCATTCTTTGGAGTTTGTCTCTTCCTGTCCTTGCCTCTGTGGGGTAAGTCAGACAGTTCTGCCATTGCCCTGTGGGGGTGGGGGTCTGTCTAGTCCTGTCCTTGCCTCTGTGGGGTAAGTCTGGCAGTTCTGCCATTGCCCTGTGGGGGGGGGGGGGGTCTGTCTAGTCTTGTCCTTGCCTCTGTGGGGTAAGTCAGGCAGTTCTGCCAATCCCCTGTGGGGGGGGGGGGTCTGTCTAGTCCTGTCCTTGCCTCTGTGGGGTAAGTCAGGCTGTTCTGTTGTTGCCCTGCAGATGGTCCTGCCCCACCCTGGTGTGGAATTATAGAGGAGTTGGTGGATAAGTCCTGGCTCTATGTCTGTGTACTGTCCTGTCTCATGTCAGTGTCCTGTTAAAGATGAGTCCTGGTTTGTTGGAGGACACGTCCCAGCTCCATGTTGATGTACAGTTCCTAGTCTGCCCCTAGCTCCAAGCTCCAAGCCTGCAGCCTCCAGTCTCAAGCCTTGACCCAAGCCTCAAAACCCCAAGTCCCTAGCCAAGCCTTGTCACATCCTTGCCTGGGTTTGGGGGTCCAAGCCAGAGGCAAGACCCAGGTTCTGGGTCCTCATCCAGTCTCTGGCTTGGAGTCCACCCAAAGCTCCTTGTTTCCAGTCCCTCGTCCTGGTCCTGCTTCCCCTGCCTAGACTGCATCCCGTCCCATCCTTGGGTTCTGTCTCGTCCTGTTTCCGGGACTCCAGTGTCTGTGTCCTGCAGTTGTGTCCTGATTCAACAGCCGACTTATGTCAGCAACACCTCCCCCTCTTGTCCCTCTGATTCTATCACACCTGAAGCAATGAAATCCAGGAATATTTAGTTGCCAATCACACCCTTCCTGCAACCATGTTTCACTAATAGCTACAACATCATATTTCCAAGTATCAATCCATGCTCTAAGCTCATCCACCTTTCTTACAATGCTCCTAGTATTAAAATAAATGCATTTAAGAAATTCTCCATCTCCTCCTCTCTGTTTATATCTAACAGTACAAAGAACTTTACTGTCTTTTTCTTCCTTCTCCCATATATCTGTTCCTACACTCCGGTTCTCCCCCCACCCCCCTCCATATCTAGTTTAAATCCACTGGACCCTCTCTAGCAAACCTACCTACAAGAATATTTGACCCCTCCAGTTCAGATGTAAACTGTCCTGCCAGAACAGGTCCCACCTTCCCTAGAAAACTGCCCATTTATCTATAAATCTGAATCCCTCCCTCCTGCACCATGTCTTCAGCCATGTGTTGATCTGCACTATCTTACTATTTCTAAACCAACCTGCACATGGCACTCGTAGCAATCCTGAGATTGCTATCCTGGAGGTCCTGTCCTTTAACTTGGCGCCTAACTCCCTAAACTCACCTTTCAGGATCTCCTCACTCTTCCTACCCACGTCATTGGTCTCTACATGGATCACGACATCCGGCTGCTCACCCTCCCTCTTGAGAATGCTGAGAACTCGATCCGAGATATCACGGACCCTGGCACCAGGGAGACAACAAACCATCCGGGATTCTCGATCTCTTCCACAGAACCTCTTATCTGTCCCCCTAACTATCGAATCCCCTATCACTACTGCTCTCCTCTTCTCCCTCCATCCCTTCTGAGCTGAGGGTCCAGTCTCGGTGCCAGAGACGCAACCACTGCAACTTGTCCCTGATATGTCGTCCCCACCAACAGTATCCAAAACGGTATACTTATTGTTGATGGGAACGGCCACAGGGGTGCTCTGCTCTTCCTGTCTATTCCCCTTCCCTCTCCTGACAGTCACCCAACTACCTGTCCCCTGACTCCTTGGGGTGACTATCTCCCTGAAACTCCTGTCTATTTCTGCCTCTGCCTCCCAAATGATCCGAAGTTCATCCAGCTCCAGTTCCCTAACACGGTTTGTCAGGAGCTGCAGCTGGATGCACCTTTTGCAGGTTTAGTCATCAGGGACAACAGTGCTCACCCTGATTTCCCACGTACTGCAAACGGAGCACTCAACCGCCCTAACTGCTGCCTCCATTACCTACTCGAAGGTAATTAGATTAATTAAAGGAGCTTACCTGCCCTTACCTCACCTGGAGTGAAGCTCGTACTCAGCCTCTGCTCGCTATTTAAACTCTCCTGCTGCCTCACGGGCCGACTCTCACGCGTTTGCGCAGTCGTGCCCCGTTCAAACCTCACTTCTGCCTGTTCTTGCTGAAGCCTGATTGAGGCAAAGCCGTCCCACTCTGCCTCAGTCCACTCCGACGATGGTCACTACGACGATGGCCGCTGTATATGGCGGTCTTTCTTTTTAAACCTTTGGCTCACTATGTCACGTGCCTGCACAGTCTAGCCTCTTTGCCGCGATCAGTTTTAAAAAACAGCTTCTCTCCAAGCTTCTTTTACCTCTTCCCTCTCCGCCTCTTGCTGCAATTTAAATACGTCAAGAATTAAGAACTCTTACACATTAAGTACGTTAAGTTAAATATGTTAAGTACGTTAAGAAGTTAAAAAGGTTTAGCTATGTTAAGAGTAAAAGCATTGCAAGGGCCAAAATTAGTCCTCTGGAAGATTAGAATGGTAATCCAAGTGTGGAGCCAAAAGAATTGGGGGAGATCTTAAATTAACTGTTTGCATTTGTATTTCCCCAGGAGAAGTGGCATCAACTTCATGGACTCGATATAGATTATAGAGATAGAGCTGCTCATTACTTTGAGGCAAATTAGGGTGGATAAATCCCCATGGTCTGACAAGGGGGTTCCTAAAACCCTGCAGGAGGCATGTGCAGAAATTGCAGGGGCCCTAGCAGAGATAGGGCCCCTGCAATCGTTCTTAGCGACAGGTGAGGTACTAGAGGATTGGAGGATAGCCAATATTGCTCCACTATTTAAGAAAGGCTCTAAAAATAAGTTATCGGCCAGTGAGCCTGACAGCAGTAGTGGGAAAGTTGTTGGAAGGTAATCTGAGGGACCGGATGTACAAGCACTTGGATAGACATGGACTGAATAAGTATAGTCAGCATGGCTTCATGCATGATAGGTCATGTCTAACTAATCTTATATTTTTTTAGGAAAATGGATGAAGGCTAGGCAGTGGACGTTTATACGGACTTTAGCAAGGCATTTGACAAGATCCCACATGGGGTGGTTGGTCAAGAAAGTTCAGTTGCTCAGCATTGAAGATGAGGTAGTAAATTTGGTTAGAGGTTGCTTGCGGCAGAAGCCCGAGGGTGCTGGTAGATGCTTGCCTGTGACTAATGGTGTGCCACAAGGATCAGTGCTGGTTCTGTTGTCCTTTGTTATCTACTTCAATGATCTGAATAATAATGGTTAACTAGATTAAGAAATTCATGGATAACACCAAAATAGAAGGTGCAGTGGACAGTGAGGAAGGCCATCATGGCTTGTAGTGGGATATGGACTAGCTGAGAAATGGCAGATGGAATTTAACGCAGGGTCAGTCTTACACACTGGATGGTAAGGGTCTGAGGAGTGAGGTAGAACAAAGGGAACTGGAAATTCAGGTCCATGATTTATTGGAAGTGGAAATCACAGGTAGACAGGTCATAGAGAAAGCTTTTGGCACGGCCTTCTTCATAAATCAAAATATTGAGCACAGGAGATGGGGTGTAATTTTGAAATTTTATTCAATATTGGAGAGGCCTTATTTGGAGAATGCATGCAGTTTTGGTCACCTAGCTATAGGAAAGATGTAAATAGGTTTGAAAGAGTATGGAGAAAATAATCAAAGATGTTGCCGAGTCGGGAAGACCTGCGCTATATGGAACGATTGAATAGGGCAGGACTTCATTCCTTGGAACATTGAAGATTGAGAGGAGCTTTGATAACGGTGTACAAAATTATAAGGGGTATGGATAGGGTAAATGCAAGCAGGCTTTAGCAACAGACCAATCGATTCACAGAGAGAGGGAGCTTCTCACAAGTCGTGGAGAAGAGTTTACAAAAGGAGTGTATTATGTAAAATTTTTGTAGTGGTTGAATGAAAAGTCACTAAATTACAGCTATTTAAATAAAGTAGGGATGATGCAGGATCAGGTGATGAACTGTAGCTGCATGATAGAAACAGAGAAAACCTACAGCACAATACAGGCCCTTTGGCCCACAAAGCTGTGCCAAACATGTCCTTACCTTAGAAATTACATAGGCTCACACATAGCCCTCTATTTTTCTAAGCTCCATGTACCTATCCAAAGTCTCTGAAAAGACCCTATCGTATCCGCCTCCACCACCGTTGCCACCATTCCACACACTCACCACTCTCTGCATAAAAATACTTACCCCTGACATCTCCTCTATACCTACTCCCCAGCACCTTAAACCTGTGTCCTCTTGTGGCAACCATTTCAGCCCTGGGGAAAAAGCCTCCGACTATCCACATGATCAGTGCCTCTCATCATTTAGAACACCTCTATCAGGTCACCTCTCGTCCTCCGTTGCTCCAAGGAGAAAAGGCCGAGTTCACTCAACCTGTTCTCATAAGGCATGCTTCCCAATCCAGGCAACATCCTTGAAAATCTCCTCTGCACTCTTTCTATGGCTTCCACATCCTTCCTGTAGTGAGGCGACCAGAACTGAGCACAGTACTCCAGGTGGGGTCTGGCCAGGGTCTTGTATAGCTGCAACATTGCCCCTCAGCTCCCAAATTCAGTTCCACGATTGATGAAGGCCAATACACCGTATGCCTTCTTAACCACAGAGTCAACCTGCATGGTTGCTTTGAACACCCTATGGTCTTGGACCCCAAGATCCCTCTGATCCTCCACACTGTCAAGAGTCTTACCATTAATACTATATTCTACCATTATATTTGACCTAGCAAAATGAACCACTTCACACTTACCTGGGTTAAACTCCATCTGCCAGTTTTTAGTGCAGTTTTGCATCCTATCAATGTCCCGCTGTAACCTTTGACAGCCCTTCACAGTATCCACAACCCCCAACCTTTGTGTCATCAGCAAATTTACTAACCCATCTCCCCACTTCTTCATCCAGGTCACTTATAAAAATCACAAAGAGTAGGAGTTCCAGAACAGATCCCTGAGGCACACCCCTGGTCACCGACCTCCATGCAGAACGTGACCCGTCTTTGCCTTCTGTGGGCAAGCCAGTTCCGGATCCACAAAGCAATGTCCCCTTGGATCCCATGCCCCCCTACTTTCTCAATAAGCCTTGCATGGGGTACCTTATTAAATGCGTTGCTGAAATCCATATACACTACATCTACTGCTCTACCTTCATCAATGTGTTTAGTCATATCCTCAAAAAATTCAATCAGGTTCCTTAGGCACGACCTGTCCTTGACAAAGCCATGCTGACTATTCCTAATCATATTATACCTCTCCAAATGTTCCTAAGTCCTGCCTCTCAGGATCTTCTCCAACAACTTACCAACCACTGAAGTAAGACTCACTGGTCTATAATTTCCTGGGCTGTGGGACCCCATTGTGGTTCCTGGTAACCACATCTGCAGCAAGTGCTGGCTGCTTGAGGAACTTAGGCTCAAAGTTGATGACCTGTGTTCTGCCTTCAAACACTGAGGCACATCGGGGAGGGGGAGAGTTCCCTGGATACTCTGTTTCAGGAGGTAGGCACACCCATTAGATTAGCTGCCTCAAGTTCGGACTGTGGCCAGGGACAAGAGGGTGTGACTGCGAGTGAGGCGGGTAGAGGTTACAAGAGACAGCGCTGGAGGAGCCTCAGCCCTTGAGCTTGTCCAACAGGTCTGAGATTCTTGCTCCCTGTGTGGATGAGAGTGGGGCTGTAGGAAGGACCAGCAACCTAACTGTGGCACCGTAGTTCAGGGAGCCATTCAAGAGGGGGGAGAGAGGGCAAATGCAATGGTAATTGGGGACAGTATAGTCAGGCAAATAGACAGAGCTCTCTGTTGCAGGGGAAGAGTGTCCCGAAGGCTGTGCTGCCTGCCTGGTGCCTGGGTTTGGAACATTTTATCTGACCTGCAAGAGGTACTTGCAGTGGGAGGGGAAAGATCCAGTTGTTGTAGTCCATGTGGTACCAATGACATAGGTAGAACAAGGAAAGAGGTTCTGCTGAGGGAAGTTGAGGAGACAGGGACTAAATCAAAAAGCAGAACAAACAAGGTGGCAATCTCTGGACTACCTGAGCCACGTGCAAGTGGGCAATAAAGAAAAAGCAAAAGATAAAAAAGAGAAGTAACAGTGGAGTGAAGAAAAGTTAAGTGCAAAAGAGAAAAAGATCACATGATTTTAAAAGCACAATGAGTTTAGGGGCATTTTATCTGAATGCACATCTGTGATGGCTTTCTTTACATTTTTCCCCTTACAGTCCTTCCTTTTAACTGGAATATTCTTTCGTTGAACATCGTGAAAGGTAAGGAAATAAAAGAAGGCATCAAACTAAAAGCTCATGTGTAAAAAGTCACCAAGATTAGTGGGAAACTAGAAGATTGGGAAAACTTTAAAAAAACAACAAAGTACCACTAAGTGAGCAATAAAAGAAGGGAAGCTAGGTTATGAAAACAAACTAACACAAAATATAAAAACAGATAATAAAAGTTTTTATAATTATATAAAGCAGAAAAGGATGGCTAAAGTGAATGCAAGTTCCTTGGAGGACAAGAAGGGGGAATTGATATTGGGGAATGAGGAAATGGCAGTGGCTTTGAATGACTATTTTGTGTTTATCTTCACAGTGGAGGACATGTCTTAAATGCCAAAGAGAGATGTTATGGGTGCAGTGGGAGGTGAGGCCCTCAATGCAATAGAGATCACTGAAGAGGTGGTGCTGAGCTAACCTGGGAGCCTGAATATAGACAAGTCCCCTGGTCCTGATTGAATGCATCCCAGGGTACTGAGAGAAATGGCAGAAGTTATAGTGGAGTCTTTAGTGATGATTTTCTCTGGACTCTGGGCAGATCCCGGTGAACTGGAAGATGGTGAATGTCACGCCACTGTTCAAAAAAGGATGCAGGCAAAGGGCGGGTAACTATAAACCAGCTAGTTTATAATCTGTATTTGGGAAATGCTTGAAGCTATCATTAAAGAAGAAATAGCGAGGCATCTGGAAAGAAATGGATCCATCAGGCAGGCACAGCATGGATTCCACAAATCCAGGTCCTGTTTGACTAACTTACCGGAGTCCTTTGACGATATAATGAGCACAGTGGATAGAGGGAAACATATGGACATTTTTTACTTGGATTTCCAAAAGGCATTCGCTAAGGTGCCAGATAAAAGGCATCCATAAGATAGATGCATAGAGTTGGGGTGATATATTGGCATGGATAGAAAGCAGAGTTGGGATACATGGGTGTTTCTCTGGTTGGCAATTAGTGGTGAGCTGTGTGCCACAGGGGTCGGTGCTGGGCCCACAAATGTTCATCATATACATTAACAATCTGGAAGAGGGAACCAAGTGTAGTGTATCTAAGTTTGCTGATGATACTAAATTAAATGGAAAAGCAGATTATGCAGAAGATGTAGAGAGTCTGCAAAGAGATATAAATAAGCTAAGTGAATGGATAAAGGTCTGGCAGATGGAGTACAATGTTGGTAAATGCAAGTTCATCCACTTTGGAAGGGAAAATGAAAGAGCAGATTATTATTTACATGGTAAAAAATTGCAGCATGCTGCTCCTGAGGAACTTCACAAAAAGTTGGTTTGCAAGTGCAGCATGCTATCAAGAAGGCAAATGGAATAATAACATAAGACAAAGGAGCAGAAGTCTGCCATTCAGCCCATTGAGTCTGCTCCGCCATTTTATCATGAGCTGATCCAATCTCCCCTTTAGTCCCATTCCCCTGCCTTCTCACCATAACCTTTGATGCCCTGGCTATGCAGATACCTATCAATCTCTGCCTTAAATACACCCAATGACTTGACCTCCACTGCTGTCCGTGGCAACAAATTCCACAGATTCACCACCATCTGGCTTAAAAAGTTTCTTCACATCTTTGCTCTGAATGGGTGCCCTTCAATCCTTAAGTCATGCCCTCTCATACTAGACTTCCCCACCATGGGAAACAATTTTGCCACATCCACTCTGTCCATGCCTTTCAACATTCGAAATGTTTCTGAGTTCCCCACCCCCATTCGTCTAAACTCCAAGGAGTACAGTCCAAGAGCAGTCAAACGTTCCTCATGTGTTAACCCTCTCATTCCCAGAATCATTCTAGTGAATCTTCTCTGAACCCTCTCCAATGTCAGCACATCCTTTCTTAAATAAGGAGCCCAAAACTGCACACAGTATTCCAAGTGAGGTCTTACCAGTGCCTTATAGAGCCTCAACATCACATCCCTGCTCCAGTACTCTATTCCTCTAGAAATGAATGCCAACATTGTATTCGCCTTCTTCACCACCAACTCAACCTGGAGATTAACCTTAAGGGTACCCAGCACGAGGACTCCCAAGTCCCGTTGCAACTCAGAACTTTGAATTCTCTCCCCATTTAAGTAATAGTCTGTCCATTTATTTCTTCTACCAAAGCGCATGACCATACACTTTCCGACATTGTATTTCATTTGCCACTTCTTTGCCCATTCCCCCAATCTATCCAAGTCTCTCTCCAGACTTTCTGTTTCCACAGCACTACCGGTCTCTCCACCTGTCTTTGTATCATCAACAAACTTAGCCACAAAGCCATCTATTCCATAATCCAAATCATTGATATACAACGTAAAAAGAAGCAGCCCCAACATGGACCCCTGTGGAACACCACTGGTAACCAGCAGCCAATCAGAATGTGATCCCTTTATTCCCACTCTCTGTTTTCTGCCAATCAACCAACGCTCTGTCCACGTACGTAACTTTCCTGTAATTCTATGGGCTCTTACCTTGTTTAGCAGCTTCATGTGTGGCACCTTGTCAAAGGCCTTCTGAAAATCCAAATACACAACATCCACTGCATCTCCCTTGTCTAGCCTACTTGTAATTTCCTCAAACAATTGCACTAGGTTTGTCAGGCAGGATTTTCCTTTAAGGAAACCATGCTGAGTTCTACCTATCTTGTCATATGCCTCCAGGTACTCCGTTAACCTCATCCTTGACAATCGACTCCAACAACTTTCCAACCACTGATGTCAAGCTAACAGGTCTATAATTTCCTTTTTGCTTCCTTGCCCCCTTCTTAAATAGCGGAGTGACATTTGCAATCTTCCAGTCCTCCGGAACCATGCCAGAACCTATTGACTTTTGAAAGATCATTGCTAATACTTCCGCAATCTCCACTGCTACTTCCTTCAGAACACGAGGGTGCATTCCATCTGGTCCAGCAGATTTATCTACCCTTAGACTATTCGGCTTCCTGAGTACGTTTTCTGTCGTAATTGTGACTGCGCACACTTCTCTTCCCTGACACCTTTGAGTGTCCGGTATACTGCTGATATCTTCCTCAGTGAAGACTGATACAAAATACTTGTTCATTTCCTCTGCCATGTCCTTATTTCCCATTACAATTTCTCCAGCATCATTTTCTATCAGTCCTATATCTACTCTCACCTGTCTTTTACTCTTTATTTACTTGAAAAAGCTTTTAGTATCCTCTTTGATATTATTTGCTAGCTTCCTTTCATAGTTCATCTTTTCCCTCTTAATGACCTTCTTAGTTTCCTTTTGTAAGATTTTTTAAAAACTTCCCAATCCTCTGTCTTCCCATTAATTTTTGCTTCTTTTTATGCCCTCTGCTTTGCTTTTACTTTGGCTTTGACTTCTCTTGTCAGCCACGGTTGCATCCTTTTTCCATTCGAAAATTTCTTCTTTTCTGGAATATATCTGTCTTGCACCTTCCTCACTCCTCGCATAAACTCCAGCCACTGCTGCTCTGGCGTCCTTCCTGCTAGTGTCCCTTTCCAGTCAACCTTGGCCAGTTCCCCTCTCATGTCACTGTAATTTCCTTTACTCCACTGAAATACCGACACATTGGATTTTGGGTTCTTTTCTCAAATTTCACAGTGAACTCAATCATGTTGTGATCACTGCCTCCTAAGGGTTCCTTCACCTCAATCTCTCTAATCACCTCTGGTTCATTGCACAATACCCAATCCAGTACAGCCGATCCCCTAGTGGGCTCAACAACAAGCTGTTCTAAAAAGCCATCTCGTAGACATTCTACAAATTCTTTCTCTTGAGATCCAGTGCTGACCTGATTTTCCCAATCCACTCGCACGTTAAAATCCCCCACAATTATCGTAACGCTGCCCTTGTGGCAAGCCTTTTGAATTTCCTGTGTACTTTGTAGTCCACATCACTGCAGCTGTTAGGAGGCCTGTAGATAACTGCCATCAGGGTCCTTTTACCCCAGCGATTTCTTAGCTCAACCCATAAAGATTCTGCACCTTCCGATCCTATGTCACCTCTTCCTAATGATTTAATATAATTTCTTACCAATAAAGCCACGCCACCCCCTCTACCTACCTGCCTATCCTTCCGATACACCGTGTCTCCTTGGACGTTCAGCTCCCAGAGACATGCATCCTTTAGCCACGTCTCAGTGACGGCCACAATATCATACCTGCCAATCTGTAACTGTACGACAAGATCATCCACCTTATTCCTTATGCAGTGTGTGCGTTTAAGTATAACACCTTAAGTCCAGTATTTGGTACTTCTTGCTTTGATTGCACTGCAACTCATCCCAATGGCTGCAAATTTGCCCCATCACCTGCCTGTCCTTCCTGACATCTTTACTGCTCACTATCTTAGATTTATTTCTGTTTTCCCCCTCCTCTGCTCTATCATTTTGGTTCCCATCCCCTCCAAATCAGTTTAAACTCTCCCTAACAGTCCTTTTTGAACAGGTAATACTTCCCCCAGAAGAGATCCCAATGATCCAAGAATCTGAAGCCCTGCCCCCTGCACCAGCTTCTTAGCCACACATTCATCTGCCTGATTCTACCATTCCTGCCCTCTCTAGCACGTGGCACAGGTAGCAATCCTTCATTGCTTGAGGGATTGAATTTAAGAGCAGGGAGGTCATTCTGCAACTGTACAGGGTACTGGTGAGGCGACACCTGGAGTACTGTGCGCAGTTCTGCTCTCCATACTTGAGGAAGGATATACTGGCTGTGGAGGCAGTGCAGAGGAGGTTCACTAGGCTGATTCCCGAGATCAGGGGGTTAGACTATGAGGAGAGATTGAGTCACCTGGGACTGTACTCTCTGGCATTCAGAATAATGAGAGGAGATCTTATAAAAACACATAAAATTATGAAAGGGATAGATAAGATAGAGACAGGAAAGTTGTTTCCACTGGTAGGTGAGACTAGAACTAAGGGACATAGCCTCAAAATTCAGGGGAGTAGATTTCGGACAGATGAGGGGGAACTGCTTTTCCCAAGAAGTGGTGAATCTGTGGAATTCTCTGTCCAATGAAGCAGTGGAGGCTACCTCAGTAAATATATTTAAGATAAGGTTGGATAGATTTTTGCATAGTAGGGGAATTAAGGGTTATGGGGAAAAGAGGTAGATGGCGATAAGTCCATGGCCAGATCAGCCATGATCTTATTGAATGGCAGAGCAGATTCGTTGGGCCAGATGGCCAACTCCTGATCCTATTTCTTGTATTCATGTCTTTCAAATGTAGGTTTGTGTGAGACTACAGCTAGAGATCACGGGTTAAGGCTGAAAGGTAAAATGTTTAAGGGGAACATGAGGGGAAACTTCTTCACTCAGGGGGTTGTGAGAGTGTGGAATGAGCCACCAGCACATGTAGTGTGTGTGAGCTCAATTTCAATGTTTAAGAGAAGTTTAGGTAGGTACATGGATGGTAAAGATATGTAGGGCTATAGTTGGTGCAGGTTGTGGGGATAGGCAGTTTAAATAATTTGGCATGGACTAGATGGGCTGAAGGGCCTGCTTTTGCACTATACTTTTCTATGACTCTAACTGCCTACTCACAGTATCATCAGGTTAAGAGCTAAAATAAGATTAGCTTTATTTGTCATATATACAGTACATCAAAATATACAGTGAAATGCATATTTTCATCAAATCAAAGCTGCAAGGATTGTGCTGGGCAGTCCACATGTCTCACTGTGCTTCTAGCTTGTCCAAGAATTACTAATCCTAACCCATAAGGCTTTGGAAATTTGGAGGGAACTGGAGCACCTGCAGGAGGCCTACACAGTCACGTGAAGAATGTTCTAGTAAAACCCCTGACAGAAAGCAATGGGAATTGCACCTTTACCCCTAGCACTGTTAAAGTGTTATGTTAATGCTAAACTACCACACCACTGGGTGATACTCAACAACTTTCCTCGGTGTCAACAAACTCCTGACGAGCAAAGGCATTTCAAAAACACAAGGGATTCTGCAGATGCTGGAAATCCAGAGCAGCACACACAAAATGCTGGAGGAACTCAGCAGGCCAGGCAGCGTCTATGGAGATGAATAAGCAGTTATTTCAGGCTGAGAGCCTTCTTCAGGACAGGAAAGGAAGTGGGAACATGCCTGAATAAAAAGGTGGAGGGTGGGGAAGGGGATAGGTAAAGCCAAGCTGTTGAGGGAGAGGGGAAGAGTAAGAGGAGGGGAGGTAATAAGTGGAAGAAGTAAAAGGTTGGAGTAGAAGAATCTGATAAGAGAGGAGAGTTGTCCATGGGGGGAATGGGAGGAGGAGGGGCACCAGGGGAAGGTGATAGGCAGGTGAGGGGAAGAGGTAAGAGGCTGGAGTGGTGAATAGAAGATGGAAGGGAGGGGAGAAATTTACTGGAAGCTGAAGTTTCAGTTAATTTCAGGTGGCATGAAGCCTAGTTCAGAATACATATAGCTGCTGGTGAGAAGAGGGCTCTCAACAACAGGAAGATGCCCAAGGGCTGATGGAACACCTGTGTAGTGCTGGCAATATCTGGTGTGACTGGTTGCTGCACTCTTTATGAGAAAAATCAAATTACATTGTACTATACTAGGTGCTAGCAGGCCATCGGAAGCTCTAGATATCGGAAAGCAGCAGTGAATAGAAAACACACACTTCTGAAGGTAAGTTTTATTTATATAAAGATACAAGAGATACAAAATATTTACATGAGTAACAACAATTCAAAGTTCAAACATTCTGTTATGTTCCAATCTCAAATATCAATAAAAAACAAATTCCTGTTTAGTTAGAATCAGGGATATTCATTTGAATAACCTTTGATACTCCAATTTCTCTAAATAATTAGATTTAGTGTTATTTCCTATTTAAAGGTTTACAGACCAACCTTTCCTTTTTATGTATCCCTATTAATTAGAAAACCAGTTGCATTCCTATTCTTAAGTATTATGATTCACTTCAGTTTCAGTCAGTATGTCTACAAATTCAAAAGTTATATATGTATACATATATCGTAATTTCACAAAATTCTCCAAATCACAACTTTTAAACAAAATAAATCTCATTCAGTAACTTATCAAAGACTTTGCAAAAATAATCAGTTCTTGCAGAAAATCAAATTCAGATCCTTCAAATGAAAATAAACTTATACATCCAACCGCATTAAAACTCATACATCATTACACATTTCGTTCCTGCCTCTGATTCTTTGATCTTGGGTAGATCGCCATCTTGTTTCTTGGTTCGTTGGATGAAATAGTGGGTCATCCACAGAAAGTCGACCTACACAAAAAAAATACCTGACCTGTATTACAACAGGATTACCGTTATGCACATTCTATTTTTTTATTTCAGAATAACTCACTATCTCATTGTCATTTCCAAACATTTCTCAGTTACAACACTACTGAATGTATTTCACACATAAATTATACACTCAGAACAATAAAAGTGTTTTAACTCACCAAATTCCTTCGTATGATTTAACAGAACAAATTCCCGGTTACACGGTAGAGATCTTGGACATTTATCTCTGCCGATATTGTTTCTGTAGCTGCTGCTTGTTATAGCTGTAGTTTCATTAAACCTTTAATTGATATCGTCTCTCCTCCAGGGCTTTCACCCTGAGGATTTCCAGTAAGTAGGGTAGAGATACTCACTACTAATTCCACTTTAACAGTTTATATCTTTAGTTTCTAATAGTTTGCTGCATTTCTCATGTTTTGCGTCAGCCACACTCATTCTCACTTAGCATTTTCCCCCAAGTTCTCTTTTTTAAAAATTTTGGTAAAACCTCATTTTCATCCCTCCACAGGTGGAGCTTTCTAACATTACTCCTTTGAGTTTAATTAACTCGGATTATGCTGAGCATAAAAAATGGTTAGTTAATTTCATTTTCAGGAAGTGTGGGGTGATGCTGTTTGTGAGGATGACAGAGCTCGGCAAATAAATCCACAATAAATGGTGGGATTTGTGAAGATGAAGAGGAATAGTGACCTCAGGAAGCTTTTGCACAGATCTGTGATGATCTTGGGATCAGTGGGTCAAATAGTGGATGGGTTACTTGCCTTTACAGAGGAATAGAGTACAGGAGCAGGGTGAGCTACTGAAACTGTGTCAAGCGTATAACAGGCGCAGGACATCTCTGCTCTGACATTTTTGAAAATCCTAGGAATGTTCAGGAATTTGGGAATCACTGGGATTTATAGAACAGTGAGTGTTACTTCAGTAGCAGTCAAATTATTGGAAGGAATTCCTAGAGACAAGATTTACAGCATTTGGAGAAGCACGGTCTGATTAGGGGCAACACACACAAAATGCTGGAGAAACTCAGCAGGCTGGACAGCACCTATGGAAAAAAATACAGTTGACGTTTCAAGCTGAAACTCTTCGGGAGGACTGGAGCAAAAGAGCTAAGGAATAGATTTGAAAGGTGGAGAGAGAAACACCAGGCAATAGGTGAAACAGAGGGGGTGGGATGAGGCAAAGAGCTAGGAAGTTGATTGGTGAAAGAGACTGAAGGCCATGGAAGAAAGAAAAAAGGGAGAAAGAGCATGAGAGGGAGATGACGGGTGGGCAAGGAGATAACATGAGAGAGGGACAAGGGGATGGGAAATGGTGAAGGTGGGGGAGAGGCATTACTGGAAGTTTGAGAAATCAATGTTCATGTCATCAGATTGGAGAATATAAGGTGTTGTTCCTCCAACCTAAGTGTGGCCTTATCCTGGCAGTGGAGGAGGCCATGGATGGACATATCAGAATGGGAATGGGAAGTGGAATTAAAATGGATGGCCACTGGGAGATCCTACTTGTTCTGACAGATGGAGCGTAGATGCTCGGCGAAACAGGCTCCCAATCTACGTTGGGTCTCACTGTTATACATGAGGCCACACCGAGAGCACTGAACACAGTAGATGACCCCAACAGACTCATAGGTGGTGTCTTCTCGCCCGGAAGGACTGTTTGGGGCCTGAATGGTCGTGAGGGAGGAGTTGTAGAGGCAGGTGTAGCACTTGTTCCGCTTACAAGGATAATCAGTGGGGAGGGACAAATGGACAAGGGAGTCATGTAGGGAGCGATCCCTGTGGAAAACAGAAAGTTTGGGGATAGGGAAAGATGCGTTTGATGGTGGGATCCAGTTGGAGGTGGTGTAAGTTGCGGAGAATTACATGCTGGAGGCGGAGGCTGGTGGGGTGGTAGGTGAGGACAAGAGGAACCCTGGCCCTGGTAGCGTGGCGGGAGGATGGGGTAAGAGCAGACATGTGTGAAATGGATGAGATGTGGTTGAGGGCACCATTGATGACGGACAAAACACATCTTGCCCTTCCCCCCACGTTCTGCTTGGATTTCCAGTATCTGGAGACTTTCTCTTGTTTGCGATCTGATTAGGGATAGTCAGCTTGGCCTGGTGAGGAGAAAGTCATGCCTCACAAGCCAGATTGAATTCACAGTTGAAAAGTCCAAAGTAAATTTATTAAAGTATGTACATGTCACCATATATTACCCTGAGATTCATTTTCTTACAGACATTCACAGTAAATACAAAGAAACACAATAGAATGAAAGAACATCTGCACATGACAAAGATGGACAAACAAGCTGCATGCAAATGACAGAAAAATTGCAAGTACAAAAAGAGAAAAATAATCATAAATAATTAAGGAATACATATCAAGAACATGAGATGACGAGTCCTTCAGAGTCAGTCAGTGTTGTGACAAAGCATGTTGATGAAGGTCACTCACTGGATGTGGTGTTTATGGATTTTAGGGAGCTTAGTAAGGTTCCCCCTGGTAGGCTCATTCAGGAAATCAGGATCCAGGGAAACTTAGCTGTATGGATTCAAATCTGATTGCCCATAGAAGGTAGAGGGTGTTTGTAGATGGAGTGTATTATGCCCAGAGGTCAGTGAGCAGTGGTGTTCTGAAGTGATCTGTTCTGGGACCTCTACTTTTTGTGATTTTTATGAATGACTTGGATGAGGAAGGAAAAGGGTGGGTTAGTAAGCCTGCAGATTACGCAAAGATTGGTGGAGTTTTGGATCAAGTAGAGGTTATTGTGGGTTACAGCAGGACACTGATAGAATACAGAGCTGGACTGAGCAGTGGCAGATGGAGTTCAATCCAGAGACGTGTAAAGTGATTAATAGAAGGAACCTTAGCAGTGCGGAGGAACAGAGGAATCTTGAGGTCTGCGATCATAGATTCCCCAAAGTTGTCACATAGATTGATGGGGTGGTTAAGAAGGTGTATGGTGTTGTGGCTTCATTAGTCAGGGGATTGAGTTCAAGAGCCGTGAGGTAATGTTACAGCTCTATAAAACCCTGGTTAGACCACACTTGGAGTATTGTACTCAGTTCCGGTCTCCTCATTATAGGAAGGATGTGGAAGTTTTGGAGAGGGTGCAGAGGAGATTCACCAGGATGCTGCCTGGATTAGAGAGGGTGCAGAGGAGATTTACCAGGATGCTGCCCGGATTAGAGAGGGTGAAGAGGAGATTTACCAGGATGCTGCCTGGATTAGAGAGGGTGCAGAGGAGATTCACCAGGATGCTGTCTGGATTAGAGAGGGTGAAGAGGAGATTTACCAGGATGCTGCCTGGATTAGAGAGGGTGCAGAGGAGATTCACCAGGATGCTGTCTGGATTAGAGAGGATGCAGAGGAGATTCACCAGGATGCTGCCTGGATTAGAGAGGGGGCAGAGGAGATTCACCAGGATGCTGCCTGGATTAGAGAGGGTGCAGAGGAGATTCACCAGGATGCTGCCTGGATTAGAGAGGGGGCAGAGGAGATTTACCAGGATGCTGCCTGGATTAGAGAGGGTGCAGAGGAGGTTCACCAGGACTTGACAGAGGTGTACAAGCTGATGAGAGGAATAGATAAGAGTGGATAGACAGACCTTTTCCCAGCGTGGAAATGATTAATATGAGGTGATTGAAGGAAAGTATAGAGGGGATGTCAGAGGTAGGAATTTTTACACTGAGAGTTGTGGATGTGTGGAATACCCTGCCAAGGTGGTGGTAGAGGCAGATACATTAGGAACACTTAAGAGGCTCTTAGATAGGCACATGGATGATAGAAAAATGAAAGGTTATATAGCAGGGAAGGGTTAAATGTCCAGATCAATTTTAAAGTAGATTAAAAATTGTGACATATTGTTCGATGTTCGATGTCAGCTAATAGGCTGAAGGGTCTGTCTGTGTGTGCAGTCATCTTGCGATCAAACCACTGAAGAAAAAATTGTTCCCTTTTAAACTCTTCCCACTGGTCTAACTCTCCGATGTCCTTGCCTGAGTACTATCCCTCGATCTTTGTCCTTTTCTGTGATCTGGGTCTATGCTCTATGTTAAGCTACAAACACAGTGACTTGTTAGGTGAAACTGGCAATCAGGGCAGTGACAGGACTCCTTCAGTGCTGGGACTCCTTCAGTCCGGTGGAGCATATGAAAAGTGGCACATCTTTACAGAGGGAGAAGTAAAAAGGCTGACTAGTCTTAGTGAGGGGTTTCAACCTGAAATACCAATTCTTTATTTCCCTTCATACCTGCTGCCTGGCCTGTTATGTTCCCCTGCTGAGTGTATGTTTCTCTGTCTCGTTTTTCTTCAGCTTCCTCAGAACAAGCCCAGAACACTATCTACAAGCTGCTTGTTCATCAGAATTAATGTACAGAGGTCCGGGATAGATTCAGAGGGTTCTATGCTGATTAATTAGAGCTGAGCTGCTGTGGGATGTTACAAGGATTGTGTTACAACCCCATCTGCCAGAGTTTTGTGCCCAGTGCGAGGTGTTCAGAGTGTTATAAGTGGCACACCCCTGCAGAACATCACAGCCAGTGTAAGGAGCCTGCCATGACCATGGCAGACTGGCAGACAGAGAGGAGCTGTGAGACGGGCTCTGAGGTGCAGGGGCTGCATCAGGATAGGAGAGAGAGGGCTGGCAGAGCGGTCCTCAGCTCTGTGAATCAAACATACAATGTGAAAAAACAGACAGATTGAAATTTGTTCTACGAAGATTGTTGGTATCTGGGAATCCCAGAGAGCTCACATGGAGAAAATAATCCCCATGTATGGTCCTGTCCAATGTTCATTCATACTGGCATATGCAAGCTCAGAAAAGCTTGCAAGGAGATGTCAGGGGTAAGTTTTTTACGCAGAGAGTAGTGAGCGTGTGGAATGGGCTGCCGGCGATGGTGGTGGTGGAGACGGGTCTCTTAAGA
The DNA here is from genome assembly GCF_030144855.1 of Hypanus sabinus. Lineage (NCBI taxonomy): Eukaryota > Metazoa > Chordata > Chondrichthyes > Myliobatiformes > Dasyatidae > Hypanus > Hypanus sabinus. The sequence goes on along the minus strand of NC_082720.1, from coordinate 93,111,191 downwards.
CACTCCTGGACAGGTACATGGAGCTTAGTAAAGTAGAGGGCTATGGGTAAGCCTAGTAATTTCTAAGGTTGGGACATGTTCAGCACAACTTTGTGGGCTGAAGGGCCTGTATTATGCTGTAGGCTTTCTATGTTTCTATTAACTTTTTCCTCTCTTTTGGTGTTGTCAAACATTCAGCATTTATTGAAAACTCCCATAACAGGATAAAGGGTGTTGGGATGCCAATACTTGTCCTGTGGCAAGGAACTCAATCTCCTGGACAATGCTGTAGAGATAAATTGCCCTCTGGTCAGCTGCAACAGCAGCAGACAGTTCTGATGAAAGCTTACTGTTCCTCTCCCCACACGCACTGCCCAATCAGCGGGTAATTCCTGCAGCCCTGTTAGACCTTCAGCTGTTCTATGTTTAACAGCTCCGACCTCTCTATCTTTCTTTCCTGCTGTCAATCACAACTTTCAGTTTGCAAATTCTCACTGCCTAGACTCATGGTGATAGAAAACTATAGCACACAGGCAGACCTCTCAGTCTATCTACTGCCTAACAAACTGTTAGAATATTGAACATAGAACATAGGTTATCTATGTCTGCCCTGTGACTGTGTCTGTCAACATCATCTACGTCTGTCACCGTAATGTGACCAAACTTGTTCTGTGTCCATCACTGTGATCTGTGTCAATCACTGTGATCTGTGTCAAATCATAATCTGTGTCAGTCACACTGATCCGTGTCAAATCATAATCTGTGTCAGTCACACTGATCCACGTCAGTCACACTGATCCGCATCAGTCACACTGATCCGCATCAGTCACCCTGATCCGCGTCAGTCACACTGATCCGCGTCCGTCACTGTGATTGGCATCGCTGTCCATGACCAAAATCTGTGTCCTTCAATATGATCTGGATCCGTGACCAAAATCTCTGTCTGCCACTGTAATTATTTCATTTTCTAACTTCAAAACATTAAGCTAATTGAAAAGTAAACATGAGAGTCAGGAGATGTGAGTCTTAAATTTGTTTATTTTATGCAAGGACTGCACATAGCGTGATGTTGTATGCAATTCAAAGCATTTATATATATAAGCCATAATGAATTATTGAAGTGAACAAGAATTCTTAATCGTGCAATATGTTTACAAGGCTATTCAAATATTACTGAAATATTAAATACCACTCTCTCCCTGCTTAGCTATAAACTCTAACTCAATATAGAACTCATCTAACTATATACACCTGTACTGTATAATACTACAATACAGACATCCAAAGCATAATAAGTTTAAAATCTTCTCAATCAGGCCTAAAGATGGAGATATGGATGATATGGAGGAAATCTTACTCTTCGACCACAAGACAATTAGGCCATTCAGCCCATCGAGTCTGCTCTGCCATTCTTTCATGGCTGATCCAGGATCCCATCAACCCCATACAACTGCCCTCTCACCATATCCATTGATGCCCTAACCAATCAGAAAACTATCAAAATCCGCTTTAAATATACCCACGGTCCTGGCCTCCACTACAGTCTGTGGCAGAGCCTTCCACAGATTCACTGCTCTCTGTTTAAAAGGTAGCTCCTCAACTTTGTCACTGTGCCCTCTATTTCTGGATACCTCCACAATAGGAAACATCCTCTCCACTTCTACCCTACCTAGTCTTTTCTACATTCAGTAGGTTTCAATGAGATTTCCCTTCCCCCACCTCCCATTCTCCTGAATTCCAGTGAGTACAGGTCCAAAACTGCAAACACTCCTCAAATGTTAATCCCTTCATTCCTGGAATCTTCCTCATGAACCTCCTCTGAACTCTCTCCAATGACAACACATCTTTTCTGAGATATGCAGCCCAAAACTGTTATCCATACTCCAAGTATGGCTTGACCAGTGTCTTATAAAGGCTCAGCACTATTCTCCTTGCGTTTATATTCTATTCCCCTTCAAATAAATGCCAACATTGCATTTGCTATCTTTACCATAGACTCAACCGTAAATTAACCTTCTGGGAGCCTTGCATGTGGACTCCCAAGTCCCTCGGCACCTCTGATGTTTGAACTTTCTCTCCGTTTAGATAATAGTTCGCACTATTGTTCCTTTTACTAAAATATGTTATCAGACATTTCCCAACACTATTCCATCTGACACTTTTTTCCCATTCTTCTAATTGTTCTAAGTCCTGCTGCAATCACATTGTTTACTCAGCACTACCTATCCCTCCACCTTTCTTTGTATCATCCATAAATTTTGCCACAAAGCCATCAATTTCATTATCCAAATCATTGACAACCAGTGTAAAAATTAGCAGTCTCTGAGGAACACTAGTCCCTTCTGCTGCCTCCCACCCTTCTTACATAATGGAGTAACATTTGCAATTTTCCAGTCATCCGGTACAGTACCAGAATCTATCGATTTTTGGAAGATCATTGTTAATGGCTCCACAATCTCTCCAGCTACTTCCTTCAGAACCCAAAAGGAACCCTAATGACAGTTGTATACTGGTCTTCAAACTGCAGCCAGGATGTGGATTACAAATTACAGCAGGAGATAGAAAAGGTGTGTCAGAAGGGCAATGTCATGATAATCGTTGGGGATTTTAACATGAAAGTGGATTGGGAAAACCAGCCCAGTACTGGACTTCAAGAGAGAGAATTTGTAGAATGGCTAAGGGATGGCTTTTTAGAAAAGATCATTGTTGAGACTACTTAGTGGATCAGCCGTGTTGGATTGGGTGTGGTGCAATGATCCGGAGGTGATAAGAGAGTTTAAGGTTAAGGAACCCTTGGGGAACAGTGATCACAATATGATCAAGTTCACGTTGAAATTTCAGGTGGAAAAAATAAAATCTGATATGTTGGTATGTCAGTGGAATAAAGGAAATTACAATGGCATGAGAGGGGAACTGGCCAAAGTTGACCGGAAAGGGACACTAGCAGGAAGGACAGCAGAGCAGCAATGGCTGAACTATCTGCGAAAAATGTGGGAAGTTCAAGACAGATGTATTCCAAATAAGAAATTTTCAAAGGGAAGAAGGACACTACCATGGCTGACAAGTGAAGCCAGAGCCAAAGTAAAAGCAAAAGAGAGGGCATACAAGGAAGCCAGAGCTAGTGGGAAGATAGAGGCTTTTAAAAACTTGCAGAAGGAAACTAAGAAGTCATTAGGAAGGAAAAGATGAATTATGAAAGGAATCTGGTGACTAACATCAAAGAAGACTCTAAACGCTTTTTAAGTATATGAAGGGTAAAAGAGTTGAGGGTAGATAAAGGACCAATAGAAAATGACGCTGGAGATATTGTAGTGAGAGATGCAGAGATGGCAGAGGAATTGAATGAGTATTTTGCATCAGTCTTCACAGTGGAAGACATCTGCAGTATATCGGACATTCAAGAGTGTCAGGGAAGTGAAGTTTGTGCAGTGAAAATTACGACTGAGAAGGTGCTCGAGAAGCTTAATGGTCAGAGGGTGGATAAATCTCCTGGACCTGATGGAATGCACCCTCAGGTTCTGAAGGAGAGACTGCAGAGGTATAAACAATGATCTTTCAAGAATCAATAGATTCTGACATTATACCAGATGACTGGAAAATTGCAAATTTAAGAAGGGTGTGTAGCAGCGGAAAGGAAACTATAGACCTGACATCAGTGGTGGGGAAATTGCTGGAATCGATTGTTAGGGATGAGATTATGGAGTACCTAGAGACACATGACAAGATAGGCCAAAGCCAGCATGGCAGAGAACGGGCAAATGAAATACAATGTTGTAAAGTGCATGGCCATGCACTTTGGTGGAAGAAATAAAGGGGCAGACTATTATTTAGATGGGGAGAGAATTCAAAATGCTGAAATGCAATGGGACTTGGGAGTCCTTGTACAAGATACCCTAAAGGTTAACCTCCAGGTTGAGTCAGTGGTACAGAAGGTGAATGAAATGTTGGCATTCATTTCTGGAGGTGTCGAATAGAAGAACATGGATGTGATGTTGAGGCAATCATGAATCAGCCCATGATTGAATAGCAGAGCAGACTCGATGGGCCAAATTGTTTACTTCTGCTCCTATATCTTATGGTCTTTTGGACTTCAGAGTCCTTATGCAGGAGACCCTAAAGGTTAACCTCCAGGTAGAGTCAGTGGTGAAGAAGGCAAATGCAATGTTGGCATTTATTTCTAGAGGTATAGACTATAAGAGCAGGGATGTGATGTTGAGGCTCTATAAGGCATTCGTGAGACCACTGTTGGAGAACCGTGTGCATTTTTAGGATCCTTATTTTAAAAAGGATATACTGACGTTGGAGAGGGTTCAGAGAAGATTCACAAGAATGATTCTAGGAATGAAAGGGTTACCATATGAGGAACGTCTGGAGCTCTTGGACTGTATTCCCTGGAGTTCAGGAGAATGAAGGGGGGATCTCATAGAATCATTCCAAATGTTACAAGGCCTGAACAAATTAGATATGGCAAAGTTATTTCCCATGGTAGGGGAGTCTAGCACAAGAGGGCACAACTTCAGGATTGAAGGATGTCCATTTAGAACAGAGATGAGGAGAAATTACTTTAGTCAGAGGGTGGTAAATCTGTGGAATTTGCTGCCACGATTGGCTGTGGAGGCCAAGTCTTTGGGTGCATTCAAGGCAGAGATGGATAGGTTCTTGATTAGCCAGGACATCAAAGGGTCTGGAGAGAAGGCAGGGGAATGAGGATGACTGGAAGAATTGGATCAGCCCATGGAGGAGCAGACTCGATGGGTCGAATGACAGTGAGATCGAGAAAGAGGAGAGAGGTGTCGGAAATGGACCAGGTAAACTTGAGGGTAGGACGGAATTTGGAGGTAGTGGATGACGTTGATCAGCTCAGCACGGGTGCAGGAAGCAGCACCAACACAGTCGTCGATGTAGCGTAGAAGTGAAGTCAGCCAGCAGAAGCAGCATCTCCCAGTGGCCACCCATTTTAATTCCACTTCCCATTCCCATTCTGATATGTCAATCTATGGCCTCCTCTACTGTCACAATGAGGCCACACTCATGTTGGAGGAACAACACCTTGTATTCCATTTGGGTAGCCTCCAACCTGTCGGCATGAACGTTGATTTCTCAGAATTCTGATAATCGTCCCCCTTCTCCTTCAGCAATCCCCATCCCTTTTTCCTTCTCTCATCTTATGTCCTTGCCCACCCATCACCTCCCTCAGGTGCTCTTCCCTCTTTTCTTTCTTCCGTGGCCTTCTATCACCACCTATCAGATGCCCATTCTCCAGCCCTGCATCTCTTTCCCTAAAGAACTTCCCAGCTACTTGCTTCAGCCCTCCTCCTCCCGGTTTCACTCTCCCCTCCTCTACCTTTTAAATCTACTCCTCGGCTTTTGTTCTCCAGTCCTGCCAAAGGTAATCAGCCCAAAACATCAACTGTACTTTTTTCCCTAGATACTACCTGGCCTGCTGAGTTCCTCCAACACTTAGTGTGTGTTGCTTACAGTGCTGGACACTGTCCATGGTGGTGAAACCAGACCCCGATGATAGGCAGAGATCATGATGATGTAATCAGATTGTGGTGATGTACACAGATCATGGTGATGGAAACAGATAACCGTGATAAGCACAGATCAGGGTGAATAGATACAAATCATGGTGATAGACAGAGGTCACAGTGATGGAAGCAAATCATGGTACAATACAGATCAGAGGTTTCAAAGGTTAATTTAATGTCAGAGAAATGTATACGATATACATGCTTTTAAAGAGCAACAGAACATAACAAAAAAGGCAATACGCCAAGAAAAAATGAGGTACGAAAGTAAACTAGCCAAGAATATAAAGGAGGATAGTAAAAGCTTCTTTAGGTATGTGAAAAGCAGAAAAATAGTTAAGACCAAAATTGGGCCATTGAAGACAGAAATGGGTGAATTTATTATGGGGAACAAGGAAATGGCAGACGAGTTGAACAGGTACTTTGGATCTGTCTTCACTAGGGAGGACACAAACGATCTCCCAGATGTAATAGTGGCCAAAGGAACTAGGGTTAATGGATGAACTGAAGGAAATTTATATTAGGCAAGAAATGGTATTGGATAGACTGTTGAGTCTGAGGGCTGATAAGTCCACAGGACCTGATGGTCTGCATCCCAGGGTACTTAAAGAGGTGACTCTAGAAATCATGGACGCATTGGTAATCATTTTCCAATGTTCTATAGATTCAGGACCAGTTCCTGCTGATTGGAGGGTGGCTGATGTTATCCCACTTTTCAAGAAAGGAGGGAGAGAGAAAACAGGGAATTATAGACCAGTTAGCCTGACATCAGTGGTGGGAAAGATGCTGGAGTCAATTATAAAAGAGGAAATTATGACACATTTGGATAGCAGTAGAAGGATCAGTCCAAGTCAGCAGGGATTTACGAAGGGAAAATCATGCTTGACTAATCTTCTGGAGTTTTTTGAGGATGTAACTATGAAAATGGACAAGGGAGAGCCAGTGGATGTAGTGTACCTGGACTTCCAGAAAGCTTTGATAAAGTCCCACATAGGAGATTAGTGGGCAAAATTAGTGCACATGGTATTGGGGGCAGAGTACTGACATGGATTGAAAATTGGCTGGCTGGCAGGAAACAAAGAGTAGCGATTAACGGGTCCCTTTCGGAATGGCAGGCTGTGACCAGTGGGGTACCGCAAGGTTCGGTGCTGAGACTGCAGCTGTTTACGGATTAAAAGTAACATTAGCAAATTTGCTGATGACACAAAGCTGGGTGGCAGTGTGAAATATGAGGAGGATGTTATGAGAATGCAGGATGACTTGGACAGGTTGGATAAGTGGGCAAATGTATGGCAGATGCAGTTTAATGTGGATAAGTGTGAGGTTATCCACTTTGGTGGGAAGAACAGGAAGGCAGATTACTATCTAAATGGAATCAAGTTAGGAAAAGGGGAAGTACAATGAGATCTAGGTGTTCTTGTACATCAGTCAATGAAAGCAAGCATGCAGGTACAACAGGCAGTGAAGAAAGCTAATGGCATGCTGGCTTTTATAACAAGAGGAATTGAGTATAGGAGTAAAGAGTTCCTTCTGCAGCTGTACAGGGCCCTGGTGAGACCCCACCTGGAGTATTGTGTGCAGTTTTGGTCTCCAAATTTGAGGAAGGACATTCTTGCTATTGAGGGAGTGCAGCGTAGGTTTCACAAGGTTAATTCCCGGAATGGCAGGACTGTCATATGTTGAAAGATTGGAGCAACTGGGCTTGTATACACTGGAATTTAGAAGGATGAGAGGGGATCTGATTGAAACATATAAGATTATTAAGGGATTGGACACACTGGAGGCAGGAAGCATGTTCCCGCTGATGGGTGAGTCCAGAACTAGAGGCCACAGTTTAAGAATAAGGAGTAGGCCATTTAGAACAGAGATGCGGAAAACTTTTTCACCCAGAGAGTGGTGGATATGTGGAATGCTCTGCCCCAGAAGGCAGTGGAGGCCAAGTCTCTGGATGCATTCAAGAGAGAGTTAGATAGAGCTCTTATAGATAGCGAGGTCAAGGGATATGGGGAAAGGGCAAGAACGGGGTACTGATTGTGTATGATCAGCTATGATCACAGTGAATGGCAGTGCTGGCTAGAAGGGCCGAATGGCCTACTCCTGCACCAACTGTTTACTGTCTATTGTCTATTGAAATGCTTTTTCTTCGCAACTATCCATGAAAACAGAGGAGTGCCCCCAAAGAATGGTCAACAGTTAAATGATAGAAGCCCAAAGATTCCCCAGTCACCCCTATCAATCTGCAACTGTACAACAAGATCATCCACCTTCTTCCTTATGCTGCGTGCATTTAAGTATAACACCTTAAGTCCAGTATTTGGTACTTTTTGCATTGATTGCACTGCAACTCATCCCAATGGCTGCAAATTTGCTCCATCACCTGCCTGTCCTTCCTGACATCCTTACTGCTCACTACCTTAGATCTATTTCTGTTTTCCCTCTCCTCCGCTCCATCATTCCGGTTCCCATCCCCCTGCCCTCCCTAACAGCTCTATTAAACCTTCCCACCAGGATATTGGTCCCCCTAGGATTCAAGTGTAACCCATCCTTTTTGAACAGGTCACACCTGCCCCAAAAGAGGTCCCAATGATCCAGAAACTTGAATCCCTGCCCCCTGCTCCAATCCCTCAGCCACACATTTATCCTCCACCTCATTCCATTCCTACTCTCACTGTCGCGTGGCACAGGCAGTAATCCCGAGATTACTACCTTTGCGGTCCTTCTTCTTAACTGCCTTCCTAACTCCCTATACTCTCTTTTCAGGACCTCTTCCCCTTTCCTACCTATGTCATTGGTACCTACATGTACCACGACCTCTGGCTCCTCACCCTCCCACTTCAGGATATCTTGGACGCGATCAGAAACGTACTGAACCCTGGCACCAGGGAGGCAAATTACCATCCGGGACTCCCGATCACCTCCACAGAACCGCCTGTCTGAACCCCTGACTATCGAGTCCCCTATTACTATGGTCCTCTTTCTTCTATCCCTACCCTTATGAGCTACAGGGCCGTCCTCTGTGCCGGAGACCCGGCCACTGTCACTTCCACCAGGAAGGCTCAAACATGAGTACTTATTGTCAAGGGGTACAGCCACTGGGGTACTCTCTAGTACCTGCCTCTTCCCCTTCCTGACTGTGACCCACCTATCTGCCTCCCGTGGCCCCGGAGTGACCACCTGCCTGTAACTCCTCTCTATCACCTCCTCACTCTCCCTGACCAGGCGAAGGTCATCGAGCTGCAGCTCCAGTTCCCTAACTCGGTCCCTCAGGAGCTGCAGTTCGGCGCACCTGGCACAGATGTGGACGTCTGGGAGGCTCGGAGACTCCAGGACCTCCCACATCCGACACAAAGAACAACAAGCTGCCCTCACACTCATACTTCCCGAATAACTGACAATAACAAGAACTAAAAGATAAGCCTACTGTGCCCTCTTCCACCTAAGCCCCCTGAGCCCAAGCCCTACACTCTGCTCCCGGCGCACTCCGCTGCCCGCTTCTTAAGGCTGCCTTCTTTTTATATCTTCCCTCCTTCCCAGGCCTCCTCACGCGCCTGCGCAGTCCCGCCTCTCAGAACTCCGATCTGAGATGCAATTGGACAATTTGAAAATGGCCACCGCCGCACTTCCTCTCAAAGCCTCGCTGTCCTCTTCCAAAAGAGGACTATCCCTCTCAAAATTTTAAATACCTCAATCAAATCCCCCCTCAACCTTCTACGCTCCAATGAATAGAGACCTAACTTGTTCAACCTTTCTCTGTAACTTAAGTGCTGAAACCCAGGTAACATCCTAGTAAATCGTCTCTGCACTCTCTCTAATTTATTGATATCTTTCCTATAATTCGGTGACCAGAACTGCACACAATATTCCAAATTTGGCCTTACCAATGCCTTGTACAATTTTAACATTACATCCCAACTTCTGTACTCAATGCTCTGATTTATAAAGGCCAGCGTTCCAAAAGCCTTCTTCACCACCCTATCTACATGAGACTCCACCTTCAGGGAACTATGCACTGTTATTCCTAGATCTCTCTGTTCCACTGCATTCCTCAATGCCCTACCATTTACCCTGTATGTTCTATTTGGATTATTCCTGCCAAAATGTAGAACCTCACACTTCTCAGCATTAAACTCCATCTGCCAACGTTCAGCCCATTCTTCTAACCGGCATAAATCTCCCTGCAAGCTTTGAAAACCTACCTCATTATCCACAACACCTCCTACCTTAGTATCATCGTCATACTTACTAATCCAATTTACCACCCCATCATCCAGATCACTTATGTATATTACAAACAACATTGGGCCCAAAACAGATCCCTGAGGCACCCTGCTAGTCACCGGCCTCCATCCGATAAACAATTATCCACCACTGCTCTCTGGCATCTCCCATCTAGCCACTGTTGAATCCATTTTATTACTCCAGCATTAATACCTAATGACTGAACCTTCTGAACTAACCTTCCATGTGGAACTTTGTCAAAGGCTTTGCTGAAGTCCATATAGACTACATCCACTGCCTTACCCTTGTCAACATTCCTCATAACTTCTTCAAAAAATTCAATAAGGTTTGTCAAACATGACCTTCCACGCACAAATCCATGCTGGCTACTCCTAATCAGATCCTGTCTATCCAGATAATTATTAATACTATCTCTAAGAATACTTTCCATTAATTTACCCACCACTGATGTCAAACTGACAGGTCTATAATTGCTAGGCTTACTTCTAGAACCCGTTTTAAACAATGGAACCACATGAGCAATACGCCAATCCTCCGGCACAATCCCCGTTTCTAATGACATCTTAAAGATCTCCGTCAGAGCTCCTGCTATTTCTACACAAACTTCCCTCAAGGTCCTGGGGAATATCCTGTCAGGACCCGGAGATTTATCCACTTTTAAATTTCTTTAAAGCGCCAGTACTTCCACCTCTTTAATTGTCATAGGTTCGAGGCGCGAGGGGGTCGAGAGAGAGGACGCAATGCTGTAAGCTGGGCGAGGATCGGACCCCAAGCTGGGGTCCGAGGCCAGGAGGTACTCCGAGGAGAGGGGATGAAGCTAGATGTGCTTGGTTGACCACTCGGAGGGTCCTGAGCTGCGAGTCGAGGAGTTCGGAGGGGATCGAATGGTGGCCAGAAGACTTCAGTAATTGAGGTCCAACGGCTGTGCACGAAGTGGTTTGGACTTTGATAAGTTTGGCGCCTTTTCTTTATTTTTTCTCTTCATATATACTGTATCGTTATTAATCACTTAGTTATAGTAACCTTTATAAATTGTACTCATTTTATCGCTTATGGTGTACTGTCTGTTTTTGGGCGAGGCGGGGACATCACACAGCATCCACACCAGCTGATTACCCAGTTTGGCGGGGCCGAAGGCTGCTCCCCTTTGGCGAGAACGAGCTGAGCGAGCCTGAGGCGACCCAGGGGGTTACACTTGTCTCCTGATTGCGTCCACAGAATCGCCTTATCTGACCTCCTAATTATCGAATCCCCTATCACTACTGCCTTCCTCTTCCTTTCCATACCCTTCTGAGCTACAGGGCTGGACTCTGTGCCAGAGGCATGGCCACTGTTGTTTCCCCCAGGTAGGCTGTCCCCCTCAACAGTACTCAAACAAGAGTACTTATTGTTAAGGGTACAGCCACTGGGGTACTCTCTAGTACCTGACTCTTCCCCTTCCCCTCCTAACTGTGACCCACCTATCTGTCTCCCATGGCCCCAGTGTGACCACCTGCCTGTAACTCCTCTCTATCACCTCCTCACTCTCCCTGACCAGACGAAGGTCATCGAGCTGCAGCTCCAGTTCCCTAACTCGGTCCCTTAGGAGCTGCAGCTCGTCACACCTGGCGCAGATGTGGACGTCCGGGAGGCTCGGAGACTCCAGGACCTCCCACATCTGACACAGAGAACAACAAGCTGCCCTCACACTCATACTGACAGCGGGTCCCATTCCTGCAAAAATCAAGGCAGTGGTCACGGATCATGGTAATGGGCGCATATTACAATGAAAGAGGCAGATCTTAGTGCTGGACCCAGATCACAGTGATGGGACCAGAACACGATGATGGACCTAGATCACAGTGGTGGACACAGATAATGGTGACAGATCCAGATCATGGGGATGGACCAGATCACAGTGATAGACTGAGATCACAGTAATAAACACAGACCATGATGATTGACAGTGGTCACAGTGATTGACACAAATTATGGTGATGGACATGTGGTGACAGATGCAGATCACAGAGGTGGACCAGATCACCGTGACAGACATAAAGCATGATGATGGACACAGATTGCAGTGATGGACTTGGCTCATATTTTTTTTCCGACATCACAGTGATAGCCATAGATCATGATGGTGCCACACAGATCAGATTACAGTGGTGAACACTGTTCACAGGTAACAGTGATGGAACCAGATTATGGTGATGATGTCAGACCACGATGATAGACAGTGGTAACAGTGGTAACCAGATCATGGTGCTGGACCCAGATCACAGCGATGGATCAAGGTGGCTTACTCAGATTGTGGTTATAGACAGAGATAATGGTTTTGGAACCTAAACTTTACAACTGGTTCTGATGCACCATCAATAACTCTCGGAGATGGGAGGTGAACGATAGGCTTTTATTAGCAGCAAAAGTGACCACAACATCTTGGAGACTGAGGGAGGAGCAGTGCCTCCAATCGCCTTTATACAGGGGTCTGTGGGAGGAGCCACTGGAGCAGTCAGCAGAGGGGCAAGTCCAGACAGGTATACATAGTTTACCACAGGTTCACAGCCTAGTTCAAATTCTACCCTGCTGCAGTGAATTTTGTCAGTTCACAACATGGGACTCTGCACAAATTAGTCACAACTGACAGTGGTAAAATTACATCAGGCATTCTTTAGGGGAGGAAATTTATTCTCCACACTTGCCCTGTTATTCATGTGACTCCAGACCAGCAATGTGGTTAACTCGTGTGACCCAGCAACGGAATGAATGATAGATTTTGACTGTGCCGGATAGGAGCTGAGTTGTGGACCAGTGCTATTGGTGCCAGTGGGGCACCTCCAATACCCATGGTGTGAATGTGGTTAGTTCCTGCACTCTCTCTCCTGCTGACAGCAAACCCACGTCAGGAGGTATAAATCTATTCAAAGCCTGGACTCACTCCTCCTGCCACTGTTCAGATATTCATGTGACTCATGTTCAGTGACTATCTCTGGATCAATGTCTGGCATTGATGTCAATTGTTAATCAATTTTCACTGCTCTGTCAGATCTCAAATAGCTGACAACTGCTGGGGAATGCTGGAAAGTACTTCATGATTTAACCCATTCCTGAAGGAGGGGACAGGAGGCGAAGAGCATGGTTCTGTCCTGTGCTGTTGCCAGAGGCCTGGAGATTAGGGAACAACTGTTAATTGTTAAAACTCTGCTAACCTCATTAATGATGGCAGGAAATATTTGTTCCTTCATGTGATAGTTTGTGTGAGGTTGGGAGAGTTAGTCACCTCTCAGTCAGTCCAAGTTAGCGATGTGCCATAGGGATTTGCGTTGAATCCTCTGTTGATTGCCATCTGTATTAATAACTTGGATGAGGATATAGTTTTATTTAGAGATACAGTATGGTAACCAGCTCTTCCAACCCACAAGCCCATGCTGCCCAAATACACCCATGTGACCAATTAACCTTTGAACCTGGATATCTTTTGAATGTGGGAGGAAACCCACACAATCACTGTTTGAACATACAAACTCCTTACAGACAGCAGCAAGAATTGTACCCAGGTCGATGGTGCTGTAATAGTGTTATGCAAACCACTATACTACAGTATGCCCCTTGTCGGCAGATGAGATCAGAATTAGTATTATGGTGGAAGTGAGGAAGATCATCTAAGGTTAGAAGAAGATCAAGATTCACTGGAAAAGTGAGCATAGAGGTGGCAGATGGAGTTTAAAACTCAGATAGGTGCATTTGCAAAGTTAAACCAGGGTAGGACACACTGAATACCAGCACCCTGGGGAACGTTGTAGAACAGAGGACCTAGGAGTAAAGGAAGTTACCAACAGATATCTGGAGGAAACGATTGGGCTGAGCAGCATCAGTGGGAGGAAAGAAATTGTCCACTCTTCCTCAAGGCTGAGAGGGGAGATGGCTGATATAGACCTAGATAAAGTATATGTGGAGAGAATATTTCCTATCGTGGGGTGTCTAGGACTAGTGGACACAGCCTCAGAATAAAAGGATGTCCATTTAGACAAGAGATGAGGAGGAATCTACTTAGCCAGAGGATGTTGAATCCATGCAAATCATTGCCATAGATGGCTGTGATGGCCAGATCAATAGGTGTATTGAAAGTGAAGGTTGATAGGTTCTAGATTAGTCAGGGTGTCAAAGGTAATAGAGAGAAGGTCGGAGAATGGGGTTGAAAGGGAAAATAAATCAGCCATGATGGAATGGTAGAGAATGCTCAATGGGCAAAAGAGCCTCATTCTGTTCCTATGACTTAGGGTCTTTTGGAAGAGGACAGCGAGGCTTTGAGAGGAAGTGCGGCGGCGGCCATTTGCAAATTGTCCAATTGCGTCTCAGATCGGAGTTCTGAGAGGCGGGACTGCGCAGGCGCGTGAGGAGGCCTGGGAAGGAGGGAAGATATAAAAAGAACGCAGTCTTAAGAAGCGGGCAGCTTCGTTTGCGGGAGCAGAGTGTAGGGCTTGGGCTCAGGGGGCTTAGGTGGAAGAGGGCACAGTAGGCTTATCTTTTAGTTCTTGTTATTGTCAGTTATTCGGGAAGTATGAGTGTGAGGGCAGCTTGTTGTTCTCGGTGTTGGATGTGGGAGGTCCTGGAGTCTCCGAGCCTCTCGGACGTCCACATCTGTGCCAGGTGCGCCGAACTGCAGCTCCTGAGGGACCAAGATAGGGAACTGGAGCTGCAGCTCAATGACCTTCGCCTGGTCAGGGAGAGTGAGAAGGTGATAGAGAGGAGTTACAGGCAGGTGGTCACTCCAGGACCACGGGAGGCAGATAGGTGGGTCACGGTTAGGAAGGGGAAGAGGCAGGTACTAGAGAGTACCCCAGTGGCTGTACCCCTTGACAATAAGTACTCATGTTTGAGTACTGTTGGGGAGGACAGCCTACCTGGTGGAAGTGACAGTGGCCGGGCCTCCGGCACACAGGACGGCCCTGTAGCTCAGAAGGGTAGGGATAGAAGAAAGAGGACCATAGTAATAGGGGACTCGATAGTCAGGGGTTCAGATAGGCGTTTCTGTGGAGTTGATCGGGAGTCCCGGATGGTAATTTGCCTCCCTGGTGCCAGGGTTTGGGATATTTCTGATCGCGTCCAAGATATCCTGAAGTGGGAGGGTGAGGAGCCAGAGGTCGTGGTACAGATAGGTACCAATGACATAGGTAGGAAAGGGGAAGAGGTCCTGAAATGAGAGTATAGGGAGTTAGGAAGGCAGTTAAGAAGAAGGACCGCAAAGGTAGTAATCTCGGGATTACTGCCTGTGCCACGCGACAGTGAGAGTAGGAATGGAATTAGGTGGAGGATGAATGAGTGGCTGTGGGATTGGAGCAGGGGGCAGGGATTCAAGTTTCTGGATCATTGGGACCTCTTCTGGGGCAGGCGTGACCTGTTCAAGAAGGACGGGTTACACTTGAATCCTGGGGGGACCAATATCCTAGCGGGGAGGTTTGCTAGGGCTACAGGGCAGACTTTAAACTAGTAAAATGGGGGGGGCGGGAATCAATTTGAGGAAACTATGGGAGAGGAGGTTAGTTCACCAGTAGAGCAAGTAAATAGACAGTGTGTGAGGGAGGAAAGGCAGGTGATGGAGAAGGGATGCGCTCAGCCCGAAGATGTAGGGGAGAAGAAAGAAAAGGATAATAAATTTGAATGCATTGTTAGGGATGAAAAGAGAGGAGGAGGTGGAGAGTATCTTAAATGTATCTATTTTAATGCTAGGAGCATTGTAAGAAAGGTGGATGAGCTTAAAGCGTGGATTGATACCTGGAATTATCATGTTGTAGCTATTAGTGAAACATGGTTGCAGGAAGGGTGTGATTGGCAACTAAATATTCCTGGATTTCGTTGCTTCAGGGGTGATAAAGTAGGAGGGGCCAGAGGAGGAGGTGTTGCATTGCTTGTCCGAGAAAATCTTATGGCGGGGCTTTGGAAGGATAGATTAGAGAGCTCCTCTAGGGAGGTAATTTGGGTGGAATTGAGAAATGGGAAAGGTGTAGTAACACTGATAGGAGTGTATTATAGGCCACCTAATGGGGAGCGTGAGTTGAAAGAGCAAATGTGTAAGGAGATAGCAGATATTTGTAGTAAACACAAGGTGGTGATTGTGGGAGATTTTAATTTTCCACACGTAGACTGGGAAGCTCATTCTGTAAAAGGGCTGGATGGTTTAGAGTTTGTGAAACCTGTGCAGGATAATTTTTTGCAACAATACATAAAAGTACCGACTAGAGATGGGGCAGTGTTGGATCTCCTGTTAGGGAATGTGATAGGTCAATGACAGATGTATGTGTTGGGGAACACTTCGGGTCCAGTGATCACAATAGCATTAGCTTCAATATAATTATGGAGAAGGACAGGACAGGACCTAGAGTTGAGATTTTTGATTGGAGAAAGGCTAACTTTGAGGAGATGCGAAGGGATTTAGAGAGAGTGGATTGGGTCAAGTTGTTTTATGGGAAGGATGTAATAGAGAAATGGAGGTCATTTAAGGGTGAAATTATGAGGGTACAGAATCTTTATGTTCCTGTTAGTTTGAAAGGAAAGGTTAAAGGTTTGAAAGCACCATGGTTTTCAAGGGATATTAGAAATTTGGTTTGGAAAAAGAGGGATGTCTACAATAGATATAGGCAGCATGGAATAAAGGAATTGCTCAAGGAATATAAAGAATGTAAAAGGAATCTTAAGAAAGAGATTAGAAAAGCTAAAAGAAGATACGAGGTTGGTTTGGCAAATAAGGTGAAAGTAAATCCGAAAGGTTTCTACAGTTATATTAAAAGCAAGAGGATAGTGAGGGATAAAATTGGCCCCTTAGAGAATCAGAGTGGTCAGCTATGTGTGGAGCCGAAGGAGATGGGAGAGATTTTGAACAATTTCTTCTCTTCGGTATTCACTAAGGAGAAGGATATTGAATTGTGTAAGGTGTGGGAAACAAGTAAGGAAGTTATGGAACCTATGACAATTAAAGAGGTGGAAGTACTGGCGCTTTTAAGAAATTTAAAAGTGGATAAATGTCCAGGTCCTGACAGGATATTCCCCAGGACCTTGAGGGAAGTTTGTGTAGAAATAGCAGGAGCTCTGACGGAGATCTTTAAGATGTCATTAGAAACGGGGATTGTGCCGGAGGATTGGCGTATTGCTCATGTGGTTCCATTGTTTAAAAAGGGTTCTAGAAGTAAGCCTAGCAATTATAGACCTGTCAGTTTGACATCAGTGGTGGGTAAATTAATGGAAAGTATTCTTAGAGATAGTATTAATAATTATCTGGATGGACGGGATCTGATTAGGAGTAGCCAGCATGGACTTGTGCGTGGAAGGTCATGTTTGACAAACCTTATTGAATTTTTTGAAGAAGTTACGAGGAATGTTGACAAGGGTAAGGCAGTGGATGTAGTCTATATGGACTTCAGCAAAGCCTTTGACAAAGTTCCACATGGAAGGTTAGTTAAGAAGGTTCAGTCGTTAGGTATTAATGCTGAAGTAATAAAACGGATTCAATAGTAGCTAGATAGGAGATGCCAGAGAGTAGTGGTGGATAATTGTTTATCGGGATGGAGACCAGTGACTAGCGGGGTGCCTCAGGGATCTGTTTTGGGCCCAATGTTGTTTGTAATATACATAAATGATCTGGATGATGGGGTGGTAAATTGGATTAGTAAGTATGCCGATGATACTAAGGTAGGAGGTGTTGTGGATAATGAGGTGGATTTTCAAAACTTGCAGGGAGATTTATGCCGGTTAGAAGAATGGGCTGAACGTTGGCAGATGGAGTTTAATGCTGAGAAGTGTGAGGTTCTACATTTTGGCAGGAATAATCCAAATAGAACATACAGGGTAAATGGTAGGGCATTGAGGAATGCAGAGGAACAGAGTGATCTAGGAATAACAGTGCATAGTTCCCTGAAGGTGGAGTCTCATGTAGATAGGGTGGTGAAGAAGGCTTTTGGAACGCTGGCCTTTATAAATCAAAGCATTGAGTACAGAAGTTGGGATGTAATGTTAAAATTGTACAAGGCATTGGTAAGGCCAAATTTGGAATATTGTGTGCAGTTCTGGTCACCGAATTATAGGAAAGATATCAATAAATTAGAGAGAGTGCAGAGACGATTTACTAGGATGTTACCTGGGTTTCAGCACTTAAGTTACAGAGAAAGGTTGAACAAGTTAGGTCTCTATTCATTGGAGCGTAGAAGGTTGAGGGGGGATTTGATCGAGGTATTTAAAATTTTTAGAGGGATAGATAGAGTTGACGTGAATAGGCTGTTTCCATTGAGAGTAGGGGAGATTCAAACGAGAGGACATGATTTGAGAGTTAGGGGGCAGAAGTTTAAGGGAAACACGAGGGGGTATTTCTTTACTCAGAGAGTGATAGCTGTGTGGAATGAGCTTCCTGTAGAAGTAGTAGAGGCCAGTTCAGTTGTGTCATTTAAAGTAAAATTGGATAGGTATATGGACAGGAAAGGAGTGGAGGGTTATGGGCTGAGTGCGGGTAGGTGGGACTAGTTGAGATTAAGAGTTCGGCACGGACTAGGAGGGCTGAGATGGCCTGTTTCCGTGCTGTGATTGTTATATGGTTATATGGTCTTAATGGAGAGGGGAAGGGTCAGACGTGATTGGTGGACTGAGCAGGGTTGCAAGATGACAGGCAGGTCATGCTGGTCAGGAGGGGCGGGGTTAGAACTGGAAGACTTTGGCAGGTAAATGATGGATGGAGGCAAACAAAGAAAGAGGAATATGGTTGGAGAGGCAAATGGACTCTGAGGAAGGAGAGGGCAGAGTGAAGATAGGATAAGGTGAAAAATATTAACTGATTCTTTCCTCCCACAGATACTGCTAAACCCACTAAGCTCTTCTACAATGAACAGCTGACATTTTGGGTGAAGACCCTTAATCAGGACTGAGAGCTGATGGGTGATGGGTGAATCAGGGAAGGAGGGATGATAGGCAGATGGAAGAGAGGGGAGTGGGAATAGGGAGAGACACTAGGAGGTGACAAGTGGGGTGACAAAAGGCTGCAGATGGTGGGATCTGATAGGAGAGGAAGGTGGAACTCGGCTGGAGTGGAGTGAAGAAGTCATTTGGTACAATAGCCTTCTGGCTGAAGCATTGAGTAAAGTGTCAAAGGTTAAGGGGAGAAGGCAGGACAATAGGACTGAGAGGGATAATAAATTGGCTAGGATGGAATGTACAAGCAGGCTCAAATGGCCTCATTCTGCCCCTATGTCTTATGTATGTTTTATGGCGTACAAGGGTTGGAACACCATGTTACAGCTGTGGAGGATGTTAGTGACACCAACTTGATTATTTAGCATTTAGGGACATATTTGTTTATTTTTTTTCTCTCTCTGTTAGATTATGCATTGCATCAAACTGCTACTTCTGCTTCGTTAACAAATTTTACTTCACATGCCAGTGATAATAAACCTGATTCTAAGTGTTGTTCACAGCTCTGGCTGCTCACCCATAGGTTGGATGCCATTAAGCTCTAAAGGGTGCAGAAAGTGCATGGTAGTGTAGCAACTAGTGTCCCACTATTATAATTAATTTGTCAGAATTTGGAGTTTAATCCCAGAGTCCTCTGTAAGGCCTATGTAGTTCCTCTCCGTGGAGCACTTAGGTTTCCTCAGGGTGCTCTGGTTTCCTCCCGCATTCCAAAGTTGTACCAGTTTATAGGTGACTGTACATTGTCCCATGAGTAGGTTAGGGTTAAATTGGTTGGTTGCTGGGCAGTACGGCTCAAAGGGCTGGAATGGCCTGCTCCGTGCTGCATCTCTGATAAAAGGTTCATGGGGCTGGAGGGCTTGAGTTATCAGGAGTGTCTTGGTAAACAGGAGCTTTTATTCCTGGGGCGTAGGCTATGGGGTGATCTTATAGAGATTTATAAAATTATGGGTTGGGGCCATCACTTCCCCAGAGTAGGGGAGTTGAAAACTAGAGGACACAGGTTTAAGGAGAGATGGGACCAAAGGGTGCAGGGTATATGGAACGATCTGCCAGAGGAAATGGTAGTGTGTGTGTGGGGAGGGTGCAATTACAATGTTTAAAATACGCTTGGACTGCTAGGTAAACAGGAAAGGTTTAGAGATGAGACCAAATAGGGCCAAATTAGAATGGCACCATGTCCACCATGGATCAGTTAGGCCGACTGGTCTTTTTCCATGCTGTGTGCGCCCATGGATCTAATCTTGGGCAGGAATTGATCAAGAGATGAGGTCAGAGCTTAATAAATAGTTTCATCAGACCATAAATGCCAAATTAAATAATCAATGCAAAAGCTGAAAATGGGTGACTTCTGCTTTAAAACACTGAGATCTCCAGCAGCAACAAGCTGCGAAAGCAAGTACTCTGTTCACACTGACTTGTTGGAAAAGTTACCCATCCTGACAGTTACTAACCCCACACCCACATTCCGATCCACCTGCCACTTTCCCCACAGACAGCTCCCAAAACCTCCCATCCCACCCTGATCCTCAGAGGCTGACCCAGAGGAGGAGGCTCCTTGGTGGTCAGCATTCCAGCCACTGCCTCAGAACCTTTGGGCTGCAATATTTGATGGAGTCATTCACAGTCCCAAGGATGGGCAGTGTTACTGACAAGAGGTGTAGCTGTATCAGCAACACTTATGGACACATTATCACCCTGACCAATCGCTCAGGAAGGTGATACTTTCAAGTTGTTCCTGCTCAAGACCTCAGTTATGCTGGATGAGGTGGCAGAGCTAATGTCACCCGTGAACATCACACACTGCATACCAGCACTAGCTCACTCAACTTATTTTCATAAGACATGCTCTCTTGTCCAAGCAGCATTCTGGTAAATCTTCTCTGCATTTTCTCAAAAGCTTCTACATTCTTCCCATAATGAGATGACCAGATCTGAACACAATACTCAAGCATGGTCTAATCAGTGTTTTATAAAGCTACAACATTACTCCTCTTGAATTTAATCTCCTGACTAATGAAGCCCAACACACCATACACCTTCTTAACCATCCTGACAACTTACGTGGAAGCTTTGCGGAGCAATGGATGTGAACCCCAAGATCCCTTTGTTCCTCTACACTGTTAGGAATCCTACAATTACCATGTACTCTGCCTTCAAGTTTGACCTTCTAAAGTGAATCACTTCAAAATTTTCTGGGTTGATCTCCATCTGCCACTTCTCAGCCCAGTTCTGCATCCTATTAATGTCTTGTTGTAATGTATGACAACCTACTACATGATCTACAACACCACCAATTTTCAAGTCATCTGTAAATTTAATAACCCAAACTTCCACTTCCTCATCCAAGTCATTTATAAAAATCATTCTTGAGAATCTTCTGTGAACCTTCTCCAAAGTTAGTATATCCTTTCTAAAATAAGGAGCACAAAACTGCACATAATACTCCAAGTGTGGTCTCACAGGTGCCTAAAAGAGCCTCAACATTACATCCCAGCTCTTATATTCTATACCTCTAGAAATGAATGCCAACATTGCATTCGCCTTCTTCACAACCGACTCATCCTGGAGGTCATCCTTTAGGGTATCTTGCACAAGGACTCCCAAGTCCCTTTGCACCTTTGCATTTTGAATTCTCTCCCCATCTAAATAATAGTCTGCCCGTTTATTTCTTCCACCAAAGCACATGACCATTCACTTTCCAACATTGTATTTTATTTGCCACTTCTTTGCACATTCCCCTAAACTATCTAAGTCTCTCTGCAAGCTCTCTGTTTCCTCAACACTACCTGCTCCTCTACCTATCTTTGTATCATCAGCAAATTTATCCACAAATCCATTAATACTGTAGTCTGAATCATTGACTACATTGTAAAAAGCAGCAGTCCCAACACCAACCCCTGCAGAACTCCACTGGTAACCAGCAGCCAGCCAGAACAGGATTCCTTTATTCCCACTCTCTGTTTTCTGCCAACCAGCCAATGCTCCGCCCATGCTAGTAACTTCCCTGTAATTCCATGTGTTCTAGTCTTGCTCATTAGCCTCATGTGTGACATCTTGTCAAAAGCTTTCTGAAAATCCAAGTACACCACATCTACTGCATCTCCTTTGTCTACCCTGCTTGTAATTTCTTCAAAAAAACTGAAGTAGGTTTGTCAGGCAGGATTTTTCTTTCAGGAAACCATTCTAGCTTTGGCCTATCTTGTCATGTGCCTCCAGGTACTCTGTAATCTCATCCCTGACAATTGATTCCAACAACTTCCCAACCACTGATGTCAGGCTAACAGGTCTATAGTTTCCTTTCTGCTGCCTCCCACCCTTCTTAAATAGCGGAGTAACATTTGCAATTTTCCAGTCATCCAGTACAATGCCAGACTCTAACGATTCTTGAAAGATCATCATTAATGCCTCCGCAATCTTTCCAGCTACTTCCTTCCGAACCCGAGGGTGCATTCCATCAGATCCAGTGGATTTATCCACCCTCAGACCATTAAGCTCCCTGAGCACCTTCTCAGTCGTAATTTTCACTGCACATACTTCCCTTCCCTGACACTCTTGATTGACCGGTATACTGCAGACATCTTCCACTGTGAAGACTGATGCAAAATACGCATTCAGTTCCTCTGCTGTCTCTGCATCTTTCATTACAACATCTCCAGCATCATTTTTATTGGTCCTATATCTACTCTCGACTCTCTCTTATCCTTTGTATACTTAAAAAAGCTTTAAGTATCATCTTTAATGTTAGTTGCCAGCTTCCTTTCATAATTCATCTTTTCCTTCCGAATGACCTTCTTGTTTCCTTCTGCAAGTTTTTAAAAGCTCCCCAATTCTCCATCTAGCCCTGGCTTCCTTGTATGCCCTCTCTGGTGCTTTTACTTTGGCTCTGACTTCACTTGTCAGCCACGGTTGTGTCCTTCCCTTTGAAAATTTCTAATTTGGAATACATCTGTCTTGCACTTCCCTCATTTTTCGCAGAAACTCCAGCCATTGCTGCTCTGCTGTCCTTCCTGAAAATGTGTCTTTACAGTCAACTTCGGCCAGATCTCCTTTCGTGCCATTGTAATTTCCTTTGTTCCACTGACATACTGACACATCGGATTTTATTTTTTCCCACTCAAATTTCAAAGTGAACTCGATCATTTTGGGGTGTTTGCTCTATAACAGTTGAGGGGAGATCTGATGGAGGTTTATAAGATTCCCAGGGTTGAAAAGGACAAGCATTTAAAGTGAGAAGGTATGAGTTCAAATGGGATATGTGGGGTATGATTTTCTACATAGAGAGCATCTGGTCTTGGAATGCTTGTCTGGAGGTGGTAGAGGCTTTCAAGAGTCTTCTAGATAGGCACATGATGTGCAGGGAATGGAATGATATGGACATTGTGGAGACAGAAGGGGTTAGTTTAGTTGACTGATGTAATGAAGGGCCTGTGCCTGAACTGCTGTGGTGCTGCGTGAGTGCATTCTGACTTCAGACTGCAGCGTTGCTGCTGCAGTGATGCTCTGTAACTACAGGCTGAGACTTCACCACAGTCAGATTAATTCTCAGAGTTATCTTTTTCACGGCAGTCACTCAGAAAAGGTTCCCAGTCTCAGCCTCTCTGCACAAACGGTCCTGAATGTTAAACACAGATTCAAGCTGGTGACACAGTTGGTATGTGGGCAGTCTCCCCACACTCCCCAATCCCACCATCATACTCCCTGGCACCCCACCCACATCCTCATGTTCCCTGACCCTGCCCCCACACTCCCCAACCCCATCATATTCCCTGGCACCCCACCCCCATCCTCACGCTCCCTGATCCTGCCCCCAGGCTCCCCGACCCCACCTTCACAATACACCTCCCATCCATTAACCCTTCCTCAGTGCTAGAACTTGAGCCCTTCCCCAACATTCATCATTCACTTCTCTCCTCTCCTCCAGAGACGCATCCTCCCTCCATTCTTGATATGAAGAGACTGTTTCTGTGTTGTATTTTCTACATTCTGTTCCTATGCACCCTTTCTGTCAGGACCCCTGCACTCACCCATATCAGAACGAATCTCACTGTTCACTCCATCTAACACTCTTCTCTAAAGTCTGCTTAACTACCGTTCATGTCCTGGCTCTGCCTGTGATGAATTGGAATTAACGGCCCTCAACCAGAGGAGAAATGATGCAGGCTGCAAAGACACCATCAGGTGCAGGATTGCAGCTTTAATGAGGCATGATCTGCTCACTGCAGGAGAGCCCTTGTGCGTCTCTGAGTCTCTGCCTCCAGATGGTGTGAAGAGTCACTGGTATCTCCAGAGTTGGCGGGGCTCCCACATTTCAAACAGAACCTCCGCTGAACACAAATCCTATTAGGCAGGACGTCACCGGCGACACAGACCTCAAATGAAGCTGGAACAGGAAGGCTCTTCATTGAAGAACAAGAGTGGCTCAATACAGCAGAAAAGGGTCAGAAACCACTGGCACCAAGGTAATTTATAAATTCATAAAGAGCAGGAGGATGACTACATATAGGACGGAGATTGAAAATCTGACTGAGTGGTGCCACAACAACCTCTCACTCAATCTCACCAAGACTAAGAAACTGATTATTCATTCCTGGAGGGGGGAAACAGAGGTACATGAGCCAGTTCTCATTGGGGATCAGAGGTGGACAGGGTCAGCAATTTTAAGTTCCCCATTGTTATCATTTCAGACAATCTCTCCTGGGCCCAACATGTAAGAGCAATTATAAACAAAAGCAACGTAGTCCCTTTACCTTCTTAGAAGTTTATGAAGATTTGGCATGTCATCTAAAACTTTGACAAACTTCTATAGATGTGTGGTGGAGATAATATTGACTGTTTGCATCACAGCCTGGTATGGAAACACCACTGCTCTTGAATGGAAAAGCCTGCAAAATGTAGTGGGTACAGCTTAGACTGTCACAGGTGAGGCTGGGGTTTGCTAGGGGCCTCTGTGTGAAGGCAGGCTGTTCATTACAAGTGACTGCTGATGTTATAGGAAGGTGGAAGAGTATGAAATTCTGGGCTGGATGAACTTCAAACTCTTGGTCCTGCAAATATAGATTAGGTGGACTTCAGAACCTTGGTCATTCATGTATATCGTTCAAGAATATGAGGGGGAGCTTCTTCATTCAGAAGGTTGTGAGAGAGGGAGCAGGAGCAGGGGCAGGGCACAGTGAGGAGGCTTTTCATAGGCTACCAGCTCTCAGTTAAAAGAAGAGCCCCACGGGCATTTGGTGTCATTCTGGTGGCGGTAGCAGCGCAGAGAAGAGTAAATAAAAGTACAGAAGGGATGAGCGGAGTGGCCATTGTGGCAGTGGGAGTATCAGGTTTTGGCTTTAAGAAGACTTCAGCTTGGTGGAAATGTTGGCTCTGGGTAATTTATCCAAGTAATTTTCTGTTAAGTTTCCTTTTTTTCTTACTTGACAGGGATACATAGTATAGTTTAAATGGCCATCGTGTGCTCTTCATGCCGATGTTGAAGTCCTGGGAGACCCAGAGTCTCCCAAGAAACTACATCTGTGTGAAGTGCATCCAGCTGCAGCTCCTTGAAGATCGTGTCAGGGATCTGGAGCAGCAGCTGCATGACCTTTGACTTGTACAGGAGATCATCGATCAGAGTTTCAGGGAAACAGTCACCTCTAAGTTGCAGCAGGTGAGTAGCTGGGTGACTGTCAGAAGAAATGGAAATGTGAATAGGCAGTTAGCACCCCTGTGGCCATTCCCCTCAATAATAAATATACCTTTTTGGATACGGTTGTTAGGGATGGCCTCCCAGGGGAATGCCACAGAGACCAGGTTACTGGCACTGACATGGAACCAAGGTGCAGAAGTGTGACGAGATCTGAAGGATTATTAAATATGGACTGTCCCTTTAAAAAGAGAGAGAGTGCGAACAGTGTGTGCTATTTCAGGGAAAGAGAGAGCAACAAAAAGTCTGTGAGTTGCCTTGGAAACTGAAAGGTGGAGCTATATGATGGACAGCTGATGTTCTGCACTTGTGGAATATATACAAGGTCAACTGGCTTTGTAATCAGACACACCAGACACCAGAGACAAGGAAGACTGACACTGATTGAGCTTTGTGGGACCACGACAAAGGTGGGGTTTTTGCTCACAGTGTGGACAAAGGGGTGACCAGTGGGAAGCTATCGGTGTGGTTAACCCTGGCCTGGGTTGATAGCTTACCGTGGAAAACCGGCATTCTTGTTTGTGTGGTCACAGTTGGTGACTTTAATAAGTTTCGGGAGCAGGAGGACAACGTGGAAGATTTGACGGCATCGGCACTGGGAAGACGAAACATCTCTCTCTCTCTCTCTTCAACCTACCCAATTCAATATCCAGAACTGAACTGTCTTCATACTTATACCATCATTTATCACCTGAGCTGGGAGAAGCTTGGGAACTTTATTTACTCACTTATATATGCATATACTCTGCTAACCTGTTTGTCTTAGCTTGTTTTATATTACTTTATCACAAAGTTACTAATAAAATAGTGTTTATAACGGAAGACTCAGACTCCAGGTGTGTCCGTTTCTGTTGGTCCTTTTTAACCTGTTACGGGGTACGTAACAGAAGGAAACGAGGGAGAAGAGGGGAGCCGTAGTGATAGGGGACTCAATAGTCAGAGGAACAGATAAGAGATTCTGTGGGCTTGAACAGGACACCTGAACAGCATGTTGCCTCCCAGCTGCTAGGCTCCGATGTGTCTCAGATCACATCCACAACATTTTGGAGAGGAAGGGAGATAAGCCAGATGTCTTGGTACATATTGGTACCAATGAATAGAAAGGAAAAGCAAAGTGGTCCTGAAAAGAGAATTTAGTGAGCTAGGTAGAAAGCAGAGAAGCAGGACCTCCCGGCTGGTAATTTCTGGATTGTTACTTGTGCCACATGCCAGTGAGGGTAGAAACAGGATGATGTGGCTGATAAATGTGTGGCTGAGAGACTGGTGCAGGAGACAGGGCTTCAGGTTCTTGGATCATTGGGATCTCTTCTTGGAGACGTATGACTTGTACAAAAGGGACAGGTGCACCTGAACCCAAGGAGACCAATATTCTCATGGCATGTTTGTTAGAGCTGTTGGGGAGGGTTTAAACTAATTTGGCGGGGTGGTGGGAAATGGAATGAAGAGACTCAAGATAGGACGGATGGTTGAAAAAACAAAGAGAGCATGCAGTCAGACTGCCAGGAAGGGCAGGCAGGTGACAGGACAAAATTGCAGCCAGCAAGGTGAATATCAGTGCATTAAGGATGCAGAATCAAAAGGGTAGCTAATATAGCACTCAAGGTGCTTTTATCTCAAAGCATGGAGTATAAGAAATAAGGTGGATGATCTTGTTGCACTTTTACAGGTTGTCGGGTACGATGTTGTGGCCATCACTAAATCATGGCTGAAAGATGGTTGTAGTTGGAAGCTGAATGTCCAAGGTCACACATTGTATCAGAGGGATAGGAAAGTAGGCAGAGGGGGGGGGGCATGATGCTGCTGGTAAAGAATGGCATCAAATCAGTAGAAAGATGTGACGTAAGATCAGAAAATGTTGAATAATTGTGATTTGAGTTAAAAAAAACTGCAAGGATAAACGGACCTTAGTTATATATAGGCCTCCAAATGAGATTGGCGGAGGGGCGTTTAGTGTTGAGGAAGGCTGCAGAAGGACTTAGACAGAGTAGGAGAATGTGCAAGAGATGGCAAATTAAATACAATGTTGGAAAATGAATGGTCATACACTTTGGTAGAAGAAATAATTATGTGGACTATTTTATAATTGGAAAGATCCAAAGATCTGAGATGCAAAGGGACTTGGGATTCCTTGTGCAGAACATCCTAAAGGTTAACTTGTAAGTTGAGTTGGGGGTGAGAAGGCAAATGCCGTGTTAGCATTCATTTCAAGAGGTCTAGGATACAAGAGCAGGGATGTGATGCTGAGGCTTTATAAGACACTGGTGAGGCCTCACCTTGAGTATTGTGAACAATTTTGAGCTCTTTATTGAAGGAAAGATGTGTTGGCATTGGAGAGGGTCCAGAAGAGGTTCACAAGCTAATTCTGGGAATCAAAGGGTTATCATCTGAGGAACATTTGATAGCACTGGGTCTATACTCACTGGAATTCAGAAAGATGAGGGAGGACTCATTGAAACTTTTTGAATGTTGAAAGGCCTAGTCAAAGTAGATGAGTTAAGGATGTTTCCCATGGTGGAGGAGTTTAGGACAAGAGGACACAGCTCCAGCAAAGATGGGTGCCCATTTAAAACAGGGATGTAGAGAAATTTCTCAAGCCAGAGGTGGTGAATTTGTGGAATTTAGCAGCTGTGGAAGCCAGTTAATTGGATGTACTTATGGCAGAAATTGATAGGTTCTTGATTGGACATGGCATCAAAGGTGATGGGGAGAAAGCCGGGAGCTGGGGCTGAGGAGGGGAGAAAAGGATCAGCCATGATGAAATGGTGGAGCAGACTTGATGGGACAGAATGGACTAATTCTGCTTCTATGTCTTCTGGCCTTATGGTATTATGAGTGGTGCATGTGAGCGCAATTTTAAAATTTAAGAGAAGTTTGGATAGGTACCAGGATGGTAAGGGTATGGAAAACTATGGTCTGGGCGCAGGTCAACGGGAGTTGGAAAATTAAATAGTTCAGCACGGACTAGATGGAACAGGAGAGTAAAAACTGTGATTGATTCCAGAATGAAGAAAGATTAGAGAGCAGGAACTTTGACTGATGCAGTTATGGAGCAGGAGTGGAGAGTATGAACTGGGACTGATGCAGAAGTGAAATAGGATTAGAGAGTAAGATCTGGATCCGATGCAGGAATGGAGCAGGGTTGGAGAGTGCATACTGGGATTGATGCAGGAGAGGAGTTAGAGTGCAACTGGAATGGAGAAAACAAACTGGATCTAATAAGACCAAAAGGCATAGGAGCAGATATAGGCCATTCAGCCCATTGAGTCTGCTCCACCATTCCATCATGGCTGCTCTCGAATCCCTTTTACCAAAATACATTATCTGCAATTTTTTGTCCATTCTTCCTATTTGTCTAAGCTCTGCTGCAATTGCATTGCTTCCTCAGCACCACCTACCTACCCACCTATCTTTGTGTCATCTGCAAACTTTGCCACAAAGCCATCAATGCCATTATCCAAATCATTGACAAACAATGTGAAATGCTGCTGCCCCAGCACCGACCCCTGAGGAACACCACTAGTCACCGGCAGCCATCCAGAAAAGTTTCCTTATATTTCCACTCAGTTCCTCCTGCCTGTCAGCCATTCCACTATCCATGCCAGTATCTTTCCTGTAACGCCATCGGATTTTATCTTGTTAAGCATTTGTGGCACCTTTTCAAATGCCTTCTGAAAATCCAAGTAAATGACATCCACTACTTCTTCATTGTCCACCCTGCTTGTGGCTTCCTCAAAGAACTCTAACAGATTTGTCAGGCAAGATTTCCCTTAACAGAAATTGTGCTGACTTTGACTTATTTTGTCATTAGTCTCCAAGTACCCAGAAACCTCATCCTTAATGATGGACTCTAACACTTTCCCAAACACTGAGGTTCGGCTAAATGGCCTTCAATTTCCTTTCTTTTGCCTTTCTCCCTTCTTAGAGAGTGGAGTGACATTTGCAGTCTTCCAGTCCTCCGGGACCATGCCAGAGTCAAGTGAGTCTTGAAAAATCATGACCAATGCATCCATTATCTCTCCGGCAACCTCTCTCAGGATTCAGGGGTGTAGTCCATCTGGTCCAGATGACTTACTCAGCTTAAGACCTTTGAGCTTGCCTAGCACATTTCCTTTGTCATAGCAATATCACTCACTCCTGCTCCCTGACACTCACAGTCCTCTGACACACTGCTGCTGTCTTCCACAGTGGAGGCAGATGTAAAGTACATGTTAAGTTCATTTGCCTTTACTTTGTCTCCCATTACTGCCTCACCAGCTTCATTTTCCAGTGGTCCAATATCAACTCCCACCTCCCCTTTACTTTTTATATAACTGAGAAAACCTTTGGTATCCTTCTTTATTTTTTGGCTAGTTTGCCCTTATATTTTATCTGTTACCTTCTTATAGCTTTTTTAGTTATCTTATGTTGGATTTTAAAAGCTTCCCGATCATTCAACTTCCCACTCACTTTTGCTATCTTCTGTCCTTGGCTTTTATGAAGTCCTTAACTCCCCTTGTTAGCCACGGTTGCCTACCCCTGCCATTTGAGAATTTCCTCTGTAGGACATATCTATCCTGTGCCTTGTGAACTATCCCCAGAAACTTCAGCCATCTCTGCTCTGCCGTCATCCCCGCCAATATCCTTCTCCAATCAACCTGGACAAGCTCCCTGCTCATGCCTCTGTAATTCCCTTTGTTCAATTGTGATATTGATACATCTGACTCCCTCTCAAATTATAACATGAATTCAATCATATGATAATCACTGTGCCCTCAGGGTTCGTTTACATTAATCTCCCTCATACGATCTGGATTATTACACAACACCCAATCTAAGATAGCCTCTCCCGAGTAGACTCAAGTACAAGCTGCTCTCAAAAGCCATCTCGTAGGCACTCAACAAATTCCTGCTCTTGCAATCCAATGCCAAACTGATTTTCCCAATCCACTTGAACATTGGTCCCCCATGACAATTGCGTGATTACCCTTATTACATGCCTTTTCCTGCTCCCTTTGCAATATCAACCCCACATCTTGGCTATTATCCCACGATTTGGTGGCATATATACGATTCCCATCATGTTTTTTTTACCTTTGTAGTTTCTTCACTCCATCTTCAAAGATCCAACATTCTCTGATTCTATGTCGCCTCCTTCTAAAGAGATAGAAAGAGGGAGGAGGAGGGGAACCAGAATGCAGGAACAGATGTATGGGAGAAGGAAGAAAAAGAAGACAGTAAAGTTCTTTGTACTGTTAGAGATAAACAGAGAGGAGGAGGTGGAGAATTTCTTAAATGCATTTATTTTAATGCTAGGAGCATTGTAAGAAAGGTGGATGAGCTTAGAGCATGTATTGATACCTGGAAATATGATGTTGTAGCTATTAGTGAAACATGGTTGCAGGAGGGGTGTGATTGGCAACTAAATATTCCTGGATTTTGTTGCTTCAGGTGTGATAGAATTGGAGGGACAAGAGGGGGAGGTGTTGCATTGCTTGTCGGAGAAAATATTACAGTAGTGCTTTGGCATGATAGATTAGAGGGCTCGTCTAGGGAGACTATTTGGGTGGAACTGAGGAATGGGAAAGGTGTAGTAACACTTATAGGGGTGTATTATAGACCACCTAATGGGGAGTGAGAACTGGAGGAGCAAACTTGCAAGGAGATAGCAGATATTTGTAGTAAGCACAGGGTTGTGATTGTGGGAGATTTTAATTTTCCACCCATAAACTGGGAAGCCCATACTGTAAAAGGGATGGATGGTTTGGAGTTTGTAAAATGTGTGCAGGATAGTTTTTTGCAGCAATACATAGAGGTACCAACTAGAGAAGGGGCAGTGTTTGATTTTCTGTTAGGGAATGAGATAGGTCAGGTGACGGAGGTAAGTGTTGGGGAGCACTTCGGGTCCAGTGATCACAATACCATTAGTTTCAATATAATTATGGAGAGGGAGAGGACTGGAGCCAGGGTTGAGATTTTTGATTGGAGAAAGGCTAACTTTGAGGAGATGTGAAAGGATTTAGAAGGAGTGGATTGGGACAATTTGTTTTATGGGAAGGATGTAATAGAGAAATGGAGGTCATTTAAAGGTGAAATTTTGAGGGTACAGAATCTTTATGTTGCTGTTAGTTTGAAAGAAAAGGTTAAAAGTTTAAGAGAGCCATGGTCTTCAAGGGATATTGGAAACTTGGTTAGGAAAAAGAGAGATATCTACAATAAGTATAGGCAGCATGGAGTAAATGAGATACTTGAGGAATATAAAGAATGTAAGAAGAATCTTAAGAAATTAGAAAAGCTAAAAGAAGATACGAGGTTGCTTTGGCAAGTAAGGTGAAAATAAATCCAAATGGTTTCTACAGTTATATTAATAGCAAAGGGATAGCGAGGGATGAAATTGGTCCCTTAGAGAATCAGAGTGGACAGTTATGTGTGGAGCCAAAAGAGATGGGGGAGATTTTGAACAATTTCTTTTCTTTGGTATTCACTAAGGAGAAGGATATTGAATTGTGTAAGGTAAGGGAAACAAGTAGGGAAGTTATGGAAACTATGACGATTAAAGAAGAGGAAGTACTGGCACTTTTAAGGAATATAAAAGTGGATAAATCTCCAGATCCTGACAGGATACTCCCTAGGACCTTGAGGGAAGTTGGTGTAGAAATAGCAGGGGCTCTGACAGAAATGTTTCAAATGTCATTAGAAATGGGGATGGTGCTGGAGGATTGGCGTATTGCTCATGTGGTTCCATTGTTTAAAAAGGGTTCTAAGAGTAAACCTAGCAATTATAGGCCTGTCAGTTTGATGACAGTGGTGGGTAAATTAATGCAAAGTATTCTTAGAGATGGTATATATAACTATCTGGATAGACAGGGTCTGATTAGGAACAGTCAGCATGGATTTGTGCGTGGAAGGTCACATTTGACAAATCTTATTGAATTTTTTGAAGAGGTTATGAGGAAAGTTGACGAGGGTAAAACAGTGGATGTTTTCTATATGGACCAGTAAGGCCTTTGACAAGGTTCTGTGCGGAAGGTTAGTTAGGATGGTTCAATCATTAGGTATTAATATTGAAGTAGTAAAATGGATTCACCAGTGGCTGGATGGGAGATGCCAGAGAGTAGTGGTGGATAACTGTTTGTCAGGTTGGAGGCTGGTGACTAGTGGTGTGCTTCAGGGATCTGTACTGGGTCCAATGTTGTTTGTCATAAACATTAATGATCTGGATGATGGAATGGTAAATTAGATCAGTAAGTATGTAGATAATACTAAGATAGGTTGCGTTGTGGATAATAAAGTAGGTTTTCAAAGTTTGCAGAGAGATTTAGACCAGGTAGAAGAGTGGGCTGAACAATGGCAGATGGAGTTTAATGCTGATAAGTGTAAGGTGCTACATTTTGGTAGGAATAATCCAAATAGGACATACATGGTAAATGGTAGGGCATTGAAGAATGCAGTAGAACAGAGTGATCTAGGAATAATGGTGCATAGTTCCCTGAAGGTGGAATCTCATGTGGATAGGGTGGTGAAGAAAGCTTTTGGTATGCTGGTCTTTATAAATCAGAGCATTGAGTATAGGAGTTGGGATGTAATGTTAAAATTGTACAAGGCATTGGTAAGACTGAATTTGGAGTATTGTGTACAGTTCTGGTCACCAAATTATAGGAAAGTTATCAACAAAATAGAGAGAGTACAGAGATTTACTGGAATGTTACCTGGGTTTCAGCACCTAAGTTACAGGAAAAGGTTGAACAAGTTAGGTCTTTATTCTTTGGAGCGTAGAAGGTTGAGGGGGGACTTGATAGAGGTATTTAAAATTATGGAATGGAGCAGGAATGGTGCAGCATGGGAGTACAAACTGAACAGGTGCAAGAGTGGAGCTGAAATGGAGCGAGAATGGAGAGTACAAAGTGGGGCTGATGCAGGAGTGGAGTGGAATTGAAACAGGAAAGGTGAGTACAAAGTGGGTCTGATGCAGAAGAGGAACGGGAGTGGACTGAAACTGATGGCAGGAGTGGAACAGGATTGGAGAGTAAAATCTGGAACTGATTCAGGAGTAGAACGTTTAGTGCAGAAATGGAGGGTACAAACTGGGACTGATGGAAATATAGAAACATGGAAAACCTACAGCACAATACAGGCCCTTCATCCACAAAGCATGTTGTTACATTAGGAACAAAGCATGTTGTTACATTAGGAATTACCTAGGCTTACACATAGTCTATTCTTCTGAGCTCCATGTACCTATGCAGGAGTCTCCTAAAAGACCCTATGGTATCTGCCTCCACAATTGCCACCAACAGCCCATTCCACACACTCACCACTCTCTGCGTAAAAAACTTACACATGACATCTGCTCCGTACCTAAAACTGTGCCCTCACATGCAAGCCATTTCAGTCCTGGGAAAAAGCCTCTGACTATCCACATGATCAATGCCTCTCAACATCTAGCACACCTCTAACAGGTCACCTCACATCCTCCGCTGCTTCAAGGAGAAAAGGCCGAGTTTACTCAACCTGTTCTCATAAGGCAAGCTCCCCAATCCAGGCAACATCTTTGTAAATCTCCTCTGCACCCTTTCTATGGTTTTCACATCCTTCCTGTAGTGAGGCGACCAGAACTGAGCACAGTACTCCAAGTGGGGTCTGACCGGGGTCCTATATAGCCACAACATTACCTCTCAGATCTTAAACTCAATCTCATGACTGATGGAGGTCAATGCGCTGTATGCTTTCTTAACCCCAGAGTCAACCTGCGCAGCAGCTTTGAGTCTCCAATGGACTTGGACCCCAAAATCCCTCTGATCCTCCACACTGCCAAGAATCTTACCATTAATACTATATTCTGCCCTCACATTTGACATAACAAAATGAACCACCTCACACTTACCTGGGTTGAACTCCATCTGCCACTTCTCAGCCCAGTTTTACATCCTATCAGTGTCCCAATGTAACCTCTGACAGCCCTCCACACTATCCACAACATCCCCAACCTTTGTGTCATCAGCAAATTTACTAACGCATCCCTCCACTTCCTTATTCAGGTCATTTATAAAAATCACGAAGAGTAGGGGTCCCAGAACAGATGCCTGAGGCACACCACTGTTCAACATTGCATTCTCCTTCTTCACCACCAACTCAACCTGGAAGTTAACCTTAAGGGTATCCTGCACGAGGATTCCCAAGTCCTGTTGCATCTCAGAACTTTGAATTCTCTCCCCATCTAAATAATAGTCTGCCTGTTTATTTCTTCTACCAACGTGCATGACCGTACACTTTTTAACATTGTAATTCATTTGCCACTTCTTTGCCCATTCCCCCAATCTATCCAAGTCTCTCTGCAGACTCTCTGTTTCCTCAACACTACTGGCCCCTCCATCTATCTTTGTATCATCAGCAAACTTAGCCATAAAGCCACCTATTCCATAATCCAAATCATTGATATACAATGTAAAAAGAAGCGGCCCCAACACAGACCCCTGTTTTTTCTTAGTTCGGTTCCATACACACTTTCCCACTGTCACACTTGATAGGTCCTATTCTTTCATGTCTTATCCTCTTGCTCTTCATATACTTGTAGAATGCATTAGGGTTTCCTTAATTCTGCCCGCCAAAGCCCCTTCTGGCTCCCCTAATTTCACTCGTTAGCACCTTCCTACTAGCCTTATAATCTTCTACCTCTCTATCTTTACCTAGTCTTTTTGAACCTTTTGTAAGCTCTTTTTTTATTCTTGACTAGATTTACAACAGCCTTTGTACACCACGGTTCCTGTACCCTACCATCCTTTCCTTGTCTCATTGGAATGTACCTATGCAGAGCTCCACGCAAATATCCCCTGAACATTTGCCACAGTTCTTCCATACATTTTCCTCTCTGAGAACATCTGTTTCCAATTTATGTTTCCAAATTCCTGCCTGATAGCCTCATATTTCCCCTTACTCCAATTAAATGCTTTCTTAACTTGTCTGTTCCTATCCCTCTCCAATGCTATGGTAAAGGATATAGAATTGTGATCACTATCTCCAAAATGCTCTCTTACTGAGAGATCTGTCACCTGTCCAGGCTCATTTCCCAATACCAGATCAAGAATAGCCTCTCCTCTTGTAGGCTTATCTACATATTGTTTCAAGAAACCTTCCTGGACACACCTAATAAACTCCACCCCATCTAAACTCCTCTCTAGGGGGATGCTAATCAATATTTGGGAAATTAAAATATCCCACCACAACACCTCTGTTAATATTACTTCTTTCCAAAATCTTTCTCCCTATCTGTTCCTCGATCTCCCTGTTACTATTGGGTGGTCTATACCCAGTAGAGTTATTGACCCTTTCCTGTTCCTAACTTCCACCCATAGAGACTCTGTAGACAATCCCTCCATGGCGTCCACCTTTTCTACAGCTGTGACACTATCTCTGATCAACGGTGCTACACACCCACCTCTTTTGCCTCCCTCCCTGTCCTTTCTGAAACATCTAAAGCCTAGCACTCAAAGTAGCCATTCCTGCCCCTGAGCCATCCAAGTCTCTGTAATGGCCACCATATCATAGCTCCAAGTACTGATCCACGCTCTCTCATCCACTTTGTTCATAATACTCCTTGCGTTAAAACAGACACATCTCAAACCATTAGACTGAGTGCATCCCTTCTCTATCACCTGCCTATCCTCACTCCTTCCTTCTTGCACCATCTCCAAGCTTTCTCTATTTGTGAGCCAACTGCCTCTCCCTCTGTCTCTTCAGTTCAGTTCCCACCCCCCAACAATCCTAATTTAAATTCTCCACAATAGACTTAGCAAACCTCCCCGCCAGGATATTGGTCCCCAGAATTCAAGTGCAACCCGCCCTTTTTGCAAGGGTTGAGCAGGATTAGGGCTGGAATGAAGAGTATGAATTGGGACTGATGCAGGAATGCAGCTGGAACTGAGAGTTAGAACATAGAACATAGAACAGTACAGCACATTACAGGCCCTTCGGCCCATAATGTTGTGCCGACCCTCAATCCCTGCCTCCCATATAACCCCCCCACCTTAAATTCCTCCATATACCTGTCTAGTAGTCTCTTAAACTTCACTAGTGTATCTGCCTCCACCACTGACTCAGGCAGTGTATTCCATGCACCAACCACTCTCTGAGTGAAAAACCTTCCTCTAATATCCCCCTTGAACTTCCCTCCCCTTACCTTAAAGCCATGTCCTCTTGTACTGAGCAGTGGTGCCCTAGGGAAGAGGCGCTGGCTGTCCACTCTGTCTATTCCTCTTAATACCTTGTTCAAATGGGACTGATGCAGAAGAGGAGCAGGAGTCAGAGTACAATCTGTAACTGATGCAGGAGTGTCACAGGATGGACGAGGAATAGACAATAAAATCTGGGACTGATGTAGGATTGGAGCATGTGTGCAGCAGGAATGGCGAGTATGAACTGGGTCTGGTGCAGGAGTGGAGCAGTAATAGAGAGTAAAATCTGGAACTGATTCAGGAGTAGAATAGGATTAGTGCAGAAATGGAGAATATGAACTGGGACTGAAGCAAGTTGAGCAGAACGGGCTGGAATGGAGAGTGTGAACTGGGATAATGCAGGAATGGAGCTGGAATGGAGGAGGAACTGAAAGGACAAACTGAGACTGATGCAGGAATGGAACAGGGGATGGAGCAACAATGGAGAGTATAAACTGTGACTGATGCAGGAGTTTAGCAGGAATTTCAAGTACAAACTGCAACTGATGCAGGAGTGAAGCAGAGGCAAAGCAGGAATGGAGAGTATGAACTGGGACTGATGCAAGAGTATAGCCAGAATAGAGAGTAAAATCTGGAATTGGTTCAGGAGTAAAACAGGATTAGTGCAGAGATGGAGGGTACGAACTGGGACAGATGTAGGAGTGGAGCAGGAGTGGAGAATACAAACTTTGATTGAAGCAGGAGTGGAGCAGGATCTGGAGTAAGAACTGAGACTGTGCAAGAGTGGATCAGGGATGGAGAGTACAACGTGGGACTGATGCAGGAGTGGAGCAGGAATATAGAGTAAGAACTGGAACAGATTCAGTAGAACAGGATTGGTGCAGAGATGGAGAGTACAACGTGGGACTGATGCAGGAGTGGAGCAGGAATATAGAGTAAGAACTGGAACAGATTCAGTAGAACAGGATTGGTGCAGAGATGGAGAGTACAACGTGGGACTGATGCAGGAGTGGAGCAGGAATATAGAGTAAGAACTGGAACAGATTCAGTAGAACAGGATTGGTGCAGAGATGGAGAGTACAACGTGGGACTGATGCAGGAGTGGAGCAGGAATATAGAGTAAGAACTGGAACAGATTCAGTAGAACAGGATTGGTGCAGAGATGGAGAGTACAACGTGGGACTGATGCAGGAGTGGAGCAGGAATATAGAGTAAGAACTGGAACAGATTCAGTAGAACAGGATTGGTGCAGAGATGGAGAGTACAACGTGGGACTGATGCAGGAGTGGAGCAGGAATATAGAGTAAGAACTGGAACAGATTCAGTAGAACAGGATTGGTGCAGAGATGGAGAGTACAACGTGGGACTGATGCATTTCCCTTCTTTACCACAGACTCAACCTGTAAATTAACCTTCTGGGAGTCCTGCATGAGGACTCCTAAGTGCCTCTGCACCTCTGATGCTTGAACCTTCTCCCCATTTAGATAATAGTCTGCACTATTGTTCCTTTTACTAAAATGCATTATCATACATTTCCCAACACTGTATTCCATCTGACACTATTTTGCCCATTCTTCCGATTTGTCTAAGTCCTGCTGTAATCACATCATTTCCTCAGCACTACCTACCCCTCCACACACCTTCTTATCATCTGCAAACTTTGTCACAAAGCCATCATTCCATTATCCAAATCATTGACAAGCAATGTGAAAAGCAATGGTCCCAATAGGTTGGGGGGGGGGGACGACTTGATAGAGGTATTTAAAATTATGAGGGGGATAGATAGAGTTGATGTGGATAGGCTTTTTTCCATTGAGAGTAGGGGAGATTCAAACAAGAGGACATGTTGAGAGTTAGGGGGCAAAAGTTTAAGGATAACACGAGGGGGAATTTATTTACTCAGAGTGTGGTAGCTGTGTGGAATAAGCTTCCAGCAGAAGTGGTAGAGGCAGGTTTGGTATTGTAATTTAAAGTAAAATTGGATAGGTATATGGAAAAGAAAGGAGTGGAGGGTTATGGGCTATGTGTGGGCAAGTGGGACTAGGTGAGAGTAAGCGTTCTGCATGGACTAGAAGGGCTGAGATGGCCTGTTTCCATGCTGTAATGGTTATATGGTTAATATAGACCCCTGAGGAACACCACTCGTCACTGTCAGCCAACCAGGAAAGGCCCCCTTTATTCCCACTCACAGCCTCCTGCCTGTCCCGTCTGCTATCCATGCCAGTATCTTTCCTGTACCGCCATTTCCCGGAACTTTCTCCTCTTCCCTCTCTCGCTCCCTCCTTCTTTTTTTCCCTGCCTTGTATTTTTTTCTCCTCCTCTCCCTCTCTGCTCATATCACCCTCCCACTTCCAACCTTTTTGCTCCGTCTGTTGATAACATCTCTCTTTCTTTCCATTATTTTATCTCCGATCTTCTCTGCAGCCATCCTCTGATGACACTCACCCATCCCTCCTCTTTCCCTCACCTCATCCTTTCCTCCTCCAACACCACTCCTTTCACTTTTTCCTCCCTATCCTTGTCACACAGATGCATAACCCTCTCTCTAGCCCCGTTCCTGTACATAACCAGGAGGAGCGCCCGACCAGTTACTATGGTTACACTGGCTTCTATACAACAGGATCTGTGAACCACTCGGCCCCCGGTTCTCTCCCAGCAATCTGACCCCGCGCTCCAGGACGGGGAGATTCCAGTTGACCGGACAATCCCGCGGTCCGATCGCCAAGCAGCGACGGCGTAAACTGGCTCCACGCTGGGGCTGTGCCCGCGGCGAACGGCCGGCTCCGAGCTGGGACCGTGCCTGCGGCCAACGGGCGGCTCCGCGCTGAGGCCGTGCCGGCGGCGAATGTTCGGCTCTGCGCTGCGGCCGTGCCCCTGGTGAACGGCCACTGGCTCCACGCTGGTGTCCTGCCCGCGACGAATGGCCCGCTCTGTGCTCGTTCCGTGCCCGTGGCGATTGAAGGGTTTCGCCCTAGGAATTTGCCCGCGGCGAACGGCGATCTCCGCGATGTGACCGCTCCGACAGAACAGTC
The DNA here is from genome assembly GCF_030144855.1 of Hypanus sabinus. Taxonomy (NCBI): domain Eukaryota; kingdom Metazoa; phylum Chordata; class Chondrichthyes; order Myliobatiformes; family Dasyatidae; genus Hypanus; species Hypanus sabinus. Next base: position 93,071,644 of record NC_082720.1, on the reverse strand, counting down.
AAAGTATTCAATCCATCTGGCTCCACCTGGTGGAGCAAGCGACGGCTCCGCGCTGGGGACGTGCGAGAGGCGGCTCCGCGGTGGGGACGCCCGGCGATGCGTGTCAGGCGGCGCTCACAGAGCTGCTGCAGCCTCGGCGGGGACGGCGGCTCCGCTCCAGTCGCCCATGCAGAGGCAGAATGAGGCGGGCGCTAGCGGCCGTGTTGTGCTCGGGGCTCCTGGCCTGTGTCTTCGGAGCATTCCCCAGCAGTCTGCAGATCGGTAAGGAGTTACTCCCCCAGCGGCAACACTGAGGCTCCCTCCCTCTACTCGGAGCTCCCTCCCTCCGGGTCTCCCTCATCTCTCCGCCCGGAGCTCCCTCTCTCCATGTCTCTCTTCCTCCCTCTCCACCTTTGTCTACCCTCTTCTTTCCTGCCCTGCTTTCCTCCGTCCCTCTCTCCCTCCTTCCATCTCTCCGTGCCTCCCTCTTTTCCTCCTCTTCCCCCCCCCCCCCCACACATCACACTTTCTGCCTCTCTCCCCCGGTTCGCTGACCCTCTCTCATTCCCCCCTGCAGGCGCGCTCTTCCCCAAGCAGCACTCTCAGGAATATTCCGCTTTCCGATTTGGACTCTCCTTCTACAACACGGACACGCTGTACAAACTCATCACCCAGATAGAGAGTGTGGATATCGGCAACAGCTTCGCCGTTACCAACGCCTGTGAGTTCGGGTCGAGCCCGGGGCCACCAGGGTTATGGGTGAGGGATGGGGAGGGAGAGAATGAACGGGAACAAGAGGGAGTGGGAAATAGGGAGGAGGGGGAAGTGTGTGAGAAAGAGGGAAAGGGAGGATAAAGGCGGAAGGGAAAGCTTGCTGATGGGGAGAGAGAGAGGAGGCAAGGAGAAAGGTGAGGGAAAAGGGGGAGAGAAGATGGTTAGACATAAGAGAGGGTGAGGGGGAGGAAGTGGGAGGGGGTAGATAGGGGGCGGGAAAAGGAGGAGAAAGCAAGGATCAGCCCTGTAATAGGAGAGATTGGAGGCCAATGCCCGGAGTGGGTGGAGGGAGAGGGGGACGGGATGGGGACAGGGTCAGTGAAGGGGCAGGGTTGGCGATCTGAAACGCAGGTGCAGAGGGACCACCTTGTTATGATTTTGTGTTGGGAAGGGAGGGGGTCCCGATGGGGGTTGTGGAGAAGATAGGATCCTCTTCCCCCGCTCCCGAGACCGCAGGTCCCGGGAACCGTCATGCAGGATGTTTGCGGATTGCGGAGCCGGGTTGGTGGGGTGGGGGGGTGGTGCGGAATGCGGAGGGTTTGCTGAAAGGGGTCTAGTGCTGAGTCTCGGACCCGGAGTGGTCGTGGTCAGCCCCCGCATAACCCCTCCCCCTCTCTGCAACCTCTCCACCTCCGCGCAACCCCTCCTCACTCAGCTACACTGGGTTGCCCCTTCCTGATCATGACTAGGGTTATGGACACAGGAACCCTGCCCGGCAGACACACACACACACACACACAAACCCCACAGATATCAGGCAGAGTCACTAGTGAGGGGAGACCAACAGAGAACGTTAGGATGACATAATTCTGGAGGGAGTGTAGCTCACACACACACATAGCCACACAAGTACATAATACAGACTCTGTCACTCACACACACACACACACACACACAGATTCACTCTTATTTACACAGACTGTCATTACAAATAAACACAGAAACTCTCACAGACACACACACACATCAGAAAAGGAACACAGGAGCACACTGGGCTTTAAAATGAAGGACTGGTTGGTGAAGTCAGAGAACCAGAGCTGTGAGAGCTGTTTGCTTCAGGGCAGGGGTGACAGAGTATGAGGGGATGTGTCAAGGGTCTAGGGGGTGCTGTCCAAGTGGCCTGTGTGAGTATCCATGGTGTAATTTGCAGTCGGTCTAGGGGGTGCTGACCAAGTGGCCTGTGTGAGTATCCATGGTGTAATTTGCAGTCGGTCTAGGGGGTGCTCTCCAAGTGGCCTGTGTGAGTATCCATGGTGTAATTTGCAGTCGGTCTAGGGGGTGCTCTCCAAGTGGCCTGTGTGAGTATCCATGGTGTAATTTGCAGTCGGTCTAGGGGGGGCTCTCCAAGTGGCCTGTGTGAGTATCCATGGTGTAATTTGCAGTCGGTCTAGGGGGTGCTGACCAAGTGGCCTGTGTGAGTATCCATGGTGTAATTTGCAGTCGGTCTAGGGGGTGCTCTCCAAGTGGCCTGTGTGAGTATCCATGGTGTAATTTGCAGTCGGTCTAGGGGGTGCTCTCCAAGTGGCCTGTGTGAGTATCCATGGTGTAATTTGCAGTCGGTCTAGGGGGTGCTCTCCAAGTGGCCTGTGTGAGTATCCATGGTGTAATTTGCAGTGGGTCTAGGGGTTGCTGTCCAAGTGGCCTGTGTGAGTATCCATGGTGTAATTTGCAGTGGGTCTAGGGGGTGCTGACCAAGTGGTCTGTGTGAGTATCCATGGTGTAATTTGCAGTGGGTCTAGGGGGTGCTGACCAAGTGGCCTGTGTGAGTATCCATGGTGTAATTTGCAGTGGGTCTAGGGGGTGCTGACCAAGTGGCCTGTGTGAGTATCCATGGTGTAATTTGCAGTCGGTCTAGGGGGTGCTCTCCAAGTGGCCTGTGTGAGTATCCATGGTGTAATTTGCAGTGGGTCTAGGGGGTGCTGACCAAGTGGCCTGTGTGAGTATCCATGGTGTAATTTGCAGTGGGTCTAGGGGTTGCTGTCCAAGTGGCCTGTGTGAATATCCATGGTGTAATTTGCAGTGGGTCTAGGGGTTGCTGTCCAAGTGGCCTGTGTGAGTATCCATGGTGTAATTTGCAGTGGGTCTAGGGGTTGCTGTCCAAGTGGCCTGTGTGAGTATCCATGGTGTAATTTGCAGTGGGTCTAGGGGGTGCTGACCAAGTGGTCTGTGTGAGTATCCATGGTGTAATTTGCAGTGGGTCTAGGGGTTGCTGTCCAAGTGGCCTGTGTGAGTATCCATGGTGTAATTTGCAGTGGGTCTAGGGGGTGCTGACCAAGTGGCCTGTGTGAGTATCCATGGTGTATTTTGCAGTGGGTCTAGGGGGTGCTGTCCAAGTGGCCTGTGTGAGTATCCATGGTGTAATTTGCAGTGGGTCTAGGGGGTGCTCTCCAAGTGGCCTGTGTGAGTATCCATGGTGTAATTTGCAGTGGGTCTAGGGGGTGCTGTCCAAGTGGCCTGTGTGAGTATCCATGGTGTAATTTGCAGTGGGTCTAGGGGGTGCTCTCCAAGTGGCCTGTGTGAGTATCCATGGTGTAATTTGCAGTGGGTCTAGGGGGTGCTGTCCAAGTGGCCTGTGTGAGTATCCATGGTGTAATTTGCAGTGGGTCTAGGGGGTGCTGACCAAGTGGCCTGTGTGAGTATCCATGGTGTAATTTGCAGTCGGTCTAGGGGGTGCTGACCAAGTGGCCTGTGTGAGTATCCATGGTGTAATTTGCAGTGGGTCTAGGGGTTGCTGTCCAAGTGGCCTGTGTGAGTATCCATGGTGTAATTTACAGTCGGTCTAGGGGGTGCTCTCCAAGTGGCCTGTGTGAGTATCCATGGTGTAATTTGCAGTCGGTCTAGGGGGTGCTCTCCAAGTGGCCTGTGTGAGTATCCATGGTGTAATTTGCAGTCGGTCTAGGGGGTGCTCTCCAAGTGGCCTGTGTGAGTATCCATGGTGTAATTTGCAGTGGGTCTAGGGGGTTCTCTCCAAGTGGCCTGTGTGAGTATCCATGGTGTAATTTGCAGTGGGTCTAGGGGGTGCTCTCCAAGTGGCCTGTGTGAGTATCCATGGTGTAATTTGCAGTGGGTCTAGGGGGTGCTGACCAAGTGGTCTGTGTGAGTATCCATGGTGTAATTTGCAGTGGGTCTAGGGGGTGCTCTCCAAGTGGCCTGTGTGAGTATCCATGGTGTAATTTGCAGTCGGTCTAGGGGTTGCTGACCAAGTGGCCTGTGTGAGTATCCATGGTGTAATTTGCAGTCGGTCTAGGGGTTGCTGACCAAGTGGCCTGTGTGAGTATCCATGGTGTAATTTGCAGTCGGTCTAGGGGGTGCTGTCCAAGTGGCCTGTGTGAGTATCCATGGTGTAATTTGCAGTGGGTCTAGGGGGTGCTGACCAAGTGGCCTGTGTGAGTATCCATGGTGTAATTTGCAGTCGGTCTAGGGGTTGCTGACCAAGTGGTCTGTGTGAGTATCCATGGTGTAATTTGCAGTGGGTCTAGGGGTTGCTGACCAAGTGGCCTGTGTGAGTATCCATGGTGTAATTTGCAGTCGGTCTAGGGGGTGCTGACCAAGTGGCCTGTGTGAGTATCCATGGTGTAATTTGCAGTCGGTCTAGGGGGTGCTCTCCAAGTGGCCTGTGTGAGTATCCATGGTGTAATTTGCAGTCGGTCTAGGGGGTGCTCTCCAAGTGGCCTGTGTGAGTATCCATGGTGTAATTTGCAGTCGGTCTAGGGGGTGCTGTCCAAGTGGCCTGTGTGAGTATCCATGGTGTAATTTGCAGTCGGTCTAGGGGGTGCTGTCCAAGTGGCCTGTGTGAGTATCCATGGTGTAATTTGCAGTCGGTCTAGGGGTTGCTGACCAAGTGGCCTGTGTGAGTATCCATGGTGTAATTTGCAGTCGGTCTAGGGGTTGCTGACCAAGTGGCCTGTGTGAGTATCCATGGTGTAATTTGCAGTGGGTCTAGGGGGTGCTCTCCAAGTGGCCTGTGTGAGTATCCATGGTGTAATTTGCAGTGGGTCTAGGGGTTGCTCTCCAAGTGGTGTATTTTGTAGACGGTGCACACTGCAGCTGCTGTGGACCAGTGGTAGAGGTAGGCAGTGGTTGGGGGATGAGGAGTGCTAGCCAGGTGAGTAACAGCAATAAAGTGTGGAGCCAGGTGCTTCAAGCCATCTCATTCATACTTACCATTCCCATTTCCACAAGTTTGACCCCTATCCACCCTGTGTGGCGATTGTCTATCACTTACCCCAGCATGGCAGGGTGGACTCTTGACATCACACTTTACCTTGTCATAACCTTGCACCTTACTGTCTCAGTCTTACACTCTCTGTGCAACTGTAACACTTTATTCTGCAATCTGTTATTGTTTTTTCTTATATCACCTCAATGCACTGTTGTAATGAAATGATCTATATAGATGGTATGCAAATCAGAGTTTCATTGTACACGTGACAATAATAAAGCACAAATAAACTCTTCTCGGGCTTCCAGCCAGCTACAGGTATGAATTTTAATCGACATTTCGATGACCAACTCTACCATCTTCATCAGGGATGATGTCTACTCCAGTGGCACCGCACAATAGTTTTGTGCTGTCGACATCAATCTTATCTATGGTCATTGTTAATGCAGTGTTCTACTACTGCTGATTTCTCTGGGTAACCGAAACAGATACACCTCCTGCGCTCCTTGATGCAAGTTTCCACAGTGTGTCCCACCTGACCGATATACACCGCTCCGCATTCACAGGGAATCCTGTAAAAGCCAGCCAACCTGGGTCCCAGGTCATCTTTGACCCACAAGAGCTGTAATTTGAGCTCCTTTATGGGATTGTGGATGGTATTAATCTGGCATTTCTTCAGAATCCTGGTAATCCTTCCAGAAACTGTGGAAATATAGGGAGAATCGAGACAAATAAGGTGGGACAGTGGAAACCTGGATGTGGACTAACAAATCAGGAGGGATGGACGACAGAGGTATATATGCCACCAGACAAGACATACCAAGGCATCATCCCTGATGAAGATGGCAGAGTTTGTCATCAAAATGTTGGTTAAAATTGATAGGGGTACCCGGCTGGAAACCTGAGAAGAGTTTATTTGCTGTATACACTGGGAAAGCACTCGATCCTTTTTCAATAATGAAACATATACAATTTACACTTATCCGTTTGTTCCACACACCCACCATGAATAATCTGTCCCTCAGCAGTCACACAACATAGAGCAGGAACAGGCCCATTGGCCCACAATGTTGTACTGAACCAATTAAATTAATAATTAAGTGGCTAACTAAGCTAATCCCTCTGCCAGTATCATTCCACTTTCCTCATATTTATCTGCCTATCTAAATGTCTCTAAAATGTCCTTAATGCATCTGCCTCTGCTACCTCCCCAGGCACCCATCACTCTCTGTGTAAAAAAAAATTGCTCCTCTGATTGCCTACAAAATTATCTCCTTTCACCTTAAATGCCTCGCCTCTGGTATTAGATACTGTCTGTCTGCTCTATCTCTGCCTCTCACAATCTTATACACCTCTATCAGAACTCCCCTCAGCTTCCACTGCCCCAGAGAAAACAACACAAGTTTGCCCAACCTCTCATGATGGCATATGTCCCTGATCCAGGCAACATCCTGGTAAACCTTGGCTTTGCTCTCTCCAAAACCTCCACATACAATGGGGCAACAAGAACGCTATGCAGTTCTTCAGATGCGTCTAACTCGAGTTCTATAAATCTGTGACATAACTTCCTGAATGCTTTACATCTGTCCAATCTCACCTTAAACCTGTATCCTCTGGTCTGCGAGGAGGAGAAATGACTGTGCTTATCTACCTTATCTCTGCCCCTCATGATTTTATAACCCCACCTCCCCTGAAGATACTGCTCAGCCTCCTTCACTCCAGAGAAAACAAATCCCTGTGAATCTGTTCTGCACCCGCTCAAATCCTTCCCACAGAACAGCACCCAGAACTGTACACAACACTCATGGTGTGGTCTCATCAATGTCTTGTTTAACTGTTTCATGATGTCCCAACTCTTACAGCCAATACCCCAAATGGTGAAGGCCAGTATGCTGTACACGTTCTGCACCAGCTTATCCATCTGTGTTTCCACTCTCAGGGAGCCTAGTACCTGTATTCTGTTCCATAGCACTTGTCAGTAACAGAGTCAGAATTAGAATCAGGTTTAATATCATGGGCAGATTACCAATGACTCTGTTATTCGTTGTTTATGTGTTGCCCTGGATTAACTTCAAAAACTGCATCACTTCACGCTTGTCTGAGTTAAATTCCATCTGCCGTTCCTGGAACATAGAACACTACAGCATGTACAGGCCCTTTGACCCACGATGCTGTGCCAACCTTTTAATCTACTCTAAGATCAACCTAAACCTTCCCTCCTACGTAGCCCCCCATCTTTCTATCATCCATGTGCTTATAAGTACATTTAGAAGGAAATCAGGAGGGCTAAGAAAGCCATGACATTTCCCTAGCAGACAAGGTGAAGGAGAATCCCAAGAGCTTCTACAGATACATTAAGAGCAAAAGGATTGCAAGGGACAAAATTGGTTCTCTGGAAGATCAGTGGTCATCTAGAGATGGGGTGATCTGAAATGGATTTTTTGCATCTGTATTTAATCAGGGCACAGACTCAGTGTCTATAGGAGTGAGGTCATGTACTCTGTAAGGATTACAGAAGAGTAGATGCTTATTGTTGTAAGGGAAATTAGGGTGGATAAATCCCCAGGGCCAGACAAGGTGTTCTGTTGGACCCTGTGGGAGGCAGGTGTAGAAATTGTAGGGCCCTTAGCAGAGATATTTAAATATCCTTAGCCACTGGGGGAGTGGAGGATAGCTAATGTTCTCACAGTATTTAAGAAAGGCCCTAGGCATAAGCCGGAGAATGATAGGCTGGTGAGCCTGACATCAGTAGTGGGAAAGTTATTGGAAGCTAAACAGAGGCAATATGAGGTGAAGAGAGGCTGTTGCAGAAATAACGAGCAGTATAGGCAAAGGAGAAATCAGTTGATGTGTACTTGGATTTTCAGGAGGCCTTTGACAAGGTGCCACAAATGAGGCTTCTTACCAAGCTACAAGTCCATGGTATTACAGGAAAGATTCTAGCATGGATAAAGCAGTGGGAGACTTTTCTAGCTAGCTGACAGTGACTAGTGGTGTTTAACAGGGGTTTATGTTGGAACCAATTCTTTTTACATTATACATCAATGATGGCTTTGTTGCAATGTTTGCAGATTATATGAAGATCGGTGGAGGAGCAGGTAGTTTTGAGGAAGTAAAAAGGCTACAGAAGGACTTGGACACATTAAGAGAATGGTCAAAGAAATGGCAGATGGAATACAGTGTCAGGAAGTGAATGGGCATGCACTTTGGTAGAAGAAATGAAAGGGTTAACAATTTTCTAATTCAATAAAGGTTAATTTGCAGGTTGAGTCTGTGATGAGGAAGGCAAATGTAATGTTAATGTTCATTTCAAGAGGACTGGAATATAAAAGCAAGGATGTAATGTTGAGACTTTGTAAAGCACTGGTGAGGCCTCACTTGGAATATTGTGAGCAGGTTTGGGTCCTTTATCTTAGAAAGGATGTGCTAAAACTGAAGAGGATTCAAAGGAGGTTCACAAAATTGTTTCCAGTATTGAATGGCTTGACATGTGAAGAGCATTTGATGGATGTGGGCCTGTATTCACTAGAATTCAGAAGAATGAAGGATGACATTATTGAAACCTATCAAATGGTGAAAGGCCTTGATAGCGTGGATATGGACAGGATGTTTCCTATGTTGGGAGAATCTAACATCAGAGTACACAGCCTCAGAATCGAGGGGCTTCTTTTTAGAATGGAGATGACAAGGACTTTCTTTAGCCAGGGAGTGGTGAATCTGTGGAATTCTTTGCCACAGCCTGCTGTGGAGGCCAAGAATGTAAGAGATTAGGGCTGAGAGGAAAATTGGATCGGTATGGTGAAGCAGACTTGATGGGCCAAATCACCTAATACTACTCCTATATCTTATGGTATTTTAAGGTACCACATATAGTCATTTGGATAGACAGGGATATTATTAGAGACAGTCAACAAAGCTTTGTGCATGGTAGGTTATGTCTAACCAATCTCGTAGAGTTTTTCAAGGAAGTTACTCAGAAAGATGATGAAGGAAATGCAGTGAATGTTATCTGCATGGGCTTTAGTAAGGCCATTGACTAGGTCCCACATGGGAGGTTGGTTAAGAAGGTTCAGTCACTTAGCATTCAAGGTGAGCCAGTAAATTGGATTAGAAATTGGCTTCATGGAAAGAAGCCAGAGAGTGCGAGTAGATGACAAGAGGAAATCTGCAGATACTGGAAATTCAAGCAACACAGACAAAATGCTGGAGGAACTCAGCAGGCCAGTCAACATGTATGGAAAAGAGTACAATTGACATTTTGGGTCAAGCCCCTTCATCAGGACTGGAGATGATTGCCTCTCTGACTGAAGGCCAGTTACTAGTGGTGTGCTGCAGGGATTGATGCTGGGTCTATTGGTGTTTGTCATCTATATAACGACCTGGATGGTAACGTGGTAAACTGGATCAAAAGATTTGCGATTGACACCAAGTCTGTGAGAGTAGTGGACTTTGAGGAAGTCTATTAAAGCTTGCAGCAGAACAGTGGGTTGAAAAATGGCAGATGGAAGTTAATGTAGACAAATATGAGACATTGCACTTTTCCAGGACCAACCAGAGTAGGTCTTACACAGTGAACATGAGGAGTGTGGTAGAACAGAGGAATCTGGGAATAAAGATTCAGTTTATTGTCATTTAGAAACCACAAATGCAATGCAGTTAAAAAATGAGACAACATTCCTCCAGAATGATATCACAAAAGCACATGACAAAACAGACTACACCAGAAAATCCACATAACGTTCAGCAATCCCCAATCCAGAATCCGGAGAGGCTGCTGCGTAATAATATCGCGCTACCATCTTAGCGCATATCCCGGAAAGGAGCTCCAATTCCACAAGACAAAACAAGATCAAAAACTAAAACTACAAGACCTGCACAAAACCACATAGTTACAACATATAGTTACATGTAGTTACAACTGTGCAAACAATAGCATAATTGATTTAAAAAAAACAGACCATGGGCACAGTAAAAGGAATACGTGTACATAATTCCTTGAAAGTGGCAACGCAGGGAGACAGGGTCATAAAGAGATTGCGATTCATAAATCAAAACATTGAGTTCAAGAGCTGTGATGTTGTGTTGAAGTTATATAGGATGTAAGTAGGCCTAATTTGGAGCATTGTGTGCAGTTTTGGTCACCTACAATAGGAGAAATGTAAATAAGTTTGAAAGAATGCATAGAAAATTTATAAGGATGTTGTCAAGACTTGAGGCCCTGATCTATAGGGAAAGATTGAATAGGTTAGAATGTCATTCCTTCGAGAGTAGAAGATTCAGTGGAGATTTTGTAGAGGTATACAAAATTATGAGGGGTATAGATAGGGTAAATACAGGCAGGCCTTTTCTACTGAGGTTGGGTGAGACTAGAACTAAAGGTCTTGGGATAAGGGTGAAAGATGAAAAGTTTAAGAGTTACTTGAGGGAAAAATCTTCATTCAGAGGGATGTGAGAGTGTGGAACGAGCTGCCAGCACAAGTGTTGCATCTGAGCTTGATTTCAACATTATTTTGGATAGTTGTATGGATGACTTCTGGAGGACTATGGTCTGTGTGCAAGTCAGTTGGAATAGGCTGATTAATAGTTCAGCATGGACTAAGTGGGTTGAAGAGCTTGTTCCTGTGCTGTTCCTATGACTCTATCTAAGAGTTTCTTAAATGTCTCTCTTGTATCTGTCTCCACCACCACCCCTGGCAAAATATTCCACTTACCCACCATTCTCTATGTAAAAAATTAACACTGACATTTGCCCTATACTTTCCTCCAATCACGTTAAAATGATGCCCCTTTATGCTAGCTATCTCTGCCCTGCTTATCCACTCTATTTATGCCTCTTATTATTTTATACATCTCTATCAAGTCGCCGCTTATCTTCCTTCACGATCACCCATAGCAGCCATTTCCATGCTTCAACCACTCTCTGTGTTGAAAACCTATCTCTGAAATCCCTCCTATATTTGCCTCCAATCACCTTAAAATTATGCCCTCATATATAGGTATATGGACAGGAAAGGAGTGGAGGGTTATGGGCTAAGTGCGGGTAGGTGGGACTAGGTGAGATTAAGAGTTCGGCACGGACTAGGAGGGCCGAGATGGCCTGTTTCCATGCTGTGATTGTTATATGGTTATATGGTTATTTCCACCCCGGGAATAAGTCTCTGGCTGTCCACTTGATCTATGCCTTTTATCATCTTGTACACCTCTGTTAAGTCACCTCTCATCTTCCTTCACTCCAAAGAGAAAAGCCCTGACTTAATCAACCTATCCTCAAAAGACATGCTCTTTAATCCAGGCAGCATCCTGGTAAATCTTGTCTCCACATCCTTCCTGTAACGCGGCAACCAGAACTGAACACAAGTGTGGTCTAACTGGAGTTCTATAGAGCTGCAACATTATCTCGGGACTCTTGATTTCTATAAAGGCCAACACACCATGCACTTTCCTGACCAACCTATCACCTTGTGCGGCAATTCTGAGGTGTCTGTGAACATCAGGTTCAAGCTCCAGTCTATTCTTCTTCAATTATACACTTGTAAACTATCAGATGAGATAACATTCCTCTGGACAACACAGTACATATAACTTGCACTCAACACAGAAAGTAATATTACCACAAATAAATTGACATTTAGCATAAGGTGCATTTACGACACAAGTTAAAAAGTAAACAGTATAACACTACTGCTGCTTCTTACATGATGAGACCTGGGTGGTGGCAGAGAGTTGAGTATTCTCATGGCCTAGGGGAAGAAGCTTTTTCCAATCCTAATAGTTCTTGTCCTAGTGCTGTGGTACCCCCTGCTTGATGGTAGGGGGCAAAGGAGTTGTTGGATGTGTGGAAGGGATAACTGACAATGCTGAAGGCCTTAAGTACACCTAATGACCTAGCCTCCACAACCGTCTGTGGTAACACATTCCACAAATTCACCACCCTCTGGCAAAATACATTTCTCCATATCTCTGTTTTAAATGGGCACCCATCTATACTGAGGGTGTTCCCTCTAGTCCTAGACTCCCAGACTTAGAAGACATCCTTTCCACATCTACTCTGTCTTGGCCTTTCAATATTATAAAGGTTTCAATGAGATTCCCCCCACCACCAATACTTCTAAATTCCAGGGTGTACCGACCCAGAGCCATCAAATACTCCTCAAAGATAACCGTCATTTCTGGAATCATGAACCTTCTCTGAACCCTCACCAATGCCAACACATTTTTTCTTAGAAGAGGAGCTCAAAATGATTCACAATACTGGCATTTATAAAGCCTCAGCATCACATCCTTGCTTTTGTATTCTGTACCTCTTGAAATGAATGCTAACAATGCATTTGCCTTCCCCACTACTGAATCTACCTGCAAGTTAACCTTCAGGGTGTTCTGCATGAGGAATCCCAAGTCCCTTTGGATTTCAGATTTGGGGTTTTTTTATGTAGAAAATAATCTGCACCTTATATCCTACTACCAAAGTTCATGACCATGCAATTTACAACATTGTATTCATTGGTTTCTTTCTTGCCCATTATTCTAATCTGTCCTTCTGCATTTTCCATTATGTTAGTTTTTTCGTGTGGGAGGAGGGATTTGGGGATTGATGTGCCTGTTCCATTTTTGTTTGCTTTTTTTCACAAGAGGAGGGATTTGTGGTTTAATGATTGTGTTGACTTTTTGATCTTTCTTGGTTTCATGGCTACTCAGAGAAAAAGAATGTCAGAGTTGTACATTTTGATAATAAATTAACCTTTGAACTTTGAACTATTTATAGTATCTACAGGAGGAGTTGCGACAAGAAGGTCATCATCATTCCCACTCTCTGTTTTCTGCCAATCAGCCAATGCTCTACCCATGCTAGTAAACTTCCCTGTAGTTCCAAGCGCTCTTACCTTGCTAATCAGCCTCATATGCGGTACCTTGTCAAAGGCCTTCTGAAAATCCAAGTTGGTACTGGATGACAGGAGAAGTCGTTCCCAGGACACAGACCACTAAAGGTGAAACATCTTCCACTGTCTCAGATGAGATGTACCCCAGACTACTGTGGGAGGGGAGGAAGGAGACTGCTGAGCTTCTGGCAATGATCTTTGCATCATCAAAGGGGACAGGAGAGGTTCCGAAGGATTGGTGGTTTGCGAATGTTGTTCCTTTATTCAAGAAAGGGAGTAGAGATTATAGACCAGTGAGTATATAATTGTTGGTAAGTTGATAGAGAAGATCCTGAGAAGCAGGATTTATGAACATTTGGAGAGGCATAATATGATTAGGAATAGTCAGCACGGCTTTGTCAAAGGCAGGTCGTGCCTTACGAGCCTGATTGAATTTTTTGAGTATGTGACTAAGCATATTGATGAAGGTTGAGCCGTAGATGTAGTGTATATGGATTTTAGCAAGGCATTTGATAAGGTACCTCATGCAAGGTTTATTGAGAAAGTAAGAAGGCATGGGATCCAAGGGGACATTGTTTTGTGGATCCAGAACTGGCTTGCCCACAGAAGGCAAAGAGTGGTTGTAGACGGGTCATATTCTGCATGGAGGTCGGTCACCAGTGGAGTGCCTCAGGGATCTGTTCTGGGACCCCAACTCTTTGTGATTTTTATAAATGACCTGGATGAGGAAGTGGAGAGATGGTTTAGTAAATTTGCTGATGACACAAAGATTGGGGTGCTGTGGATAGTGTGGAGGGCTGTCAGAGGTTACAGCAGGATATTGATAGGATGCATAGAAAGGGAGCAGAGGAGATTTACAATGATGTTGCTTGGATTGGGGAGCATTCGTTACAAGCATAGCTTGAGTGAACTTGGTCTTTTTTCCCTGGGGTGACGGAGGACGAGAGGTAACCTGATAGAGGTGTATAAGATGATGAGAGGCATTGATCGTGTGGATAGTCAGAGACTTTTTCCCAGGGCTGAAATGGCTAGCATGAGAGGACACAGGTTTAAGGTGCTGGGGAGTAGGTACAGAGGAGATGTTAGAGGTAAGTTTTTTTACACAGAGAGTGGTGAGTGCATGGAATGGACTGCTGGCAACGGTGGTGGAGGCAGAAACAATAGGGCCTTTTAAGAGACTCCTGGACAGGTACATGGAGCTCAGAAAAATAGAGGGCTGTGGGTAACCCTAGGTAATTTCTAAGGTAGGGACATGTTTGGCACAGCTTTGTGGGCCAAAGGGCCTGTATTGTGCTGTAGATTTTCTGTTTCTATGTCTCCATCCCAAAGATTAAAGATAAAAGATTAAAAATTAGTCTTAATTTGTCTCATGCACAACAGAACGTACAGAGCAATGTGTGGATTGTGTCAATAACTGACATAGTCCACAGATGTTCTTGGGGCAGATACAAGTGCCGCCAGACAAAGTGATCAAAGTGAACACTGTTGCTAAGCACTAGACTAGTGATAAGGGTTGTGTTGCACAATTTGACAAGAAGCAAATTGTCGAGGGAAGTAGATGTTCTTCAACCGGTGGTGTGGGACTTCAGGCCTCAGTACCTCCTGACTGAAGGCAGCTCGAGAAGATGGCATGGCCCAGATGGTGGGGATCTTTGATGAATGTTACCTTTTTGAAGAGTGGCAGTGTGGAGATGTGTCTCTACCAAAGGAAGTGTAAGGCACTCCTACCCGCTGCTAGCCTGCCCATCACCGCTGGGCAAGAGGTACCATCCACTTAACCCTCCGATCAAGGTCACGTGAAGCTATGGGAGCAGATGGTGGATGGTCATATAAGCAGCTGGTGTATATCGCAAGTGTGGGTTATGTGACCATTGACGGCGGGCAGACAATCTCGAAAGTGTATTGATAATGGCTGGGGTCACCTGTAGTGGAAAGACACTACCCAGTGGAAGGAAATGGCAAACCACTTCTGTAGAAAAATTTGCCAAGGACAATCATGGTCATAAGACAATCATGGCACATGATGACCTTCTTGAAGCAGCTTCTCCTGTAGATACGAATAGTAGTTCAAAGTTCAAAGGTTAATGCATTATTGAAATGTACAACTCTGAAATTCTTCTCTGGGTAGCCATGAAACCAAGAAAGGACACAAAGCCAGCATAATCATCAGCCTACAAATCCCTCCTCCTGTGAAAAAAAGCAAACAAAAATGGGATAGGCACATCAATCCCCAAAACCCTCCTTCTGCACGAAAGAACTAACGAAATGGAAAATGCAAGTAAAAGAAAATATACAGGTGCTGGAAATCTGAACACAAAATGCCAGAGAAACTCTGGAAAAAAGTACAGTCGACATTTCGAGCTGAAATCCTTTGGCAGGACCGGGAGTCCTCATTCTCAATCTGCCCCCACACACTTCTAGCCTCCCACAACTCTCTCCACCTTCCACACACCTCCACACTTTGTCATCTTTCTCCACCGGACACACATTTAATCCACCCCACTCACCTTCACCCTTCATCAACTCTCTGCTCCCTCCACACTCTTAATCCAACCCACACACTCCACATGTGCACGCCTGCACACACCCACACCCTCACATATTCATGCACACATATACACACTCATGCTCTCTCACACACACACTCACTCACATATACCAGCATACTCAAACACTGATGCTCACACATACAATCACACACACAAACTTACATATATACCGTTTCACACAGGCACCCACCCACACACGCACACCCACACGCATACAACATACACACTCTCTCACACACACACACTCTCACTCACACTCGCTCACACCCACACACGCTCTCACACATACTTACACACATTCACACACATACACACAGACTAACATGTTCACACTCACACACACTCATATACAGACATAGTTACATACCCAGATGCTCACACTCTGTCACACGTGCATGCACACATTCTCACACACACTTTCACACACACGTGTACTGATGAAGGAGATGTATTTCTATGTTTAACGGAGTTACAGTGTGAACATTACGCTGTGATCTTTAGGAAACAGAATTACTTGATGATGTTAACATGGGAAATTTGAAAGTATTACTGAAGGAAGTTTTAATATCATTGAAAATGAATTTCTAATGCTGTTCTATTTCTTCACGTACCAGAGTGTAGGATTCAGTCCCTAATTTCTGGCTCACGATAATTAAAAGCAAGAAAGGTCAGGTTGTTTGATATTAAAAACCCATGAATATTCACACTTATTGTACAGTGTAATAGTTCTTCTGGGGAGGGGCGAGGATGGAATGCTGTTCATTTTCCCAACTAACCCGGCAACAGAGGAAGCTGCTGCTGCACACTGAGATCATTGATTGGGTTCTCTGGGTACCTGTGGTTTGTTCGCTTATTTTGGGCCATTATCCAGTCTCCATAAGCATGATAAATGGGATGTCATGATGAAGTTGTACAAGGCATTAGTGAGGCTGAACACGGAGTCTCGTACACTTTACCCGCCCTGTTCACACGTGACTGCACAGCCAAACATCCGAGTAATCACCTTGTCAATTTTGCCGATGACATGACAATGGTGGGGCTCATCACGAACAATAATGAGACTACTTACTGAGAGCAGATGGAAGAACTCAAAGCCTGATGCCAGACAAACAACCTCTTCCTCAACGTCTGCAAGACTAAGGAAATGGTTATCGACTTCAGGAGAACTTGCACCACTCACACATCTCACACATGGTTTCAGAACACATTCTATACAATCAGGAAAGCTCAGCTACACCTCTACTAAGGGGCTAAGAGAGATGGACTATGCATATCCAAACTTATGCCTTCTACAGATGTGTGGTAGACAGCATCCTAAAGTGCCCATCACGGCATGATATGGAAACTGCACAGTGGCATACAGGGAGGTTCTACAACAGGTAGTTGAAACTGCCCAGTGCATCGCTGGCACCAGCCTACCCACCATCAAAAGCACTGAAAGGTGTTTGGAAAATGCCAGAAATATGCCAGACCCACCCTGCTCATGGACTGTTTGTCCCACTGCCATCAGGGAGACGGCTATGTAGCATCCACATCAGGGCTACCAGACTCAAACGTAGTTACTTTTCCCAAGAAATAAGGCTGATCAACACCTCCACCCATGAACCCTTCCCCCCCACCACTACTTTATAATTTCCTATCAGTCACCTTATGTACAGACACTCACTTGATGCACAAACAATCAATCTATGTCTTGTATGTACCTTATGTATTTATATTTTTTATTTCTTTATTAGTGTGTGCTTTATCCTGTTGTGTTTTTTTGTGCTGCATTGGATCTGGAGTAACAATTATTTTGATCTCCTTTACATTTGTACACTGGAAATAAGGCCATAAGACAAAAGACGTAGGAGCAGAATTAAGCCATTCGGCCCATCGAGTCTGCTCTACCATTCCATCATGGCTGATCCATTTTCTCTCTCAGCCCCAGTCTCCTGCCTTCTTCCCATAACCCTTCATGCCTTGACTAATTGAGAGCCTATTAACATCTGCCTTAAATATACGCAATGATTTGGTTTCCACAGTCACGCAGAGCAGCAAATTCCACAGAATCATCGCTGTCTGGCTAAAGAAATTCCACCTCAGCTCTGTTCTAAATGAACATCCCACTATTCTGAAGCTATGTCCTCTGGTCTTTGACTCTCCCACCACAGGAAACATCCTTTCCACTTCCGCTCTATCAAGGCCTTTCACCATTTAATGGGTTTCAATGAGGCCACCCCTCATTCTTCTGAATTCTAGTGAATCCAGGCCCAGACCAATCAAATGCTACTCGTATGCCAAGCCATTCAATCCTGGAATCATTTTCGTGAATTTCGTTTGAATCTTCTCCAATGTTAGCACCTCCTTTCTGAGGTAAGGGGCCTCAAACTGCTAACAATACTCTAAGTGAGACATCACCAATGCTTTATAAAACCTTAACATTCTGTCTGCTTTTATATTCTAGTCCTCTTGAAATGAATGCTAACATTGCATTTGCCTTCCTTACCATTGACTCAACATGTAAATTAGCCTTTAGGGAATCCTTCACAAGGACTCCCAAGGCAATTTGAACCATAGATTTTTTAATTTTCTCTCTGTTTAGAAAATAGTCTATGCTTTTATTTTTTTAACTGAAGTGCATGACTGTACACTTCCCGACACTACATTCCATCTGCCATTTCTTTGCCCATTCTCCTCATCTGTCTATGTCTTTCTGTACCCTCTTTACTTCCTCAAAACTATCTGTCCCACCACCTACTGTGTCTTTGTAAACTTGGCCACAAAGCCATCAATTCTGTCATCCAAATCATTGAAATATAATGTAAAAAGAATCGATCCCAACACCGACCCCTGTGGAACACCACTACTCATCAGCAGCCAGCCAGAAAAGGCTCCCTTTATTCCCACTCTTTGCCTCCTGCCAATCAGCCACTGCTCTATCTATTCTAGTATGTCTCCTGTAATACCATAGGCTGTTAACTTGGTAAGCAGCCTCATGTGTGGCACCTTGCCAAAGGCCTTCTGAAAATCCAAATATACAACATCAACTGAATTACCTTTGTCAATCCTGCTTGTTATTCTTCAAAGAATTACAATCAACATGTCAGGCAAGATTTTCCCATAAGAAAACCATCCTGACAATTTTCTAAGGTAAACTGGGAGAATCAGAATGGTACTGGACCCCAAGAAAGGGAGTTTGTGGAGTGCCTCCGAGATGGATTCTTAGAACAGCTTGTACTGGAGCCTACCAGGGAGAAGGCAATTCTAGATTTAGTGTTGTGCAATGAACTGGATTTGATCAGGGACCTTGAGGTAAAGGAGCCATTAGGAAGTAGTGACCATAATATGATATGTTTTAACCTACAATTGAGAATGTTATGTACCCTGTAACTGGGTCACTTACCAGCAAAGATAGAGAGGTCCGTTGAAGTCTGATGGTACTATTTTTAACAGTATTTATTGATAAAAATACACAAAAAGAATATCAATGCAAACATACAGATAATATACGTCGTCACTACTAAGTCTAAAAGCGCGGGTATAATAATAATCACTAAGAAATAGCTCTGTCATTGTCTAGGGGATAATGTATTGTCCGATGGAAATATAAAAGTCACTCAAGTTCATGCAGGCTACAGCCTTTGGTTGGAGTCAAGAGAGAGAGTTTAAAACTTGCCCATTCCTGTTATGATGTCAATCCTTCAAGAGTCGCTGGGGCTGATTTCTCCTTTGTTTTTAGCTAAAGCCATTCTTCCGTGGTAAGGCCCACCAATTCTGAGGCAAATGGAAAAGGATGCACGTGGGCTTCCCACCGGCTGTCGCTATTACGCTATTACAGGATTTCTAGCGTTTCTTCTGGTGCGTCTGAAGGGGCTGTTCCCCAGACCCTCTTTTATCTGACTCACAGGGTCTCAGATGTCAATCAGGGTGAAGGGATGCCTCCCCTCGACCAGCCCACTTTTGGTCATTCCCTGAGGGCTTCAAATAAATAGTACAGTACTCAATACACAAATCCGTCTCCAAGAGACAATGGCCGTTTCCCGTCTTTGTATCGCTGAGGGGCCAGGACATTCCAGACATCTCTCTCTCATTTCCTGGGTCTCCTGACCTGAATTAATAGTGATCTTGCGATTCTCAAAAAGGAGGGGGCTACTTTGGGACCCTTCAGCCCCTTCAGAGTTGGGCACAGGCGTAACACCCCCTTTCTTCAACGCCATTTTTACCATTGGTAAAAACGAAGTAATACAGAGTCTTACAGGATTTTAGAATCTAACACAATACAAAAGTTTTTTTACACTACAGAGTAATACAGTTATACATTCAATTTAGCATCTAAACAGTTAACGATTACATTGTCACTTCCTTTAATATCTTAACATCTTGTACCTTACTAAAGTCTTGTAGCATCAGACTCCAATTTAATAACCACCTATTTTTTTCCCTTCAACCAACAAACAACAAGAGTTGTGACCTTAGCTTATGTGTATACTACAAAAGTTCATGCAAATACTAATCTTTATGTTACTTTCAAACTTAACCGTCAACCTTCCATGGGGTTGTCTTTATTATTCACATACTTTGTCGAAATCCCGTAAAACCGGCTTCTGCTATTTAAAAATGGCGTCCCATTAACCCTCGCCTCTTTTCCGGTTAATTTCCACATGGGGAGCTTGTGTACCCTGGCGAAATAGGCTTTCGCCCGCTCCTTTCATAGGAGTTATTTTATCAACAATGTGTTCCAAACTTAGACCATCTTCCGAATTTCCACACAATTCTTTAATTTTTCGCAAGGTGCTAGTTTTCTCGTCAGGACCCTTCAGGCTATTAGGTCTCAATGCCAGCGATCCCTCTTTGTTCAAACAGCATTTCGAATTCTGCGGTTTCACACCACACTCTGGAATAACAATAGCGTGTGGGGCCCCGTTACCTTCCAACTCAACCTGTAATTGATTCACAGGCCTTGTGGTACCAAGCCATTGTCTCTGTAGCCTGGTTGTTGCTTCTGATATCAGTCCAGCCTTTAAATTTTCTTCATTCAATTTGGGAACTACACATTTTCCTTTTCCTTCACTAATAATATTCACCTCACCACCTTTGATCTCCGCACTAACTTTTAACACACCTTCGAGCACAAACACCTGGGAACTCTCACTTCCCACTATTACCAAGGTTAACCCTTTCTTCACTGATCCAAGTCCATCTGACCCACAAGAACTGCATTCCTTTTCAACTGAATCAAATACCTCAGACTTTTTCTGAGCTCCATTACTAGGTTCAGTACCACGTGCACCAATTTCTTGGACACACTCAAATGGGACATTTTTCCTCTTCCAGGCTTTCAATACCCGTATCCTGTTCAAATTCTAAATTCCCCTGATCCTCCCAGTTACTCTCTGGGCAACTCCCTTCTGGAGTAAACTCAACCCCGCGGGCTGAAACAACTGCATCTGCCAACCCAGCAGACTTCTTCAACATAAGGGCACCCTTTTCATCTAGGACTGCCCTCATTCCATTATCGGGAACACCTTTAGAATTTTCAACTTCTTCAAACAGTTCTGCCAAACCAGACAGATCATCCATGTCCAACTCTGGACCTTTTAACAGCTCTATCTGTTTCTCATCTTTATTTCGTGCCTCTAGAACTTTTCTCCTCACTAAGGGCAGGTCTACCTCCTCTCCCTTACTCTCTTTCACTTTACTCCTCTTCGTCTTACCACCCTCTAAACCCTCGTGGTACAAGGTTGGTAAAAACGTCTCGGCCAAATCGAAACTGGCCGGATTTAAACTGCTCTCGTTCTCAGCTGCCTTTCTTGACATGCTGCGAGTGATTGCGCATGTGGGATAGATCTTGGAATCTAGGGGCGGGACCTCCACCGGCTGTCTCGTCAGCTTCATTGCTGACCAAACCTTACCACCGGCTAAATCATTACCCAGAAGGACGTCCGCGTCAGTTCTCGGGAATTCTGATCGCACCCCCATTTCAACTGGTCCAGATACCAGCTCACAATGATCCTATGCAAGGGCACTGTTTCTGTCCCTTTTCCTATTCCTTTCACAGCTACCATTCCCGTCTTGCGACCAAAATCCAGTACCTTACTGCTAATCAATGACAGTTCAGCGCCCGTGTCTCTCCAGATCTGCATGGGAACTGGTGGGTCTCCCTCCCTCACAGATACGGTTCCGTTTGACATACAAGTCTCAGACCCTTCTCGTACTCTGTCTACCCGGGGATCTCTTGTCGATTTACTGATTACCACGGTACATCCGATAGGGACTGCTGCTTTACTTTTCCTGTCTCCTTCCTCGGAGCAAAGCATCTAGATGCAATATGTCCCCACTTTCCACAATTAAAACAGGTCAAACCTGGAAATCTCTGGCAGTCTTGCCTTTCCCCCTCAATCTTACCACTAGCTCCCGGCGGGACCTCTGCCTCAGCCGGCGGGCTTTCTCGATCGTTCCCACGGTCTCTCTGGGAACCTTTATTCAAGGAAAACTTTGTCTTGTGGGTTAGAGCATATTCATCTGCGAACCTAGCAAATTCGGATATGGACTTATTCAGCTTTTCATTCAAATACATCCGGATATCCTCCAAAACACAACCTTTAAATCCTCAATCAGAATTAACTCCCTGAGATGCCAAAAATTCTCTTCCACTATTTCTGCTGTACACCAACGGTCCAAGAGCACACCCTTCTCATAGGCAAACTTGATATACGTCTGATTCTCCCCTTTCTTTAAATTTCTGAACTTTTGTCTATACGCTTCAGGTACCAATTCATAAGTCCGGAGAATGGCCGCTTTTACTTTGTCATAACTCTCTGCCTCTTCCTCCTCCATGGACAACGCCATATATGCTCATTGTGCCTTCCCTTTTCACACACTTTGTAACAGCGCCACCCACTGATCTCTGGGCCACTTCTGATTCACTGCCACCTTTTCAAAAAGCAAGAAATAACTATCAACATCCAACTCCTCAAACGGAGGTACTAACCTCAACTCCCGACTAACATTAAACCGCTCCTCTTGGTCTGACCCTTGAGCTCTTTGCTCTTGCCTTAACTTCTCCATCTCCAAGTCATGTCTCCTCTGTTTCTCTGCCTCCCTCTCCTTTTCGGCTCTTTCCTTTTCTTTCTCGGCCCTCTCTCTCCTTCTCAGCTGCTTCCAGCTGCTTTAATTTAATTGCATGTTCCAACCTTAATTTCTCCAACTCTAACCGAGCCGTCCCACTAGCTGGTACCTTTTCAGGGATGTTTTCCAATATCTCAGCTACGAACACATTCTTCTCAATATAATACTGAGTTATGGTCCTTCGCACCTCCCGCTTTTTTCATTGACAACCTCACCTCTGCGAAGTTTAGCCCTTTCGCCAGATTTATCAAGTCCGATTTGGTGGCCACCTCTAGAGTCGGGTTTTCTATAAATTCATCCACGTCCATCTTTGCTGGTTTCCCGTCTGGCTACCTGCGTAACCAGATCCAAATTTGGACTTACAAGCCCGATTCACTGGCCTCCCAATTTGGTGTCAAATCCCGGATGAGCCCCCAATTGTTACGTACCCCGTAACTGGTTCACTTACCAGCAAAGATAGAGAGGTCCATTGAAGTCTGATGGTACTATTTTTAACAGTATTTATTGATAAAAATACACAAAAAGAATATCAATACAAACATACAGATAATATACGTCGTCACTACTAAGTCTAAAAGCGCGGGTATAATAATAATCATTAAGAAATAACTCTGTCGTTGTCTAGGGGATAACGTATTGTCTGATGGAAATATAAAAGTCACTCAAGTTCATGCAGGCTGCAGCCTTTGGTTGGAGTCAAGAGAGAGAGTTTAAAACTTGCCCATTCCTGTTATGATGTCAATCCTTCAAGAGTCGCTGGGGCTGATTTCTCCTTTGTTTTTAGCTAAAGCCATTCTTCCGTGGTAAGGCCCACCAATTCTGAGGCAAATGGAAAAGGATGCACGTGGGCTTCCCACCGGCTGTCGCTATTACGCTATTATAGGATTTCTAGCGTTTCTTCTGGTGCGTCTGAAGGGGCTGTTCCCCAGACCCTCTTTTATCTGACTCACAGGGTCTCAGATGTCAATCAGGGTGGAGGGATGCCTCCCCTCGACCAGCCCACTTTTGGTCATTCCCTGAGGGCTTCAAATAAATAGTACAGTACTCAATACACAATTCCATCTCCAAGAGACAATGGCCGTTTCCCGTCTTTGTATCGCTGAGGGGCCAGGACATTCCAAACATCTCTCTCTCATTTCCTGGGTCTCCTGACCTGAATTAATAGCGATCTTGCGATTCTCAAAAAGGAGGGAGCTACTTTGGGACCCTTCGGCCCCTCAGAGTTGGGCACAGGCATAACAAGAAGGAGAACGGAAAATCAGATGTGTCAGTATTACAGTTGAACAAAGGGCACTTATGGAGCTATGAGGGAGGAGCTGGCCAAAGTTCAATGGAACAATACCCTAGCAGGGAAGACAGTGGAACAAAAATGGCAGGTATTTCTGGGAATAATGCAGAAGGTGCAGGATCAGTTCATTCTAAAGAGGAAGAAAGATCCTAAGGGGAGTAAGGGGCAGCCGTGGCTGATGAGGGAAGTAAAGGACAGTATAAAAATAAAAGAGAAGTATAACATAGCAAAGATGAGCGGGAAGCCGGAGGACTGGGAAGCTTTTAAAGAGCAACAGAAGATAACAAAAAAGGCAATATGCAGAGAAAAAATGAGGTATGAAGGTCAACTAGCCAAGAATATAAAGGAAGATAGTAAAAGCTTCTTTAGGTATGTGAAAAGCAGAAAAAATAGTTAAGACAAAATTTGGGCCATTGAAGACAGAAACGGGTGAATTTATTATGGGGAACAAGGAAATGGCAGACGAGTTGAACAGGTACTTTGGATCTGTCTTCACTAGGGAAGACACAAACAATCTCCCAGACATAATAGTGGCCAAAGGAACTAGGGTAAAGGATGAACTGAATGAAATTTATATTAGGCAAGAAACGGTGTTGGATAGACTGTTGGGTTTGAAGGCTGATAGGTCCCCGGGACCTGATGGTCTGCATCCCAGGGTACTTAAGGAGGTGGCTCCAGAAATCATGGATGCATTGGTAATCATTTTCCAATGTTCTATAGATTCAGGATCAATTCCTGCGGATTGGAGGGTGGCTAATATTGTCCTACTTTTCAAGAAAGGAAGGAGAGAGAAAACAGGGAATTATAGACTGGTTAGCCTGACGTCAGTAGTAGGAAAGATGCTGGAGTCAATTATAAAAGAGGAAATTGCAACACATTTGGATAGCAGTAGAAGGATCAGTCCAAGTCAGCATAGATTTACGAAGGGAAAATCATGCTTGACTAATCTTCTGGAGTTTTTTGAGGATGTAACTATGAAAATGGACAAGGGAGAGCCAGTGGATGTAGTGTACCTGGACTTCCAGAAAGCTTTGATAAGCTTTTTTGATAATCACATAGGAAATTAGTGGGCAAAATTAGGGCACATGGTATTGGGGGCAGAGTACTGACATGGATTGAAAATTGGCTGGCTGACAGGAAACAAAGAGTAACGATTAACGGGTCCCTTTTGGAATGGCAGGCTGTGACCAGTGGGGTACCGCAAGGTTCGGTGCTGAGACTGCAGCTGTTTACAATATACATCAATGATTTAGATGAAGGGATTAAAAGTAACATTAGCAAATTTGCTGATGACACAAAGCCGGGTGGCAGTCTGAAATGTCAGGAGGATGTTATGAGAATGCAGGGTGACTTGGACAGGTTGGGTGAGTGGGCAAATGTATGGCAGATGCAGTTTAATGTGAATAAGTGTGAGGTTATCCACTTTGGTGGGAAGAACAGGAAGGCAGATTACTATCTAAATGGAATCAAGTTAGGGAAAGGGGAAGCACAATGAGATCTAGGTGTTATTGTACATCAGTCAATGAAAGCAAGCATGCTGGTACAGCAGGCAGTGAAGAAATCTAATGGCATGCTGGCCTTTATAACAAGAGGAATTGAGTACAGGAGTAAAGAGGTTCTTCTGCAGCTGTACAGGGCCCTGGTGAGACCCCACCTGGGGTATTGTGTGCAGTTTCGGTCTCCAAATTTGAGGAAGGACATTCTTGCTATTGAGGGAGTGCAGCGTAGGTTCACAAGGTTAATTCCCAGAATGGCGGGTCTGTCATATGTTGAAAGATTGGACTGACTGGGCTTGTATACACTGGAATTTAGAAGGATGAGAGGGGATCTGATTGAAACATATAAGATTATTAAGGGATTGGACACACTGGAGGCAGGAAGCATGTTCCCGCTGATGGGTGAGTCCAGAACTAGAGGCCACAGTTTAAGAATAAGGGGTAGGCCATTTAGAATAGAGATGCAGAAAAACTTTTTCACCCAGAGTGATGGATATATGGAATGCTCTGCCCCAGAAGGCAGTGGATGCTTTCAAGAGAGAATCAGATAGAGCTCTTATAGATAGCGGGGTCAAGGGATATGGGGAGGGGGCAGGAAAGGGGTACTGATTGTATATGATCAGCCATGATCATAGTGAATGGCGGTGCTGGCTAGAAGGGCCGAATGGCCTACTCCTGCACCTACTGTTGACTGTCTATTATATCATGTGCTTCCAAGTACCCCAGAACTACATCCATAGCAATTGACTCCAACATCTTCCCAACTGCTGATGTGAGATAACAGGTCTATAATTTCCTTCCTTCGGCCTCTCTCCCTTCTTGAAGAGTGGAGTGACATTTGCAATTTTCCAGTCCTCCAAACCATGCCAGAAACAATTGATTTTTGAAAGTTCATTATAAAAGTGTTATAAACTAAATCCTTATGTACTTGATCTAGGATCATGATACACCAAATCCCTTTGAATATGATTTGGGATCTGGGATCCTGGGATCTGGAATCCCTCCATAAACAGACCAGGATCATGTACAGCAAATACATTTGTATAAAATCATGATATTGAATCCTGGTTCACTAAATCCCTCTTTACATAATCCGGGATCCTTGTACACCAAGTCCTTCTTTACATAATCTGGGATCCTCTGACACCAAATCCCTGCATATGTAATCCAGATCCAGGATCCTTATACATCAAATCAGTCTGTACACAATTCGAGATCTTTGAACACCAAATTGCCCTGTGTACAATCCAGGATCTCTGAATCCTAAATTCCCTGTGGCCCTACCATTCATTCTGAACTCAAAGAGATCAACTGACACTTACTTTGATTAAAGTTCAACTCCCGTTGCTCTGCCATTCTTGAATATAATATTTTACAACTAATCAATATCATTCTGCAGTTACCTTTATCTCCTCACTCAATATCACTTTTTGTGTCATTTTTAGTGGTATAACCATATCTCCATCATTCATTCATTTCAAAGTTGTTAATACTTCTAAAAGCTAGTAAGGGACTCAGCACCAGTGCTTGTAGGAGACCACCAGTCATTGGCTTATAGACAGCAATTGAAACTTTGTCCTTCACTTCCACCTCCTTTCACTGAGCTAGTTTTGCTTTGCCTACTTTCCTGGTTCTCTGGGCTCCAGCCTGTTGGATGAGTGTCTGCAGTGCATCCTTGTCACAGACCTCTCAGATCTCCATGTGGTCTAACCTTTTGGGCAGTCTCTAGGGGCAACTTGTCAAAGTTTACTGAAGTCCATGGGCTCCAATCTGTTGGACCAGCCTCCCCAGTCCGACCTTGTCAAAGCCCTTACTGCACACTACATCATGTACATCAGTTCTCTTTGTTGCTTCTTTGGACAGGACAGTACTCTGACAAGATCCATGCTGAACAAATGTGTTCCATTGCCAAGTGATCCCTTCTTTTCAAAGTACAGATTAAGTTGCTAATTAACCAAGTCTTCCCAAGTGCAGATTATACCAATCCCTGATACTTTTTTTCTCATAACTTTTTTACCACTGACTTTGGACTTTGTTTTTTTATATTTCTTATTGTAACTTATATAGTTATTTTATGTCTTATATTGTACTGCTACTGAAAGACAACACATTCCATAACATACAGTTTGTCAGTGATAATGATTCAGATTCTGTTTCCAAATCGAAGTCTGAGAAAATTTATAGGGTACTTTGTAGGGTACTCCTCTATCAGATTTCCTATCAGCTTTATCCCTCTATCAGATCCCTCCTCAGACTCCATACCTCCTCTATCAGATCTCCCCTCAGCTCCATCACTCCTCTATCAGATCCCTCCTCAGCCTCCATTACTCCTCAATCAAATCTCCCCTCAGTTCCATCACTCCTCTATCAGATCTCTTATCATAGAAAGGTAGAAAACCTACAGTACAATAGTATAGGCCCCTCAGTCCACAATGCGGAGCTGAACGTGTACTTACTTTAGAAATTACCTAAGGTTATCCATAGCTC
Organism: Hypanus sabinus; assembly: GCF_030144855.1. Lineage (NCBI taxonomy): Eukaryota > Metazoa > Chordata > Chondrichthyes > Myliobatiformes > Dasyatidae > Hypanus > Hypanus sabinus. The sequence goes on along the minus strand of NC_082720.1, from coordinate 93,043,922 downwards.
TCTATTTTTCTAAGCTCCATGTACCTATCCAAGAGTCTCTTAAAAGACCCTATCGTATCCGCCTCCACCGTTGTCACCAGGAGCCCATCCACACACTCACCAGTCTCTGCGTAAAAAACCTACCCCTGACATCTCCTCTGTACCTACTTCCAAGCACCTTAAAACTGTGCACTCTCATGTTAGCCATTTCAGCCCTGGTGAAAAGCCCTGACTATCTTCACAATCAATGCCTCTCATCATCTTGTACACCTCTATCAGGTCGCTTTTCATCCTCCGTCACTCCAAAGAGAAAAGGCCGAGTTCACTCAACCTATTCTCATAAGGTGTGCTCCCCAATCCAGGTAACATCCTTGTAAATTTCCTCTGCACCCTTTCTATAGTTCCCACATCCCTCCTGTAGTGAGGTGACCAGAATTGAGCACAGTACTCCAAGTGGGCTCTGACCAGAGTCCTATATTGCTGTAGCATTATCTCTCGGCTCTTACAATCAATTCCATGGTTGATGATGTCCAATGCTCCATATGCTTTCTTAAACACAGAGTCAACCTGCACAGCTGATTTGAGTGTCCTATGGACTTGGACCCCAAGATCCCTCTGATCCTCCACACTGCCAAGAGTCTTACCATTAATACTATATTCTGCCATCATATTTAACCTACCAAAATGAATTACCTCACACTTACCTAGGTTGAACTTCATCTGCCACTTTTCAGCCCAGTTTTGCATCCTATTGATGTCCCGTTGTAACCTCTGACAGCCCTCCACACTATCCACAACACCCCCAACCTTTGTGTCATCAGCAAATTTACTAGCCCATCCCTCTGCTTCCTCATCCAGGTCCTTTATAAACATCACGAAGAGAAGGGGTCCCAGAACAGATCCCTGAGGCACACCACTGGTCACCGACCCCTATGCAGAATATGACCTGTCTACAGCCACTCTTTGCCTTCTGTGGGCAAACCAATTCTGGATCCACAAAGCAATGTCCCCTTGGGTCCCATGCCTCCTTACTTTCTCAATAAGCCTTGCATGAAATCCATGTACACTACAACTACTGCACTACCTCCATCAATGTGTTTAGTCACATCCTCAAAAAATTCAATCAGACTTGTAAGGCACAACCTACCTTTGACAAAGCCATGCTGACTATTTCTAATCATATTATGCCTCTTGAAATGTTCATAAATCCTGCCTCTCAGGATCTTCTCCATCATCTTATCAACCACTGAAGTGAAACTCACTGGTCTATAATTTCCTGGGCTTTCTCTACTCCCTTTCTTGAATAAGGGAACAACATCTGCAACCCTTCAATCCTCCAACCCCACTGATGATGAAAAAATCATTGCTAGAGGCTCTACAATCTCCTATCTTGCCTACCACAGTAGCCTGGGGTACATCTCATCTGTTCCCGGAGACTTATCCAACTTGATGCTTTCCAAAAGCTCCAGCACATCCTCTTTCTTAATGTCTATATGCTCAAGCTTTTCAATCTGCTGCAAGTCATCCCTACAATTGCCAAGGTAATTCTCCCTAGTGAATACTGAAGCAAAGTATTCATTAAGTATCTCGGCTACCTCCTCATTTTCCATACGCACTTTTCCACTGTCACATTTGATTGGCCCTATTCTCTCACCTATAGCCTCCATCCCTTCTCAATCAGATCTCCCCTCAACCTCCAGCCCTCCTCAGTGATCCATGAATATCAGGAAGCTGGAGCGAGTGCCATTGCTATTACAAAGGAAAACAAACTAGACAAACTCTAAGGTCTTAAGGTGGATCAGTCATCTGGACCAGGTGGACTACATCCCAGTGTCCTGAGAGAGGTTGCTGAAGAGATAATGGATGCATTGGTCATGATCTTTCAAGAATCACTTGATTCTGACATGGTCTCGGAGGACTGGAAGATGGCAAATGACACACCACTCTTTAAGAAGAGAGGAAGGCAAAAGGCCAGTTAGCCTAACCTCAGCGGTTCAGGAAGTGTTGGAGTCTGTTATTAAGAATGAGGTTTTGGGGTACTTGGAGACATGACAAGACTTGGTTGCAGGAGGGGCAGGACTGGCAGCTTAATGTTCAGAGGTTCTGTTGTTTCAAATGTGATAGAGGGGAAGGGATGAAAAGGGGAGGAGTGGCATTACTAGACAGAGAAAATATCACAGCTGTACGTAGACAGGATAGCCCAGAGGGCTTGTCTACAGAGGCCATATGGGTGGAGCTGAGGAACAGGAAAGGTGTGATGACACTAATAGGGTTGTAGACTGCCTAATAGTCCGAGAGAATTGGAGGAGCAAATCTGTGGAGAGATAGCAGACAGATGTAAGAAACAGAAAGTTATAGGGGATTTTAACTTTCCACATATTGACTGGGACTCCCAAACTGTGAAAGGGCAAGATGGCTTGGAGTTTGTCAAATGTGTTCAGGAAAGTTTTCTAAATATATACATTGAGATACCTATGAGAGAGGATGCAATACTTGATCTCCTATTAGGGAACCAAACAGGTCAGGTGACAGAAGTATGTGCAGGTGAACATTTTGGGTCCAGTGACCATAATGTCACTAGTTTCAAGTTAATTATGAATATGAATAGGTCTGGTCCTCGAGTTGAGGTTTTAACTTGGAGAAGGGCCAATTTTGTGGAACTGAGAAAGGATCTTGGAAGAGTGGATTGGGATGTTGTTTTCTGGCAAGGATGTGTTCAGTCAGTGGAAGACCTTCAAAGGTGAAATTTTTTGAGAGTGCAGAGTTTGCACGTTCCTGCCAGGACTAAAGGCGAAGTTAACAGGCATAGGAAACCTTGATTTTCAAGGGATGTTGGTGATCTGGTTAAGAAAAGAGAGAGGTGTATAGCAGGCATAGGCAACAAGGAACAAATGAAGTACTTGAAGAGTATAGAAAAAGTAAGAAAAAACTAAAGAAGCAAATCAGGAAGGCAAAAAGAAGACATGAGGTTGCTTTGGAAGATAATGTGAAAGTAAACCCGAAGGGTTTCTACAAGTATATTAAGAGTAAAAGGATAGTAAGGGACTTAATTGGTCCCCTAGAAGATCAGAGTGGTCGTTTATGTGTGGAGCCTCACGAGATGGGGAGGTCTTAAACAGTTTTTTTTTATCAGTATTTACTCAGGAAACTGGCAGAGTGTATATGGAAGGAAAGGAAACAAGCAGTAGTGTCATGGAACATATAGAGATTAAAGAGGAGGAGGTGCTTGCTGCCTTACAGCGAATAAAGGTAGATAAATCCCCAGGTCCTGACAGGATATTTCCTCGGACCTTGAGAGAGACTAGTGTAGAAATTGCAGGGGCCCTGGCAGAAATATTTAAAAAGTCCTCAGCCACGGGTGCGGTGCTGGAGGATTGGAGGGTAGCTCATGTTGTTCCGTTGTTTAAAAAAAGCTCCAAAAGTAAACCAGGTAATTACAGGCCAGTGAGCCTGACATCAGTAGTAGGTAAATTATTGGAAGAGTTCTGAGAGATTGGATATACAAGTATTTGGACAGCCAAGGGCTGATTAAGGATAGCCAGCATGGCTTTGTGCATGGTAGATTGTGTTTAATGAATCTTGTAGAGTTTTTCGAGGAGGTTACCAAGAAAGTAGATAAAGGAAAGGCTGTGGATGTTGTGTACATGGACTTCAATAAGGCCCTTGACAAGGTCCCACATGGGAGGTTAGTTCAGAAGGTTCAGACACTAGGTGTCCATGGAGAGGTTATAAACTGCATTCAAAATTGGCTGTGTGAGAGAAGACAGAGAGTGGTATGGATGATTGCTTCTCAGGCTGCAGACCTGTGACTAGTGGTGTGCTCAGAGATCTGTGCTGAGACCGTGGTTATTTGTTGTCTAAATCAACGATCTAGATGATAATGTGGTAAATTGGATCAGCAAGTTTGCTGATGACACTAAGATTGGAGACGTTGTGGACAGTGAGGAAGGCTTTCAAAGCTTGCAGAGGGATCTGAACCAACTGAAAAAATGGGCCAGAAAATAGCAGATGGAATTTCATGCAGACAAGTGTGAGGTGTTGAATTTTGGAAGGACAAATCAAGGTAGGACATACACAGTAAATGGTAGGGCACTGAGGAGAGGAACAAAAGGATCTGTGAGTTCAGATACATAATTCCCTGTAAGTGGTGTCACAGGTAGACAGGGTTGTAAAGACAGCTTTTGGCATCCTGGCATTCATAAATCAAAGTATTGAGTATAGGAGTTGGGATGTTATAGTGAGGTTGTATAAGACATTGGTGAGGCCAAATTTAGAGTATTGTGCACAGTTCTGGTCTCCTACCTATAGGAAGGATTTCAGTAAGATTGAAAGAGTGCAGAGAATATTTACTAGGATGTTGCCGGGTCTTCAGGAGTTGAGTTACAGGGAAAGATTGAACAGGTTAGGACTTTATTCCTTGGAGCATAGAAGAATGAAGGGGGATTTGATAGAGGTTTACAAAATTATGAGGGATATAGACAGAGTAAATGCGAGTAGGCTCTTTCCACTTAGATTAGGAGAAATAAATATGAGAGGACAATGGCTTTAGGGTGAAAGGGGTAAGGTTCAGGGGGAACATTAGGGGGAACTTCTTCACTCAGAGAGTGGTGGGAGTGTGGAACGAGCTGCCATCTGACGTGGTAAATGCGGGCTCACTCTTAAGTTTTAAAAATAAATTGGATATGTACATGGATGGGAGAGATCTGGAGGGTTATGGACTGAGTGCAGGTCAATGGGACTAGCAGAATAAAGTTTCAGCACAGACTAGAAGGGCAGAATGGCCTGTTTTCTGTGCTGTAGTGTTCTATGATTCTATAAGCCAAATTCAGCGTGGTTCCTGAGAAGGGAGATCATGCCTGACAAATCTGTCAGAGTTCTTTGAGGAAGTAACAAGCAGGATGGACAAAAGAGAATCGGTTGATGTCATTTACTTGGATTTTCAGAAGGCTTTTGACAAAGCGCCACACATGAGGCTACTTAACAATCTACAAGCTATGGTATTACAGGAATGATTCTAGCATGGATAAAGCATAGGCTGATTAGCAGGATACAAATTCCATAAGGGTCTGTCTTAGGGCTGATTCTTCTTACATTATTTGTTAATGATTTGGATGATGGAATTGAAGGCTTTGTTGCAAAGTTTGCAGATAATATGAAGATAGGTGGAGGGGTACATTCTTTTCAGAGGCTACAGAAGGACATAATCAGATTAGGAGAACAGGCAAAGACATGGCAGATGGAATACCGTCTCAGGAAGTGCCTGGCCGTGCGTTTTAGTTGATGAAATGAAAGGGTTGACTATTTTTTAAATGGAAAGAAAATATAAAAAGCTGAGGTGCAAAGGGACTTGGCAGTCCTTGTGCAGTATTCCCTAAAAGTTAATCTGCAGACTGAGTTTGTGGTGAAGGCAAATGCAGTGTTAACATTAATTTCAAGAAGATTAGAATATGAATGCAAGGATCTGATGGTGAGATTTTATACAGCACTGGTGAGGCCTCGATTGGAGTATTGTGAGCAGATTCGAGTCCCTTATTTTCAAAAGGATGTGCTGAAACTGGAGAGGGTTCAAAGGACGTTCACGAAAATAATTCCAGGATTGCCTTGTCATGTGAAGAGCATTTGATGATCTGTATTCACCTAAAATCAGAAGAATGAGGGGGGAGCTCATTGAAACCCATTGAATGGTGAAAGGCCTTGAAAGAGTGGATGTGGAGAGGATGTTTCCTATAGTGGGGGAGTCTAGGACCAGAGGACACAGATAGAGTGGATTTGGAGAGGAAGTTTCCTATAGTGGGGGAGTCTAGGACCAGAGGACACAGGTAGAGTGGATGTGGAGAGGATGTTTCCTATAGTGGGGGAGTCTAGGACCAGAGGACACATATAGAGTGGATGTGGAGAGGATGTTTCCTATAGTGGGGGAGTCTAGGACCAGAGGACACAGATAGAGTGGATGTGGAGAGGATGTTTCCTATAGTGGGGGAGTCTAGGACCAGAGGACACAGATAGAGTGGATGTGGAGAGGATGTTTCCTGTAGTGGGGAGTCTAGGACCAGAGGACACAGATAGAGTGGATGTGGAGAGAATGTTTCCTATAGTGGGGGAGTCTAGGACCAGAGGACACAGATAGAGTAGATGTGGAGAGAATGTTTCCTATAGTGGGGGAGTCTAGGACCAGAGGGTACAGACAGAGTGGATGTGGAGAGGATGTTTCCTATAGTGGGGGAGTCTAGGACCAGAGGACACAGATAGAGTAGATGTGGAGAGGATGTTTCCTATAGTGGGGGAGTCTAGGACCAGAAGACAGAGATAGAGTGGATGTGGAGAGAATGTTTCCTATAGTGGGGGTGTCTAGGACCAGAGGACACAGATAGAGTGGATGTGGAGGGAATGTTTCCTATAGTGGGGGAGTCTAGGACAAGAGGACACAGATAGAGTGGATGTGGAGAGAATGTTTCCTATAGTGGGGGAGTCTAGGACCAGAGGACACAGAGTGGATGTGGAGAGAATGTTTCCTATAGTGGGGGAGTCTAGGACCAGAGGACACAGATAGAGTGGATGTGGAGAGAATGTTTCCTATAGTAGGGGAGTCTAGGACCAGAGGACACAGATAGAGTGGATGTGGAGAGAATGTTTCCTATAGTGGGGGAGTCTAGGACCAGAGGACACAGATAGAGTGGATGTGGAGAGAATGTTTCCTATAGTGGGGGAGTCTAGGACCAGAGGACACAGATAGAGTGGATGTGGAGAGAATGTTTCCTATAGTGGGGGAGTCTAGGACCAGAGGACACAGATTGAGTGGATGTGGAGAGGATGTTTCCTATAGTGGGGGAGTCTAGGACCAGAGGACACAGATAGAGTGGATGTGGAGAGAATGTTTCCTATAGTGGGGGAGTCTAGGACCAGAGGACACAGATAGAGTGGATGTGGAAAGAATGTTTCCTGCACGTGTGAGTCCAAGACCAAAGGACTGAATGGAGGGGCATCCTTTTAAAACAGAAAAGAGGAGGAATTCCTTTAGCCAGAGAATGGTGAATTTATGGAATTCTTTGCCACAGGCAGTTGTGTAGAGCAGCACTTTATGTATATTTAAGGCAAAGTTTGATAGATTTTTTTTATTGGTTAGGGCATGAAGAGTTACGGGGAGAAGGCAGGAGAATGGGGCTCAAAGGAAAATTGGATCAGCCATGATGAAATGGTGGAGCAGACATAATGGTCAAAAAGGCCGAATTCTGTTCCTATATCTTATGGTCTTATGCATATTGCTTATTTGTCAGTCCTTGTTTACAATAGTTTTTCATAGATTCTATTGCATGTCTCCCTGAGGGGAGATCTGATTGAGGAGGGATGGAGGCTGAGGGGAAATATGATTGAGGAGGGATGGAGGCTGAGAGGAGATCTGATTGAGGGACGGAGGCTAAGGGGAGATCTGATTAAGGAGTGACGGAGGCTAAGGGAAGATCTGATTGAGGAGTGACTGAAGCTGAGGGGAGATTTGATTGAGGGATGGAGGCTCACGTCTGAGTGTTCCTGTGCTGATAGAGATCCAATCACCAATCCAAGTTCAGTGGGGTCTACAAGTGATGAAATCCAAGATCCAATTGCACAAAGGGGTATTGAGACCCAGGTCTTGGAGTTTACTGATTAGTTTTGAGGGGATGATGGTGTTAAATGCTGACTTGTAATCGATAAAGAGCATCCTGATGTATGCATCTTTGCTGGCCAGAGGTTCCAGGGTCGTGTGGAGATAATGAGATTCTGGCATAGATATGAAAGGCATAGATAGATAGTTACTTTTTCTCATGGTTGAAATGTCCAATACCAGAGGATGTGCATTTAAGGTGAGGGGGGTAATTTCAAAGGAGATGTGAGGGGTAAGTTTTTTACCAGAGATTGGTGGGTGCCTGGAATGCGCTGTCTGGGGTGGTAGAGGCGATACATCAGGAACTTTAAAAAGTGTTGAGATTGGCACATGGATGTGAGGGAAATGGAAGGATATGGATATGGTGTCGGCAGGAGAGATTAGTTAGCCATTTGATGACTAAATTAATTGGTTGAAAGGCCTATTCCTCTGCTGTACTGTTCTATGTTCTAATATCTGTGATTTTATGAGTCTGTTGGAGGCCGAAGAAGGCAGCCTGTCCTGGGGTTAGAGGACTGTGTGTGTGTGTGTGTGTGTGTGTGTGTGTGTATGTGTGGGTAGATGTGTGTGTGTGTATGTGTGGGTAGGTGTGTGTGTGTGTGTGTGTGTGTAGGTGTGTGTGTGTGTGTGTGTGTATGTGTAGGTAGGTGTGTGTAGGTGTGTGTGTGTGTATGGGTAGGTGTGTGTGTGTATGTGTGGGTAGGTGTGTGTGTATGGGTAGGTGTGTGTGTGTAGGTGTGTGTGGGTAGGTGTGTGAGTGTAGGTGTGTGTGTGTGTGGGTAGGTGTGTGTGTATGGGTAGGTGTGTGTGTGTGTAGGTGTGTGTGGGTAGGTGTGTGAGTGTAGGTGTGTGTGTGTGTGTGTGGGTAGATGTGTGTGTGTGTGTGTGTGTGTGTGTGTGTGTGTGTGTGGGTAGGTGTGTGTGTGTGGGTAGGTGTGTGTGTGTGTGTGTGTGGGTAGATGTGTGTGTGTGGGTAGGTGTGTGTGTGTGTAGGTGTGTGTGGGTAGGTGTGTGAGTGTAGGTGTGTGTGTGTGTGTGTGTGGGTAGATGTGTGTGTGTGTGTGTGTGTGTGTGTGTGGGTAGGTGTGTGTGTATGGGTAGGTGTGTGTGTGTGTAGGTGTGTGTGGGTAGGTGTGTGAGTGTAGGTGTGTGTGTGTGTGTGTGTGGGTAGATGTGTGTGTGTGTGTGTGTGTGTGTGTGTGGGTAGGTGTGTGTGTGTGGGTAGGTGTGTGTGTGTGTGTGTGTGGGTAGATGTGTGTGTGTGGGTAGGTGTGTGTGTGTGTGTGTGGGTAGGTGTGTGTGTGTGGGGGTAGATGTGTGTTTGTGTGTGTGTGTGTGTGGGTAGGTGTGTGTGTGGTAGGTGTGTGTGTGTGTGTGGGTAGGTGTGTGTGTGTGTGTGTGTGGGTAGGTGTGTGTGTAGGTGTGTGTGTGTGTGTGTGTGTGGGTGTGGGTAGGTGTGTGTGGGTAGGTGTGTGTGTGCGTGTGTGTGTGTGTGGGTAGGTGTGTGTGTGTGTGTGTGTGGGTAGGTGTGTGTGTAGGTGTGTGTGTGTGTGTGTGTGGGTGTGGGTAGGTGTGTGTGGGTAGGTGTGTGTGTGCGTGTGTGTGTGTGGGTAGGTGTGTGTGTGCGTGTGTGTGTGTGTGGGTAGGTGTGTGTGTGTGTGTGGGTAGGTGTGTGTGTGTGTGTGTGTGTGCATGTGTGTGTGTGTGTGTGTGTGTGTGTGTGTGTGTGTGTGTGTGGGTAGGTGTGTGTGTGTGTGGGTAGGTGTGTGTGTGTGTGTGTGTGTGTGGCGGTGGGGGGGGGTTAGGTGGGAGTAAAGGCGCCTGCTTCGTGGGCCTCCCACCAATACATTCTTGATGTGTTTGTTGTTAACACACAACATGCATTTCACTCTCGGTTTTGAAGTACATGTACATAAATCTGTGAATCTGGAAGTGTCACCACACATTCCAGCGCTAACGTAGCCTGCCCAACGTGCTCAGCAGAACAACACCAAACATAATAAAACAAAACAGAACAAACAAAACACAACAGAAAAACAAACTCCCATTGCTCCCTCCCAAACACTCACTTCAGCCTCTCGCAGACTCATGGGTTTGTATTCATTTAATACCTGATCTAAACCCTTTGGCTGCACAAACACATTGCCACTTTGATCTCCAGATGAAACTACTGTTTCCTCGGTTATCCCTGGCACTTGATGCTCTTGGATTCCCCTTAACCTGGTTCAATAGTGCCCAGCTCTGCCCTTCTACTATCAAAGTTAAAAGTAAAAAATTATCAGAGTGCATATATGTCACCACATACAACCCCAAGTTTCTTTTTCTGTAGGCATATTTAGCAAATGGATAGAACAGTAACTGTAAAAAGGATCCTTTCTGTGCTAAGACTTTCTGTGCTCCTGCAGGGCACTCCTGCCTTCAGCTCTCTATACTCGCACATACCTCCCTTTCTTTATCCAGCCTCAATGTACAATACCATAAGAAATAGGAGTAGAAATAAGCCATGTCTACTCCACCATTCTGTCATGACTGATTTACTATCCCTCTCAACCCCATTCTCCCTGTAACCTTTGATGCCCTGAGTAATCAAGGACCTATCAAACTCTGCTTTCAATATACCCAAAGACTTGGCCTCCACAATAGTTTCTGGCAATGAATTCCACAGTTTCACCACCTCCGGCTAAAGAAATTCCTCCTAAATCCTGTTCTTTATGGATGTCATTCTATTCTGAGGCTGGGCCCTGTGGTTGTAGAATCCCCCAATATAGGAAACATACTCTCCACATCCACATTATCTCAGCCTTTCAATATTCGATAGTTTTCAATTAGATCCCTGCCTCATCCTTCTAAACTCCAGTGAGTACAGGCCCAGAGCCATCAAACCTTTTTATTCCCTGAATTATTCTTCTGAACCTCCAGGGTTTCCTGGACTTGTCCATATTGGAAGACTAGCCCTGAGGTGCCATTATTTCAAACATAGAACATAGAACAGTACAGCACATGACAGGCCCTTGGGCCCACAATGTTGTGCCAAATGTCAAACCCTGCCTCCCATATAGCCCCCCCCACCTTAAATTTCTCCATATACCTGTCTAGTAGTCTCTTAAACTTCACTAGTGTATCTGCCTCCACCACTGACTCAGGCAGTGCAATCCACGCACCAACCACTCTCTGAGTAAAAAACCTTTCTCTTATATCCCCCTTGAACTTCCCACCCCTTACCTTAAAGCCATGTCCTCTTGTACTGAGCAGTGGTGACCTGGGGAAGAGGCGCCTGCTGTCCACTCGGTCTATTCCTCTTAATATCTTGTACACCTCTATCATGTCTCCTCTCATCCTCCTTTTCTCCAAAGAGTAAAGCCCTAGCTCCCTTAATCTCTGATCATAATCCATACTCTCAAAACCAGGCAGCATCCTGGTAAATCTCCTCTGTACCATTTCCAATGCTTCCACATCCTTCCTATAGTGAGGCGACCAGAACTGGACACAGTACTCCAAGTGTGGCCTAACCAGAGTTTTATAGAGCTGCATCATTACATCCCGTCTCTTAAACTCTATCCCTCGACTTATGAAAGCTAACACCCCATAAGCTTTCTTAACTACCCTATCTACCTGTGAGGCAACTTCCAGGGATCTGTGGACATGTACCCCCAGATCCCTCTGCTCCTCCACACTGCCAAGTATCCTGCCATTTACTTTGTACTCTGCCTTGGAGTTTGTCCTTCCAAAGTGTACCACCTCACACTTCTCCAGGTTGAACTCCATCTGCCATTTCTCAGCCTACTTCTGCATCCTATCAATGTCTCTCTGCAATCTTCGACAATCCTCTACACTATCCACAACAGCACCAGACATTTCAATGACTCCCATTTGCCACATGGAGAATATATTTTTCATCTGAACAGAGTTTGCTGATGATACTAAGCTGGGTGGCAGTGTGACGTGATGAGGATGTTAGGAGAATTCAGCGTGACTTGGATAGGCTGAGTGAGTGGGCAGATACTTGGCAGATGACGTTTAATGTGAATAAGTGTGAGGTTATCCACTTTGGGAGTAAGAACAGGAAGGCAGATTATTATCTGAATTGTGTAAAGTTAGATAAGGGAGAAATACAAAGAGATCTCGGAGTCCTTGTTCATCAGTCACTGAAGGTGAATGAGCAAGTGCAGCAGGCAGTGAAGAAGGCTAACGGAATGTTGGCCTGTATTACAAAGGGAATTGAGTACAAGAGCAAGGAAATCCTCTTGCATTTGAAGGAAATCCTCTTGCATTTGTACAGAGCCCCGGTGAGACCACACCTGGAGTATTGTGTACAGTTTTGGTCTCCAGGGTTAAGGAAGGACATCCTGGCTGTAGAGGAAGTGCAGCGTAGATTCACAAGGTTAATTCCTGGGATGTCCGGACTGTCTTATGCAGAGAGGTTAGAGAGACTGGGCTTGTACACGCTGGAATTAAGGAGATTGAGAGGGGATCTGATTGCAACATATAAGATTATTAAGGGATTGGACAAGATAGAGGCAGGAAATATGTTCCAGATGCTGGGAGAGTCCAGTACCAGAGGGCATGGTTTGAGAATAAGGGGTAGGTCATTTAGGACAGAATTAAGGAAAAACTTCTTCTCCCAGAGAGTTGTGGGGGTCTGGAATGCACTGCCTCAGAAGGCAGTGGAGGTCAATTCTCTGGATGCTTTCAAGAAGGAGCTAGATAGGTATCTTATGGATAGGGGAATCAAGGGATATGGGGACAAGGCAGGAACCGGTATTGATAGTAGATGATCAGCCATGATCTCAAAATGGCGGTGCAGGCTCAAAGGGCCAAATGGTTTACTTCTGCACCTATTGTCTATTGTCTATCATGTATTACATAGTACTGCTACCACAGAGTTAACAAATTTCATGACATATGTCAGTAATATTAAACCTGATTCTGATTCCACCACAGCCCCTGCTAGCCTGTTCCAGGTATCCACCACACTCTGTGTAAAAACAACTTGTTCCACGCATTTCTTTTAAATTTTCCTCTCTCACCTTTAACCTCTGCTCTCTGTACATCATGCTTCCCTGCTGGGAAAAATATTCTTATCTACATATCAATGCTTGTCATAATGTTATAGACCTCTGTCAAATCTGCCCTCGTACTCTTGGCACCCTAGGGAAAACAGTCCCAGCCTGTTCAATCGTTCCTCATCACTGAAATCATGGCTGAAAGCAGATTATAGCTGTGAGCCTAATGTCAAAGGATACACATTGTACTGAAAGGATAGGCAGGAAGGCAGAGAAGGTGGTGTTGCTCTGTTGGTAAAACTGAAATCAAATCATTAGAAAGAGGCAACATAGGGTAGCAAGGTATTGAATCATTGTGGATAGGGCTATGGAACTTCCAGGATAAAATGACCCTGATGAGAGTAAAAATGTGGTCTCCAAATTACAACGGGAGATAGAAAATGCATGCCAAAGGGACAATGTTACAATAGTCATGGGGGCTTTCAATGTGCTGGTAGATTGGGAAAATCAGGTCAGTGCTGCATCCCAAGAGGGGATCTTCTAGGGAGCATACAAGATGGCTTTTAAGAGCAGGTCATGGTTGAGCCCACTAGTGGATCAGCAATTCTGGATTGGGTGTTGGGCAATGAACCAGAAGTGTTTAGAGAGCTTAAGTTAAAAGAACCCTCAGGAGCAAGTGATTATAATATGATCAAACTCACCCTGAAGTTTGAGAAGGAGAAGCTAAAGTCAGGTGTATCAGTATTACAGTGGAGTAGAGGGAATTACAGAAGTTGGGTGAGACCAGAATTAGAGGTCTTGGGGTAAGGGTGAAAGGTGAAATATATACAGGGAATATGAGAGAGACTATCTTCACTCAGAGCATGGCGAGAGTGTGGAACAAGCTGCCAGTGGATGTGATGGATGTGGGTTTAATTTCAACATTTAAGAAATGTTTGGATAAGTCACACTCAGAAGCAGGTTTAATATCACTGGCATATGTCATGAAATTTGTTGTTTTGCAGTAGGAGTACATTGCAATAAAATATAAATTACAAGAAATACATACTGTGTATATGTGTATATATATGTTAAATTAGTAGTGCAAAAAGAGAGGAAAATATTGAGGAAGTGTTCATGGGTTCATCGTTCATACAGAAATCTGATGGCAGAGGGGAAGAAACTGTTCCTGAAACTCTGAGTGTGAGTCTTTAGGCTTCTGTACTTCCTCCCCTATGGTAGCAATGAGAAGGGAGCCTGTCCTGGTTGGTGGGGGTCCTTAATGACAAATGCTGCCTTTTTGAGGCATTGCCTTTTGAAAGTGTCCTCGATGCTGGGAGGCTAGAGCCCATGAGGAGCTAGCTGGTTTACAACCCTCTGCAGATTTCAGTACTTGGATTAGAGAGGTATGGAGGGTTATTGTCTGGATGTGTGTCAATGGGAATAGACAGAATAACAATCTGGCACAGAAGGATCTGTTTGTGTGCTGTTTTGCTCTTTGACTGTATGAATTGAGTTCAGGTAGAGGGTGAGGTGAGGAATAGGCTCTGCAATGTCCAGCAGTCAAATCCTTCTTCATTATATCCAAACTGGTCTGGGGCAGCAGGCCACTCTGTTCACCCTCTTACCCACATTCTTGCTCTGGGCCTGAGAGGGAGCCCTTGGCAAATGCTGATGTCTGATTACTGATGTTTCATTTATTTGATGCCCTCGGTCTTCTGTGCTTCCCCTCTGAGATCTGCTCTGTTCCTCTTTCTCAGTCTGCTCACTGTTTGCCCGTGGAGTCTACGCCATCTTCGGCTTCTACGACAGGAAGACGGTAAACACACTCAGCTCATTCTGTGGAGCTCTACACCTCTCGTTCATCACCCCCAGCTTTCCTGTCGACACCTCCAACCAATTTGTGATCCAGATGAGACCAGACATCCAGAATGCTTTGCTCAGTCTCATTGAACACTACAAGTGGCAGAAGTTCGTGTACATCTACGATGCAGACAGAGGTAGGATTACATACCTGCTTCTCCTCTGGGTAGTGCTACTGAAGACAAAATTGAGGAGCAGGAGTTGGCCATCTCTACCTCAAGATGTGGGGTTGATATTGCAAAGGGAGCTGGAAAAGGCATGTAACAAGGGTAATGTCACAATTGTAATAGGGGACTTCAATATGCAAGGGGATTAGGAAAATCAGGTTGGTGTCAGGTCACAAGAGAGGGAATTTGTTGAAAGCCTACGAGATGGCTTTTTAGAGCAGGTTGTGCTAAAATCCACTAAGGGATAAGCCATCTTAGATTAGGTGATGTGTAGGCAGTGATCATAATATGATTGAATTCTCACTGCAATTTGAGAGGGAGAAGCATAAGCCACATGTATCAGTATCACAATGGAATAAAGGGAATTACGGAGGCATGAGAGAGGAGATTGCCCAGGTGGATTGGAGGGGGATACTGGTGGGGATAACGACAGAGCAGGAATGGCTGAAGTTTCTGGGAATAGTTCACAAGGCGCAGAATAGATATGTCCCACAGAGGAAGTTGTTCTAAAATGGCACGGTGAGGTAACTGTGGCTGACAAGGGAAGTTAAAGACTGCATAAAAGCCAAGGAAAGGGCATATAAGGTAGCAAAAGTGAGTGGGAAGTTGGATGATTGAGAAGTTTTTAAATTCCAACAAAAGGCAACTAAAAAAGCTATAAGAAGGGAAAAGATTAAACAGGAGGGCAAAGCAGCTGATAATATAAAGCAGGATACTAAAAGTTTTTTCATAAGAACATAAGAACTTTTTTTCAGTTCTATAAAGAATAAAAGGAATATGAGTTGATTTGGACCACTGGAAAATTATGCTGGTGAGGTCGTAATGAGGGATAAAGAAATGACAGATGAGCTTAATAAGTATTTTGCTTTAATCTTTGCTGTGGAAGACACTAGCTGTATGGCAGTGGTCTGTGAGTGACAGGGAGTAGGAGTGAGTGCCATTGCTATTATGGAAGAAAAAATACTAGGCAAACTGAAAAGTCTTGAGGTGGATAAGTCTCCTGGATCAGATGGACTACATCCCAAAATCCTGAGGGAGGTTGCTGAAAAGATAACAGATGCATAGGCCATGATCTTTTAAGAATCACTTGATTCTGGCATGGTCCCGGAGGAATGGGAAATTGCAAATGCCATTCCACTCTTCAAGAAGGAAGGAAGACAAACAACAGGAAATTACAGGTCAGTTATTCCCTCAGTGGTTGGGAAAGTGTTGGAGTCTGTTATTAAGAATGCAGTTTCAGGGTACTTGCAGACTAATGATAAAATGTCAAAGTCAGCATGGTTTCTCTGCAGGGAAATTTTGCTTAACAAATCTGTTAGAATTCTTTGAGGAAGTAACAAGCAGGCCTCTCATGAGGTGCACACAAGATAAAATCCTGTGGTGTTACAGGAAAGATACTGGCGTGAACAGAGGAATGGCTGACAGTTAGGAGGCAGTAAGTGGGAATAAAGGGGGTCTTTTAGAAACATAGAAATATAGAAAACCTACAGCACAATACAGGCCTTTCGGCCCACTAAGTTGTGCTGAACAAGTCCTTACATTAGAAATTACTAGGCTTACCCATAGCCCTCTAGTTTTCTAAGCTCCATGTACCTATCCAAAAGTCTCTTAAAAGACCCTATCGCGTTGGCCCTAACCACCGTTGCCAGCAGCCCATTCCACGCACTCACCACTCTCTGAGTAAAAAACTTACCCCTGACATCTTCTCTGTACCTACTCCCCAGCATCTTAAACCTGTGTCCTCTTGTGGCAATCATTTCAGCCCTGGGAAAAAGCCTCCGACTATCCACGTGATCAAAACCTCTCATCATCTATCAGATCACCTCTTATCCTCTGTCGCTCCACGGAGAAAAGGCCGAGTTCACTCAACCTGTTTTCATAAGGCATGCTCCCCAATCCAGCCAACATCCTTGTAAATCTACTCTGCACCCTTTCTATGGCTTCCACATCCTTCCTGTAGTGAGGCGACCAGAACTGAAGACAGAACTCCAAGTGGGGTCTGAACAGGGTCCTATGTAGCTGCAACATTACCTCTCGGCTCTTAAATTCAGTTCCACGATTGATGAAGGCCAATACACCGTACGCCTTCTTAACCACAGAGTCAACTTGCGCAGCTGCTTTGAGCGTCCCATGGACTTGGACTCTTAAGATCCCGCTGATCCTCCACACTGCCAAGAGTCTTACCATTAAAACTATACTCTGCCATCATATTTGACCTACCAAAATGAACCACCTCACACTTATCTGGGTTGAACTCCATCTGCCAATTCTCAGCCCAGTTTTGCATATTATCAATGTCCTGCTGTAAACTCTGACAGCCCTCCACACTATCCACAACACTTCCAATCTTTGTGTCATCAGCAAACTTACTAACCCATCCCTCCACTTCCTCATGCAGGTCATTTATAAAAAATCACAAAGAGTAAGGGTCCCAGAACAGATCCCTGAGGCACACCACTGGTCACCGACCTCTATGACCTGTCTACAACCACTCTTTGCCTTCTGTAGGCAAGTCAGTTCTGGATCCACAAAACAATGTCCCCTTGGATCCCATACCTCCTTACTATCTCAATAAGCCTTGCATGGGGTACCTTATCAAATGTCTTTGCTGAAATCCATATACACTAGATCTACTGCTCTTCCTTCATCAATGTGTTTAGTCACATCCTCAAAAGATTCAATCAGACTCAACTTGACTTTGACAAAGCCATGCTGACTATTCCTAATCATATTATGCCTCTCCAAATGTTCATAAATCCTGTCTCTGAGTATCTTCTCCATCAACTTACTAACCACTGAAGTAAGACTCACTGGTCTATAATATCCTGGACTATCTCTATTCCTTTTCTTGAATAAGGGAACAACATCCACAAACCTCCAATCCTCCGGGACCTCCCCTTCCCCCATTGATGATGCAAAGATCATCACCAGAGGCTCAGCAATCTCCTGCCTCACCTCCCATTGTAGCCTGGGGTATATCTCGTATGGTCCCAGTGACTTATCCAACTTGATGCTTTCCAAAAGGTCCAGCACATCCTCTTTCTTAATATCTACTTGCTCAAGCTTTTCAGTCTGCTGCAAATCATCACTACAATCACCAAGGTCCTTTTCCATAATGAATGCTGAAGTAAAGTATTCATTAAGTACCTCTGCTATTTCCTCTGGTTCCATACACACTTTCCCATTGCCGCGCTTGATAAGTCCTATTCTTTCATGTCTTATCCTTTTGCTCTTCACATACTTGTAGAATGCTTTGGGGTTTTCCTTAATCCTGCCCACCAAGGCCTTCTCATGGCCCCTTCTGGCTCTCCTAGCTTCCTTTTAAGCTCCTTCCTGTTAGCTTTATAATCTAGATCTCTAACATTACCTAGCTCTCTGAACCTTTTGTAAGCTTTTCTGGTTGTCTGACTGTGACCAGCAGTGTTTGACAGGGATCAGTATTGGGACCACTACTTTTCACATTGTTTGTCAGTGATTTGGATAGTGGAATTGATGGCTTTGTGGCAAAGTTTGCAGATGATACAAAGATAGGTGGAGGGGTAGGTAGTGCTGAGGAAGCAATGTGATTTCAGCAGGACTTTGACAAATTGGAAGAACGGGCAAAAAAGTGCAGATGGAATACAGTGTTAAGAAATGTATGATAACGCATTTTAATAAAAGGAACAATAGTGTGGACTATTATCTAAATGGGGAGAAAGTTCAAACATCAGAGGTGGTATGGGTCTTAGGAGTCTTCGTGTTGGACTCGCAGAAGGTTAATTTCCAAGTTGAGTCTGTGGTAAAGAAGATGAATGCAATGTTGCCATTTATTTCAAGGAGAATAGAATATAAAAGCAAGGAAATAATGCCAACCCCTTTTTAGACACTACTCAGACCTCTCATGGAGTATTGTCAACAGTTTTGTGCCCCATATCTCAGATGGATGTATTGTCATTGGAGAGAGTCCAGACGAGGTTCACGAGAATGATTACAGAAATGAAGGGGTTAACGTATGAGGAGCATTTAGCAGCTTTGGGCCTGTACTCACTGGAATGTAGGAGAATGTGCAGGGATCTCATTGAAATCTAGTGAATGTTGAAAGGATGTTCCCTCTGGTGGGGCTATCCAGAACTTGAGGGTACAGCCTCAAAATTAGGGGTGACCTTTTAGAACAGAGGTAAGGAGGAATTTGTTTTTTAGCCAAAGAGTAGTGAATCCATGAAATACTGTACTCTGCTGCAGACAGTTGTGGATGCCAGGTGCATTGGTGTATTTAAAACAGAAGTTGATAGATTCCTGATTGGTCAGGGCTTCAAAGGATATAGTGAGAGAACAAATGTATGGGGTTGAATAGGATCCGGGGATCAGCATAATGTAATGGCAGAGCAGTCTTGATGGGCTGAATGGCCTAATTCTTCTTTGTCTTATGGCCTTATGGTATTAAGATGTAGGAGCAGAATTACGCCATTCGTCCCACTGAGTCTGCTCCACTATTCCATCATGCCTGATTTATTATCCCTCTCAACCCCATTCTTTTGTCTTCTCCCCATAACCTTTGACTGACTGACTTATCAAGAATTAATCAACCCCTGTTTTAAATATTCCCATTGACTTGGCTTTCACAGCAATCTGTGGCCAGGAATTTCACAGATTCATTACCCTCTACACAGAGTTTGGGATTGAACCAAAGTCTCTGAGGCTGGTAGGGATCAGCACTTCCCACTTCACCTTAGGGACAGCAACGTCTCTTCAAACATCCTCCTCCTACCAACAGCGTCTCATCTTATCCTCCCTCTGCCACATTATGGCCCATTCCCTCAGTTCCTTCATACCCTCCTGAAGCCTCTCCCAGTCTTTGGCTTCTTGTACTCCACTGGGAAGAGGAAGTCCCAGCAGCAGGGCTAGGGGAGTGGTGACTGGATGCTGCTGGTGCTGGGTCCAACAGCCTATTGCTACTGATGCTGAGCCGCTCACTCCTATGCAAGTCTGGGTAGAGGAGGAATGGGTATGATTACTCCTGGTGTCTGGTCCAGCAGCCCCTTCATATTGTAGGGGAGTGGGTTTGGCATTGATCGGTATTGACATTGGGCCAGTCCCCTAGTGCCAGGTCCGAGACCCTCAGTGTTGGTGCTCTGCCACTTGCCCATACACAGGTCTGCATGGTAGTGGAAAGGGATTTGGATCCCCTGGGCTCTGGGGTCTGAGACCCTCAGTGTTGGTGCTCTGCCACTTGCCCATACACAGGTCTGCATGGTAGTGGAAAGGGATTTGGATCCCCTGGGCTCTGGGGTCCGAGACCCTCAGTGTTGATGCTCTGCCACTTGCCCATACACAGGTCTGCATGGTAGTGGAAAGGGATTTGGATCCCCTGGGCTCTGGGGTCCGAGACCCTCAGTGTTGGTGCTCTGCCACTTGCCCATACACAGGTCTGCATGGTAGTGGAAAGGGATTTAAATCCCCTGGGCTCTGGGGTCCGAGACCCTCAGTGTTGATGCTCTGCCACTTGCCCCTACACAGGTCTGCATGGTAGTGGAAAGGGATTTGGATCCCCTGGGCTCTGGGGTACGAGACCCTCAGTGTTGATGCTCTGCCACTTGCCCATACACAGGTCTGCATGGTAGTGGAAAGGGATTTAAATCCCCTGGGCTCTGGGGTCCGAGACCCTCAGTGTTGGTGCTCTGCCACTTGCCCATACACAGGTCTGCATGGTAGTGGAAAGGGATTTGGATCCCCTGGGCTCTGGGGTCCGAGACCCTCAGTGTTGATGCTCTGCCACTTGCCCATACACAGGTCTGCATGGTAGTGGAAAGGGATTTGGATCCCCTGGGCTCTGGGGTCCGAGACCCTCAGTGTTGGTGCTCTGCCACTTGCCCATAGATCTGCATGGTAGTGGAAAGGGATTTAAATCCCCTGGGCTCTGGGGTCCGAGACCCTCAGTGTTGGTGCTCTGCCACTTGCCCATACACAGGTCTGCATGGTAGTGGAAAGGGATTTGGATCCCCTGGGCTCTGGGGTCCGAGACCCTCAGTGTTGGTGCTCTGCCACTTGCCCATACACAGGTCTGCATGGTAGTGGAAAGGGATTTGGATCCCCTGGGCTCTGGGGTCCGAGACCCTCAGTGTTGGTGCTCTGCCACTTGCCCCTACACAGGTCTGCATGGTAGTGGAAAGGGATTTAAATCCCCTGGGCTCTGGGGTACGAGACCCTCAGTGTTGGTGCTCTGCCACTTGCCCATACACAGGTCTGCATGGTAGTGGAAAGGGATTTAAATCCCCTGGGCTCTGGGGTCCGAGACCCTCAGTGTTGGTGCTCTGCCACTTGCCCATACACAGGTCTGCATGGTAGTGGAAAGGGATTTGGATCCCCTGGGCTCTGGGGTCCGAGACCCTCAGTGTTGGTGCTCTGCCACTTGCCCATACACAGGTCTGCATGGTAGTGGAAAGGGATTTAAATCCCCTGGGCTCTGGGGTCCGAGACCCTCAGTGTTGGTGCTCTGCCACTTGCCCATACACAGGTCTGCATGGTAGTGGAAAGGGATTTGGATCCCCTGGGCTCTGGGGTCCGAGACCCTCAGTGTTGATGCTCTGCCACTTGCTCCTACACAGGTCTGTCAGTGTTACAGAAAGTGCTGGACACGGCAGCAGAGAGAAACTGGCAGGTTACAGCCGTCAGCATGGAGACCACCACAGAGGAGGGTTTCCGGATGCTCTTCAGGGACCTGGACAAGGGCAAGGATCGACATGTGGTCATCGACTGCGAGGCCGAAAGGCTCAATGCCGTGATGAACAAGGTAACAGTAGCAGGGGCAGGTAGTGGGTGGGTGTGACCATACTGTCCCCACGTTGATCATGTACCAAGGTACAGTGTGGACAGACAGGATACGGCGTAGGCAAGCAGAAGGCATGTACGGGCAACCAATAGGCAGGGTGTGGGCAGACAGAGCGCATGGTGTGGGCAGGCACAGGGTACAGTGTGGGCTCTCAGTGGGCACACTGTCCGCAAACTGAGTACGTAGCACCAGGTAGACAATGGTTATTACTCTTGGTACATAAGAACTGAGAGCAAAGGTTGGTCATCTGGCCTCTTGTGCCTGCTCCACCATTCAATAAGAAGTAAGGACTAGGAGCAGGAGTCAGCCATTCAGCCCGTCGAGCCTGTTCCACTATTCAATAAGGACCGGGAGTCAGCTGTCTGGCCATCTGGCCATAAGACATAGGAGCTGAATTAGGCCAGTCAGTCATGGCTGATCACTTTTTCCCCTCCTCCCCGGCCTTCTCCCCATAACCTTTTATGTTGTGGCCAATCATGAACCTATCAAGCTCTGCCTTAAATACACCCAATAATCTGGCCTCCATAGCTGCCTCTGGTAACAAATTACACACATTCACCACCCTCTGGCTAAATAAATGTATCTGCATCTTTGTTTTAAATGGATGCCTCTCTGTCCTGAGGCTGTACCCTCTCTTGTCCTAGACTCCCTCACCATGGGAAACATTCTTTCCACATCTCAGTCTTTCAACATCCAAAAGGTTTCAGTGAGATCCCCCCTCATCCTTCTAAATTCCAGCAAGTACAAACCCAGAACTATCAAATGTTCCTCGTATGATAACCCTTTCATTCCCAGAATCATCCTTGTGAACATCCTCTGGACCTTCTCCAATGCCAGCACATTTTTTCTAAGATGAGGAGCCCAAAACTATTCACAATTCTCAAGGTGAAGCCTCACCAGTGACTTATTAAGCCTCAGCATCACATTCTTGTTCTTGTATTCTAGACCTCTTGAAATGAATGCTAATATTGCATTTACCTTCTCACCACCGACTCAACCTGCGAGTTAACCTTTAGGGTGTTCTGCACAAGGACTCCCAATTCTTTTTGCATCTCAGATTTTTGGATTTTCTCCCTGTTTAGAAAACAGTCTGCACACTTAATTCTTCTATCAAAGTGCATGACCATGAAATAACTTCTCATTTAGTTTATCTGACATCTCCTTGTACCTCGTTATTATTTCTCCGGCCTCATTTCCTAGCGGTCCTATAATCACTCTCATTTCTCTTTTATTTTTTTACATACTTGGAAAAGTTTTTACTATCCATCTTGATATTGTTTGCTAGTTTGCTTTTATATTCCATCTTTTCCCTCCTAATAATTCTTTTAGTTGCTTTCTGTAGATTTTTAAAAGCTTCCCAATCCCCTATCTTCCTGCTATTTTTTGCTTTGTTGTATGCCCCCTCTTTTGCTTTTGCATTAGCTTTGACTTCCCTTGTACTATTTTGCCATTTGAGTATTCCTTCATTTTTGGAATACATCTATCCTGCATCTTCCTCATTTTTCCCAGAAACGCACTTTGCTGCTGCTCTACTGTCATCCCTGCTAGCAACTCATTCCAATTTACTTTGACCAACTCCTCTCTCATACCACTGTAATTTCCTTTTACTCCACTGAAATACTGCTACATCAGACTTTACTTTCTCTCTATCAAATTTCAAGTTGAACTCAATTATATTGACATCACTGGTTGCTAAGGCAGTGTCCCTTCTGTACTTTTATTTACTCCTCACTGCGCTGTTTCCACCACTGACTGGGCTGTCCATTGTGCCTGCTCCACCATTCAATAAGAACATGACTGATCTGTTCATGGACTCAGCTCCACCTCTCAGCCTTTTCCCTGTTCTCCTTACTTCCCCTACAATGCAAGTGTTTTAAATCCATCCAGTGATCACTTTATTCATTACCTCCTGTATCTAATAAAGTGGCTACTGAGTCTGTTGTCTCCTGCAACTCTAGACCAGCCACTTTAAGATTTGATGTGTTGTGCATTCAGAGATGCTCTTCGGCACATCATGGTTGTAATGAGTAGTTATTTGAGTTACTGTTGCCTTCCTGTCAACTTCAACCAGTCTGGTCATTCTCCTCTGACCTCTCTCAAGCTACAAGGCATTCTCCCCACACTCACTGCTCACCTGATTTTTTTTTGCACCAAACTCGATAAACTCTCGAGACTGTTATATGTGAAAATCCCAGGAGGTCAGCACTTCTCAAAGCACCCCATCTGGCATCGATAGTCATTCCACAGTCAAAGTCACTTAGATCACATTGCTTTCCCATTCTGAACAACTGATCCTCTTGACCATGTCAGCATGCTTTTATACATTGAGTTGCTGCCACATGATTGGCTGATCATATATCTGAATTATTGAGCAGGTATACCTCATGAAGTGCCCACTGAGTGTACTTTTAATGAGATAGCCTCTACTGCTTCCCTAGGCAGAGAGTTCCACAGATTCATTACTCTCTGTGTAAAAAATTTCTCCTCAATTCCATCCCAAATCTATTCCCTTTAATTTTGATGCTAAGTCCCCTAGTTCTAGTACACACTGGACAGAGACTGGATGTAAATGGGTGCACACTGGCAGGTAAGTAGTATGCACCGGGTATATGAGTGGTACACACTAGGAATGTGAGAGGCACTCACTGGATATATGAGCAGTATACACTGTGTATGTGAGTGGTGTCCGCACTGGGTACACGAGTGGTACACACTGGGTACGAGGGTAGTAAACACTGTCAGTCAAGTGGTACACACTGACAGTTGAGTAGGACACACTGGGTATATAAACAACACACACTGGCAATTGACTGGCGCACACTGGGTATACTGGCAGACACTAGGTATACAAACACTGACAGTTGATCAGTACACCTCGGCAGTTCATTAGCACACACTGGGCATACAAGCAGCATACACTGGCAGTCAAGCAGTACACATTAGGTATATGAGCAGTACCAAATGAGCATACAAACACCAACAGTTGACTGGTGCACACTGGCAGTTGTGTGGCACACACTGGGTATGCGTGTAGCAGATTGGGCATTCAGCACACGAGGAGCAGGTGGTGGGTATCAACTCTGCTAACTAAGTTTAGACATTAGACACAGACATTAGCTGTGTGCTGATACTGGGAGGTGGGGTGAGGTCCTGGCCTGTGGGATGATCCCTATGTGTCCAGGCAGCCACTGCTCTTTCAGTTCAGTTGGAGCTGCAGAGCGGTGTGTGTGATCTCCCTGAGGCAATAGACAATAGACAATAGACAGTAGGTGCAGGAGTAGGCCATTTGGCCCTTCTAGCCAGCACTGCCATTCACTGTGATCATGGCTGATCATACACAATCTCCCCATATCCCTTGACCCCGCTATCTATGAGAGCTCTATCTAACTCTCTCTTGAATGCATCCAGAGACTTGGCCTCCACTGCCTTCTGGGGCAGAGCATTCCACATATCCACCACTCTCTGGGTGAAAAAGATTTTCCGCATCTCTGTTCTAAATGGCCTACCCCTTATTCCTAAACTGTGGCCTCTAGTTCTAGACTCACCCATCAGCGGGAACATGTTTCCTGCCTCCAGCGTGTCCAATCCCTTAATAATATTATATGTCTCAATCAGATCCTCTCTCATCCTTCTAAATTCCAGTGTATACAAGCCCAGTCGCTCCAATCTTTCAACATATGACAGTCCCGCCATTCCGGGAATTAACCTTGTGAACCTACACTGCACTCCCTCAATAGCAAAAATGTCCTTCCTCAAATTTGGAGACC
Organism: Hypanus sabinus; assembly: GCF_030144855.1. Classification (NCBI taxonomy): domain Eukaryota; kingdom Metazoa; phylum Chordata; class Chondrichthyes; order Myliobatiformes; family Dasyatidae; genus Hypanus; species Hypanus sabinus. The sequence continues at coordinate 93,018,717 of NC_082720.1, read as the reverse complement.
AAAACTGCACACAATATTCCAGGTGGGGTCTCACCAGGGCCCTGTACAGCTGCAGAAGGACCTCTTTACTCCTATACTCAATTCCTCTTGTTATAAAAGCCAGCATGCCATTAGCTTTCTTCACTGCCTGCTGTACCTGCATGCTTGCTTTCATTGACTGATGTACAAGAACACCTAGATCTCGTTGTGCTTCCCCTTTTCCTAAAATGACTCCATTTAGATAGTAATCTGCCTTCCTGTTCTTGCCACCAAAGTGGATAACCGCACATTTATCCACATTAAACTGCATCTGCCATACATTTGCCCACTCACCCAGCCTGTCCAAGTCAACCTGCATTCTCATAACATCCTCCTGACATTTCACACTGCCACCCAGCTTTGTGTCATCAGCAAATTTGCTAATGTTACTTTTAATCCCTCCATCTAAATCATTAATGTATATTGTAAACAGCTGCGGTCCCAGCACCGAACCTTGCGGTACCCCACTGGTACCCCACTGCCTGCCATTCCGAAAGCGACCCGTTAATCACTAATCTTTTTTTCCTGTGAGCCAGCCAATTTTCAATCAATGTCAGTACTCTGCCCCCAATACCATGTGCCCTAATTTTGCCCATAAAGTCCTATGTGGGACTTCATCAAAAGCTTTCTGGAAGTTCAGGTACACTATATCGACTAGCTGTCCCTTGTCCATTTTCGTAGTTACATCATCAAAAAACTCCAGAAGATTAGTCAAGCATGATTTTCCCTTTATAAATCCATGCTGACTCGGACTGATCCTTCTACTGCTATCCAAATGTGTTGCAATTTCCTCTTTTATAATTGACTCCAGCATCTTTCCCACCACTGACGTCAGGCTAACCAGTCTATAATTCCCTGTTTTCTCTCTCCCTCCTTTCTTGAAAAGTGGGACATTAGCCACCCTCCAATCAGCAGGAACTGTTCCTGAATCTATAGAACATTGGAAAATGATTACCAATGCGTCCATGATTTCTAGAGCCACCTCTTTAAGTACCCTGGGGTGCAGACCATCAGGTCCCGGGAACTTATCAGCCTTCAGACTCAACAGTCTATCCAACACCGTTTCTTGCCTAATATAAATTTCATTCAGTTCATCCTTTACCCTAGTTCCTTTGGCCACTATTACATCTGGGACATTGTTTGTGTCTTCCCTAGAGAAGACAGATTCAAAGTACCTGTTCAACTCATCTGCCATTTCCTTGTTCCCTATAATAAATTCACCCGTTTCTGTCTTCAATGGCCCAATTTTGGTCTTAACTATTTTTTTGCTATTCACATACCTAAAGAAGCTTTTACTATCCTCCTTTATATTCTTGGCTAGTTTACTTTCATACCTCATTTTTTCTCTGCATATTGCCTTTTTTGTTATCACCTGTTGCTCTTTAAAAGCTTCCCAGTCCCCCGGTTTCCCGCTCATCTTTGCTATGTTATACTTCTTCTCTTTTATTTTTATACTGCCCTTTACTTCCCTCGTCAGCCACGGCCACCCCTTACTCCCCTTAGGATCTTTCTTCCTCTTTGGAATGAACCGATCCTGCACCTTCTGCATTATTCCCAGAAATACCTGCCATTTTTGTTCCACTGTCTTCCCTGCCAGGGTATTGTTCCATTGAACTTTGGCCAGCTCCTCCCTCATAGCTCCATAGTTCCCTTTGTTCAACTGTAATACTGACACATCCGATTTTCCCTTCTCCTTCTCAAATTGTAGGTTAAAACATATCATATTATGGTCACTACCTCCTAATGGTTCCTTTACCTCGAGGTCCCTGATCAAATCCGGTTCATTGCACAACACTAAATCTAGAATTGCCTTCTTCCTGGTAGACTCACTGCATAGATGCATAGATCACTGTGCGGGGTGGGGAGGCATTCCCCCCCACCCCCCACAGCGATCTACATTCTCAGCTCCTGCCCTGTCCTGGACTCAATCAGCTTAATTCAATGGACCAGATGACCACACCTTGTGTCAGCATCAGTTAGAAGTCAGCAGATGCATGGGGTTAGGAGTCTGGGAAAAGTGGGTTGATGTTGGTTGATAGCCCTGCTCCCAGGAACTTGTTCGTTTTCTCTCTGGCTCTCACAGATCATCAACATTGGGAAACACATTCGGGGATATCAGTACATCTTCGCCACTCTGGTAGGTGAGATTGTTCTCCTCACCCCAATTTCCCACTCAGTGAGACCTCTCCTCCTCTCCCACCCACTCCTCAAGGGACCCCTCCTCCTCTCCCACCCACTCCTCAAGGGACCTCTCCTCCTCTCCCACCCACTCCTCAAGGGACCCCTCCACCTCTCCCACCCACTCCTCAAGGGACCTCTCCTCCTCTCCCACCCACTCCTCAAGGGACCCCTCCACCTCTCCCACCCACTCCTCAAGGGATCTCTCCTCCTCTCCCACCCACCCCTCAAGGGACCTCTCCTCCTCTTCCACCCGCAAAAAGGGATCTCTCCTCCTCTCCCACCCACTCCTCATGGGATCTCTCCTCCTCTCCCACCCACTCCTCAAGGGACCCCTCCACCTCTCCCACGTGAGGTGTGTGAGCGAGGTACTGGATGTATCTGTGAATGACAGTGTGTGACCCTGTGAGTGTGTGAAAGAGACACTGGGTGTGTAAGTGTGAATGGCACTAGGTATATGTGTATGTGACACTGTGTGGGAGAGAGAGACTGGCTGACAATTGGATATGCTAAGTGACACTAGCTGTGTTGGTGATGATGGGTGTGAAGGTGACGCTGGCAGACACGTCAACACTGAGATGTGTGACACTGGGTGTGTGGGTGATTCTGGATGACTGGTTGAAACTGGGTGATGATGGGTGACACTGGGTATTGCAGGGGTTCCTGGACATGGACCTGGCAATGTTCCGGTACGCAGGGGCCAACGTCACTGGCTTCCACATGGTGTGGCCACACAGCGAGATGGTCGACAAGTTCCTGCAGCGTTGGAGGAGGCTTGACAACAAGGAGTATCAGGGTGTGGACCGGGAACGTCTCAAGGTGAGACACCCAAATCACCACCCAGCAGCAGACCATTCAGCCCCAGGCCTGCCCCCACTCCCCCACTTCCCGCACAGCAAGAGGGTGTGATCTCTTCCCACCTTCAATTCCCACCTTCCACATTTCCTGTTCCTCAATCTAACATTCCCAGTTCCCACTCCTACTCTCCCTGTTCCCATAAGACCAAAGTACATTTGGCCCATTCAGACCTTTCAATATTTGATAGGTTTCAATGAACAGTAGCTAGTACAGGTCCAGAGCCAGCAAACACTCCTCATATGTTAGCTCTTTCATCTCCAGAATCAGTTTCGTGAGCCTCCTCTGAACCCTCTCCAATTCCAGCGCATACCTTCTTAGATAAGGGCCCAAGACTACTCACAATACTCCAAGTACGGTCTGACCAATGCCATGTAAAGTCTCAGTATTCCCCCTCCTACTCTGTAAGTTCATAAACATAGGATCAGAATTAGGCCATTCAGTCTGCTCTACCATTCCATCAGGGCTGATTTATTATTCCACTCACCCCGTCACCTGCCTTCTCCCTGTAACCTTTGATGCGCTGATTAATCAAGAACTTACCAACCTCTGTTTTAAATGTACCCAATGACTAGGCCACTCTTCCCATTCACAGCAGTAGAAGAGGGTTGAGATGATGCCCCTCATTCCGACTCCTCTCTGAAAGACCTCAGATGGTCTTCACCCTCAGCACCATGGTTTTGTTCTCGTGTCCCTGCTTCCCAGAATTCCTGATGTCCATGCCATTTGCCAACTGTGTGGAGCAGCTCTCTCACATCTGCACCTTCCCCACCTTGACAGTACACATCAGCCATGACCTTGGACGGAGTCCTTGTCTTGTCCGAAGCCTTCAAGTATCTTCGTAAGACTCGGATTGACATCGCGCGCAGAGGAAACGCCGGAGATTGCCTGGCGAACCCGGCTGTTCCCTGGGGCCAAGGGATCGACATCCAGCGAGCTTTGCAGCAGGTAGGTCAGTGAAAGAATGTACACCGTCCCATTCCTTAGCCCCAAAACTAACTGCTCCAAAAACACAGTCTGGAGGTCCCCAGGTCCCGAGATCATGGGCAGTGGTGGGTGAGGGTGAGCCTTTGGACCTGTCCCAGGCTGAACGTCTGGGGCAGTCCTTTGACTTGAGCCCTAGGTGGAGTGGGCTTCCGTCTTGCTCTCGCTGATGAGTCCAGACCCTCAAGGAGAAGGATCACTCAACTCTCTAGCACAATCTGGTATCGGTCAAGTTGAGGAAGCTGGTCAACATCTTTGATCATGGATGTCAAAAGAACTCTCCACCTCAACTGAAAAATGGAACATAGCCCTCCATACCCCTTCCATCCATGTAGCTTCTGTTAAACTTTGAAATCAAGTTTGCATCCACCAGTTCCACTGGCAGCTCATTCCACACTCTCACCATCTTCTGAGTGAAGAAATTCCCCCTCAGGTTCCCCTTAAACATTTCACCTTTCACCCTTAACCCATGACTTCTTGTTCTAGTCTCACCCAACCACAGTGGAAAAAACCTGCTTGCATTTACTTTCAATACTCTTCATAACTTCGTATACTTCTATCAAATCTCCCCCTCATTCACCTACATTCCAGGAAACAAAGTCCTAACCTATTCAACCTTTCCCGATAATTCAGGATCTTAAGTCCCAGGAACCAGCACTGATCCCTGTGGCACACCACTAGTCACGGGCTTCCAGCGAAAGGGGCAACCATCTACTACAGAGTGAAGATGCATCTATTACATTGTCCCATCAAACACTCCCAGGGTTAAACACAGAGTGAAGCTCCCTCTACACTGTCCCAACACACACTTCCAGGGTTAAACACAGAGTGAAGCTCCCTCTACACTGTCCCATCACACACTCCCAGGTCAGACACAGAGAAAAGCTCCCTTTGTCAGTATACCGTCCCATCAAACATTTCCAGGGTCAGACACATAGTGAAGATCCCTCCACACCATCCCATCACACACTCCTGGTGACAAACACTGTGTGAAGCTTCCTCTGCACTGTCCCATCAAACACTTCCAGGGTCAGACGCATAGTGAAGCTCTCTCCACACTGTCCCATCACACACTCCCGGGGTCCTTGCCTTTGGGGGAGGCATCAGCTTTGACTTGTCCCTCTGAGCTGAGACCAGTCTGTGTTCTGTGTCCCTGCAGGTTCGTAGTGAGGGTCTGACTGGAAACATCCAGTTTGATGAATTTGGCCATCGAACGAACTACACCGTCAGTGTGCTAGAGCTGAAGACTGATGGGATGAGGAAGGTAAGCACTGTGAAGTTGATCGATCCGCCCTGCCAAAGTCAAGTACACATCCTCCAACTCCTTCCCACATCATGGACACCCCACACCAGTACCTCACCCTTCAAACTACACACTGAACCCTACCCCACACACCCAACACCTCCTACCCCACAGACCACCATACAGCTGGAACCCCACCCTTCTTATCCAACCCCCCCATAGTTCCCACACCGGTCCCTAAACTCTGCCACCTTCCTCATCATAGACACATCACACACTAAATCGCACCCCAGATATCCAACGCCCATGTACCTCCACTCCACACCCTGAACCGCACCTGAACACCTGGGTCCACGTTGTTCAACTTCATTGGGGAAATGGTGGGGTGGGAGGGAACAGTGATGGAGATAGAGTGGGTCGGTGGGGATGGGGAGATGTGCGGGGGATGGTATAGGGAGGACAAGGGTCAGTGGGTTGGGGAGACTGTGTGGGTGGAGAAGATAGTGAGGATGGGGATGTGGTGGGGGAGAGAAGCCAGTGAGGATAGAGAAACGGTGGGGTGGGGAGACATAGGAGCTGAATTAGGTCAGCCAGACCAGTAGCACTGTGGTCATCTCTGAGCGTCAGAAGGGTAGTGTGAAGCCAGGCAGAGCGATAGGGAGAAAGATAGGAGATTATGTGGCAGCAAAAGAGACGCCAGGATAGTGTGTTGCCTAGGGTGTATCTGAGCAGTTGCAGAATATTCTTGAAGGGGAGGGTGAGCAACCAGAGGCTGTGGTACATAACATAGGCAAGAGAAGAGCAGAGGTCCTGCGCAGTAAGTTTAAAGAGTTAGGAAGGAGACTGAAGAGCAGGACCTCCAAGGTGGATCACTCCCAGTGCCATGAGCTGGTGAAGGTCAGAACAGGAAGAGAGTGCAGATGAATGAGTGACTGATGAGATGGTGCAAGGGTCAGGATTTCAAATTCTTGGATCATTGGAACTTTTCTGGGGAAGGGGTGACCTGTACAAGTGGGACAGGTTGTACCTGAACTGGAGGGGAACTAATACCCTGAGAGTGAGGTTTTGCTAATGCTATTGAGGAAGGTTTAAACTATATTTCTGGAGGGATGTAGGTGGAACCGAAGTGAAGAGGCAGAGGATGGGGAGGCTGGAGGACGTCGAGACAGCTTGTAGGGAGTTTGTGAGGAAGGTTAGGCAGATGTTAGAGCAAAGATGCACTCAGCCTGATGGTTTGAGATGTGTCTATTTTAATGCAAGGTGTATCATAAACAACGCAGATGAACTTAGAGTGTGGATCAGTACTGTGACGCTGTGGCCATTACAGACACTTGGATGTCTCAAGAGCAGGAATGGCTGCTGAGTGTGCCAGGCTTTAGATGTTTCAAAAAGGACAGGGAGGGAGGCAAAATAGGTAAGGGTCTGGCATTGCCAATCAGAGATAGTGTTGCGGCTGCAGAAGAGAGGAAGTCATGGAGGGATTGTCTACTGAGTCATTATGGGTGGAAGTTAGAAACAGGAAGGGGACAATTACCCTACAGGGTGTTTTTTATAGATCACTCAATTGTAACAGAGACATCGATGAGCAGATAGGGAGGCAGATTCTGGAACGGTGCAATAATCATAGGGTTGTTGTGATGGGTGATTTTAACTTTCCTAATATTGACTGACATCTTCTAAGAGCACTGGGCTTAGATGGGGTGGAGTTTGTTAGGTGTGTTCAGGGAAGTTTCCTGATGCAGTATATAGATAACTGGAGGAGAGGCTGTACTTCATCTGGTATTGGGAAATGAATACCAGATCTCTTAGTGGGAGAGCATTTTGGAAGGAGTACTCTGTCTCCTTTATCTGCAGAGGGTCTGTCATATGTTGAAAGATTGGAGCGACTGGGCTTGTATACACTGGAATTTAGAAGGATGAGAGGGGATCTGATTGAAACATATAAGATTATTAAGGGATTAGACACACTGGAGGCAGGAAGCATGTTCCCGCTGATGGGTGAGTCCAGAACTAGAGGCCACAGTTTAAGAATAAGGGATAGGCCATTTAGAACAGATATGCAGAAAAACTTTTTCACCCAGAGAGTGGTGGATATGTGGAATGCTCTGCCCCAGAAGGCAGTGGAGGCCAAGTCTCAGGATGCATTCAAGAGAGTTAGATAGAGCTCTTATAGATAGCGCGATCAAGTGATATGGGGAGAGGGCAGGAACGGGGTACTGATTGTGTATGATCAGCCATGATCACAGTGAATGGCAGTGCTGGCTAGAAGGGCCGAATGGCCTACTCCTGCACCAACTGTCTAATGTCTATTGAGGGATGGGAGCAGAGGATTTGAGAAAACATTTAATTGGGGAGGGGGAAATATGATGCTATTAGGCAGGAACTTGGGAACACAAATTGGGAGCAGATGTTCTCAGGGAAATGCACAGCAGAAATGTGACAAATGTTCAAGGAACATTTGCATGGAATTCTGCATTGGTATGATTCATTGAGGAAGGAAAAAATGGGAGGGTTAAAGAACCACGGCACACAAAGGATTTAGAAAATCTAGTTAAGAAAAGAAATGCTTACAAAAGTTTCGAGACACTAGGTACTGTTAAGGCTCTAGAAAATTACAAGGTTGCTGCGAAAAAGCTCAAGAACGATATTAGGAGAGCTAGAAGAGGCCATGAAAAAGCCTGGTGAGCAAGGTTAAGGAATACCCCAAGGCATTCTACAGGTATGTGAAGAGCAAGAGGATGAGCCGTGTGAGTTCAGGAAACAATCAGTGTGACAGTGGAAATGTGTGCATGGAGTCAAAGGAGATAGCAGCGGTACTTAATGAATACTTTGCTTTAGTATATACCAGTAAAAACGACCTTGTCAATTGTGGGGATGACTTAATACTCACTGAAAGGCTTGAGTTTATAAGAAAACGGATGTGCTGGAGCTTTTGAAAGGTGTTAAGTTTGATAAGTCGACAGGACAGAACAAGATATACCCCAGACTACTGTGGGAAGTGAGGGAGGAGATTGCTGAGTCTCTGGGCAATGACCTTTGTGTCATCAATAGAAATGGGAGAAATATCAGAGGAATGGAGGGTTGCAAATGTTGTTCCCCTGTTCAAGAAAGGGTGTAGAGAAAACCCAGGAAATTATTGACCAGTGACTCTTATTTCAGTGGTTGACAAGTTAGAGAAGATCCTGAGGGGCAGGATTTATGAGCATTTGGAGAAACATAATCTGATTAAGGATAGTCAGCATGACTTTGGCAAGGGCAAGTCATGCCTTACGAACCTGATTGAATTCTTTGAGGATGTAACAAAACACACTGATGAAGGTAGAGCAGTGGATGTAGTGTATATGGATTTTGTTAAGGCATTTGATAAGGTTCCCCATGCGAGGCTCCTTCAGAAAGTAAGGAGGCATGGGATCCAAGGGGACATTGCTTTGTGGATCCAGAATTGGCTTGCTCACAGAAGGCAAAGAGTGGTTGTAGATGGTTCGTAATCTGCATGGAGGTCAGCGACCAGTGGTGTTCTGCAGGGATCTGTTCTGGGGCCCTTCTTCTTTGTGATTTTTATAAATGACCTGGATGAAGATTTAGAATGGGGGTTTAGAATGGTGCTGATGGTACAAAGGTTGGGGGTGTTGTGGATCGTCTGGAAGGTTGTCAGGGGTTACAGTGGGACATCGATAGGATGCAAAACTGGGCTGAGAAGTGGCAGATGGAGTTCAACCCAGATAAGTGTGAAGTGGCTCATTTCGGTAGGTTAAATTTGAAGACAGAATAAAATATTAATGGTAAAGCTCTTGACAGTGTGGAGGATCAGTGAGGTCATAGGGTCTATGTCCATTGAGCACTCAAAGCTGGTGTGCAGGTTGACAGTGTTGTTAAGAAGGTGTACGTTGTGATGGCCTTTATCAACCGTGGGATTGAGTTCAAGAGCCGTGAGGTAATGTTGCAGCTATATAGGACCGTGGTCAGACCCCACTTGGAGTACTGTGCTCAGTTCTGGTCGCCTCAGTATAGGAAGGATGTGGATGCTATAGAGAGAGTGCAGAGGAGATTTACAAGGAATCTGCCTGGATTGAAGAACTTGCCTTATGAGAATATGTTGAGTGACCTTTTCTCCTTGGAGCAATGGAGAATGAGAGGTGACCTGATAGAGGTGTCTAAGATGATGAAAGCCATTGATCATGTGGATAGCCAGAGGCTTTTTTCCAGGTCTGAAATGGGGCATAGTTTTTAGGTGTTTGGAAATAGGTACAGAGGGGATATCAGAGGTAAGTTTTTCACACAGAGTGTGGTGGGTGCGTGGAATGCACTGCCAGCAAAGGTGGTAGAGACGGATACAATAGGGTCTTTTAAGAGACTCAGGTAGGTACAAGGAGTTTAGAAAAATAGAGGGCTATGCAGTAGGAGAATTCTAGGCAGTTTCTAGAGTAGGTTACGTGGTCAGCACAACATTGTGGGCCAAAGAGCCTGCAATGTGCTGTAGATTTCAGCTTCTATGTTTACTAGAGCCATTGGGAGTGGTTTAAACTAATATGGCAGAGGGATGGGAACCAGTATGTAGACAGAGCAAAGTATTAAATTGTACCACGGAGGCAAAATTCAAAAGGGTGAAGAATGTAGGACTGAAGGTACTGTATTTAAATGCACATAGCATTCAGAATAAGATGGGCGTACTCCTGACACAATTAGAGACTAGTCAGTTTGACATTGTGGATATCACTGGGTTGTGGCTGAAAGAAAGGCTATAATTTGGAGCTTAACATCAAAGGATATACTTTGTAATGAAAGGACAGATAGGAAGGCATAGGCAGTTGTGTGGCTCTGTTGGTAAGAGATGGAATTACATCTTTAGAATGAGCGGCATAGGGTCAGAGAAAGTTGTATCTTTGTGGGTGGGTAAAAAAAAACATTTTGGGATTCATATGTAGGCCTTAATAATAGCTAAGATGTGGCATTGAGGTTGCAAAGGCAACTGGAAAAGGCATGTTATAAGGGTAATGAGGGACAATTGTACAATTGTAATGGTGGATTTCAATATAGAAGGGAATTGGGAAAATCAGGTTGGTGTTGGATTGCAAGAGAGAGAATTTGCTGAATGTCTATGAGATGGCTTTTTGGAGTAGCTTGTGCTTGAGCCTACTTGGGAAAAGGCTACCTTAGATTGTGTGTTGTGTAATAACCCAGAACTTCTTAGGATGCTTAATGTTAAGGAACCCTTAGGAGGCAGTGATCATAGTATGATTGAATTCATACTGCAGTTTCAGAGGGAGAAGCATAATTCACATGTATCAGTATCACAATGGAATAAAAGAAATTACAGAGGCATGAGAGAGGAGCTTGTCCAGATAGATACAGGCGGGGATGGCAGCAGAGCAAAGGTGGCTGAAGTTACTGGGAATAGTTCACAAAGTTGAGGATAGGTTTGTCCCACAGAATAAGTTCTCAGGTGGCAGGGGTAGGCAACCATGGCTGACAAGGGAAGTTAAGGACTGCATAAAAGCCAATGAAAGTGCATATAAGGTAGTAACTATATTTGCTATATTTGGCATTCATAGCAAAGGGATTTGAGTACAGGAGCAGGGAGGTTCTACCGCGGTTGTACAAGGCCTTGGTGAGACCGCACCTAGAATATTGTGTGCAGTTTTGGTCCCCTAATCTGAGGAAAGACATTCTTGCCATAGAGGGAGTACAGAGAAGGTTCACCAGATTGATTCCTGGGATGGCAGAACTTTCATATGAAGAAAGACTAGATTGACTAGGCTTATACTCACTGGAATTTAGAAGATTGAGGGGGAATCTTATTGAAACATATACAATTCTAAAGGGATTGGGCAGGCTAGATGCAGGAAGATTGTTTCCAATGTTGGGGAAGTCCAGAACAAGGGGTCACAGTTGAAGGATAAAGGGGAAGCCTTTTAGGACCGAGATGAGGAAAAACGTCTTCACACAGAGAGTGGTGAATCTGTGGAATTCTCTGCCACAGGAAACAGTTGAGGCCGGTTCATTGGCTATATTTAAGAGGAAGTTAGATATGGCCCTTGTGGCTAAAGGGATCAGGGGGTATGGAGAGAAAGCAGGGATAGGGTTCCGAGTTGGATGATCAGCCATGATCATATTGAATGGCGGTGCAGGCTCGTAGGGCTGAATGGCCTACTCCTGCACCTATTTTCTATGTTTCTATGTAACAGTGAGTGGGAAGTTGAATGCTTGGGAAGCTTTTGAAATACAACAAATGCAACTAAAAAATCTATAAGAAGGGAAAAGATGAAATATGAGGGCAAACTAGCCAATAATATAAAGCAGGATACCAAATTTTTTTCAGTTGTATAAAGAGTGAAAGGGAGGTGAAAGTTGATATTGGACCACTGGAAAATGATGCTGGTGAGGTAGTAATAGGGGATGAAGAAAAGGCAGATGAACTTAATGGGTACTTTGCATCTGTCTTCATTGTGGAAGACACTAGCAATAAGCCAGAGTCTCTGAGTGTCAGAGAGCAGGAGTGAGTGCTGTTGCTATTACAAAGGAAAAAGTCGAAGATCTTAAAGTGGACAAGTTAACTGGACCAGAAGGACTACATCCCAGAGTTCTGAGAAAGGTTGCTGAAGAGAATACAGATGCATTGGTTATGATCTTTCAAGAATCAGTTAATTATGACATGGTCCCAGAGGACTGGAAGATTGCAAATGTCACTCCACTCTTTAAGGCCAAAGGAAGGAAATTACAGGGCAGTTAGCCATATTTCAGTGGTTGGGAAAATTGTTGGAGTTTATTTTTAAGGATGAGGTTTCAGGGTACTTGGAGCCTAATAATAAGTCAAAGTCAGCATGGTTTCTATCAAGGGAAATCTTGCCTGACAGATCTGTTAGAGTTCTTCAAGTAAATAACAAGCAGGCTGGACAAAGGAGAGACAGTGGATGTTACTTACTTGGATTTTCAGAAGGCATTTGATAAGGTGCCATACATGAGGCTGCCTAGCAAGATTAAATCCCATGCGTTACAGGTAAAGACACTGGCATGGATAGAGGAATGGCTGACAGGCAGGAGGCAGTGAGTGGGAATAAAAGGGGCCTTTTCTGGTTGACTGTAAATAACTACTGACCCCTGAGGAATACCACTATTGGGAGCACTACTTTTGACATTCCTTGTGAATAATCTAGATAATGGAATTGATGGCTTTGTGACAAAGTTTGTAGATGAATCAAAGTTAGGTGGAGGGGTAGGTAGTGCCGAGAAAGCAATGTGATTGCAGCAGGACTTAGACAAGTTGGAAGAACGGGCAAAAAAGTGGCAGATGGAATACAGTGTTGGGAAATGTACGATAATGCATTTTGGTAAAGGGAACAATAGAAACATAGAAAATAGGTGCAGGAGTAGGCCATATGGCCCTTCCATTCAGTATGATCATGGCTGATCATTCAACTGAGAACCCTGTAGCTGCTTTCTCTCCATACCCCCTGATCCCTTTAGCCACAAGGGCCATATCTAACTTCCTCTTAAATATAGCCAATGAACCGGCCTCAACTGTTTCCTGTGGCAGAGAATTCCACAGATTCACCACTCTCTGTGTGAAGATGTTTTTCCTCACCTCAGTCCTAAAAGGCTTCCCCTTTATCCTTAAACTGTGACCCCTCGTTCTGGACTCCTTCAACATCGGAAACAATCTTCCTGCATCTAGCCTGTCCAATCCCTTTAGAATTTTATACGTTTCAATAAAATCCCCCCTCAATCTTCTAAATTCCAGCGAGTATAAGCCTAGTCAATCCAGTCTTTCTTCATATGAAAGTCCTGCCATCCCAGGAATCAATCTGATGAACCTTCTCTGTATCCCTCTATGGCAAAAATGTCTTTCCTCAGATTAGGGGACCAAAACTGCACACAATATTCTAGGTGCGGTCTCACCAAGGCCTTGTACAACTGCAGTAGAACCTCCCTGCTCCTGTACTCAAATCCTTTTGCTATGAATGCCAACATACCATTTGCCTTTTTCACCGCCTGCTGTACTTGCATGCCCACCTTCAATGACTGGTGTACAATGACACTCAGATCTCGTTGCACCTCCCCTTTTCCTAATTGGTCACCATTCAGATAATAATCTGTTTTCCTGTTCTTGCAACCAAAGTGGATAACCTCACATTTTTCCACATTAAATAGTGCAGACTACCATCTAAATGGGAAGAAGGTTCAAACGTCAGAGGTGCAGAGGAACGTAGGAGCCCTCAGACAAGACTCCCAGATGGTTAATTCACAGGCTGAGTCTGTGGTAAAGAAGGCAAATGCAATGTTGGCATTTATTTCAAGGAGAATATTTAAAACCAAGGAGATAATGCAGAGGATTTACAAGACACTGGTCAGGCCACACTTGTAATATTGTCAATAGTTTTGGGCCCCATATCTCAGAATGTCATTAGAGAGTGTACAGATGATGTTCACAAGGATAATTCTGGGAGTGAAGGGTTAACCTATGAGGAGTGTTTGGCAGCTTTGGGCCTGAACTCACTGGAATTTAGAAGAATGCAGGGGATCTCATTGAAACCTACTGAAATTTGAACTGACTAGATAAGGTGGATATGGAGAGGATATTTCCTAAGGTGAGGGTATCCATAACTTGAAGGCACAGCCTCAAAATTTAGGAACAACCTTTTAGAACAAAGGTAAGGAGGAATTTCTTTAGCCAGAGAGTAGTGAACCTGTGGAATGCTCTGTCACAGACTGTGGAGGGGGTCAAGTCCACGGGTATATTTAAGGCGGAAGTTGATTATTTCCTGATTGGTCAGGGCATTAAAGGAATTAGCAAGCAGGCAGGTGTATGGGTGAGTGGAATCCAGGATCAGTCATGATGGAATGGCAGAGCAAACTTGATGGGCTGAATGGCCTAGTTCCCCTCCTATGTCTTATTTTGTGTATTGAGTCTATTCCGCCATTTCATTGTGGCTGATCCAGTTTACCTCTCAGCTCCAATTTCCTGCTTTCTCCTCGTATCCCTTCATGCCCTGACCACTCAAGAATATCTTAACTTCTGCCTTAAATATGCCTAAACACAGTCTCCATAGCTTCCTATGGCAATGAATTCCACAGATTCACCACTCTCTGGCTCAAGAAATTCCTCCTAACCTCCATTCTAAAAACTCATCCTCTATTTTAAGACTGTGTCCTCTGGTCTCTGGTCTCCCACCACATGAAACATCCGGACCACAACCACTCTATTGAGGCCTTTTGGCATTCAATAGGTTTCAATGAGGTCACTCCTCATTCTTCTGAGTTCCAGTGAATACAGGCCCAGAGCCATTAAACGCTCTTCATATGACAAGCCATTCAATCCTGGAGTCATTTTCATGAACCTCTTTTGAACCCTCTCCAGTTCAGCACATCCTTTATAAAACAGGAGGTCCTTAACTACCCCCAAATCTCCAAACCTCAGCAGTGCTTTATAAAATCTTAACATTATATCATTGCTTTCATGTTTTAGTCCTCTTGAAATAAATGATAACAATGTGTTTGTTTTCCTCACGAAATTATCAACCTACAAATTAAACATTAGGGAATCCTGCACACGGACTCCAAAGTTCCTTTGCACCTTAGCTTTTTGTATTTTCTCTCCATTTAGAAAATAGACAACCCTTTCATTTCTTCGACCAAAATGGATGACTATACATTTCCCGACACTGTATTTCATCTGCCACTTCTTTGCCCATTCTTGGTAAAGATAAGGTTGGGATAGGGAGGAAGAGTGTTGATGGGGTGCTGTGACGCAATCTCTCCATATTTACTATTCTCTCTGCCAATGTAGATCGGTTATTGGAATGAAGATGACAAATTTGTGGCAACCACGGGTGATCTTCACGTCAGCAATGACACGAGTGGCATCCAGAACCAGACCTACATCGTCACCACCATACTAGTATGTACCATCCCTTCCTCTGTCTCCTCTCACTAGGCCTCCTGCCAATACTAGTTCACTCTCCTGTGTAAAGGCAGATGTGGTATCTGCTCAATGTTTTCCCTCCCATCTGCCCCTGCACACCCGCCTTTTCATTGTCAAACCTTTTCCCAAATTTCCTGCCAGGATTTTTCTCCACCCTCGACCTTCAGTACACACTGCACTTTGTTCCCAGAACTTTTTTCCCTTCCCTTCTCTGCTGCACTTTTCATTCAGTGGGTAGGTCTCAGATTGGGATCCATCCCCTTTCTCAGTGGGGCCCAATCCTTGACTATGCCCTCCATCCCTGCTCCCTCACCATTCTGACGCTGTTGGGTATCATGTATCCATCTTCAGCCTACGTATGGTCAACTGTATCTCAGGTGTGGAAAACCGCCTGGCTTATGATCTTCAGCCTCCTCCGTAACTGTACTAACCTGACGGAATTATGATCAGTGTTCACAGTGTGCTCTGCTGGCTACCATCCCTGTCCAGCTGTCCCAGGTGCACTGGGTGAGAATTCTGCAGCCTCCCCTCAGCCTGATACTGTCCCACTAGATGTTCCGTTACTCTACTCCACAACCATTATCAGAACTTTTCCCACATGTTTGCTTCCCTCTCTCCCTCCAACTGTTTGATGGTCTCTAGCTCTACTGTAATGTGAGATCTTCCTCTGTTCCCTGCTTTCCTCAGAATCATAGAGACAAAGATCCAGGCCTTTCAGCTCACCATCTAAAGACCTTGTAACCTGAACTATTCAGTGGCACTACTGCCATTAAAACCTGTTTCCACAGTGGCCCCTGCTATCTGTCCAAAGTTTATAAACAGCACAGGGAGAGAATCAGGAGAGGTTATTGCAGTGGTTAATGAACTTCAACAAATGAGGCCACCATATGATGGTGAGCAGGGAAATGATGGGCCAAATGGCCTGGCTCTGTGCACTATGGCCTGTTCTCAGCATTTCTGTCATTCACTCCTCTTCTGTACTTTCACATGAAAACAGCCGGCCCTTCATCAATTCCTCTCCTTCTGGGATCCTACAATCTCCCAGATGAGACAACATTCCCTCACACATTCTCCACCCACTCACTGCCCACAGAGGGGTGGTTGCCCAAGACAATTCAGCAATGGATGCAGCTCCACCCTGCTAACTCTCTAGGATTAGATGGATAGAGTTCTGCCTTGTTAATGCTCTGTGATTGGATGAATTGAGCTCTGCCATGTCAACACTCTGATTGGAAGAATGGAGCTCCGACTTGTTGACCGAGCTCTGCGATTGGATGAATGGATCTCTGTTCCATTGATAGTGTGTGATTGGATGGGTGGAGCTCTGTCTCATTGACTGAGCTCTGTGATTGGATGGATGTGTATCCCATTGACTTCGCTTTGTGTCTCTGCAGGAGCCCCCGTACGTGATGTTAAAGAAGAACCAGGAGCAGCTGGAGGGAAATGATAAGTATGAGGGTTACTGCGTAGAGCTGGCAGCAGAGATCGCCAAGCACGTGGGCTTCAAGTACAAATTGGCCATCGTGGCAGATGGGAAATATGGAGCTCGGGATCCCGAGAGCAAAGTGTGGAATGGGATGGTTGGGGAGCTAGTGTACTCGGTGAGTATTATTTGTGGGTGACAGTGTTGCTTCCCTGAGCTGGCTAATAATGAGTTGGTTCTGAATGGGCTTAGGCCAGTGTCCCACTCCATCCCAACATTATTCCCCAGGGACAATGGAATATCTCCAAGAATCCTCTGTTCTGAAGAGACCATAGTGTTCTTCAGGGATCAGTGCTGGGATATATAGAAATTACTCAGATGAAAATTGTCAGGTGTCTGATTATAAGTTTGCAGAGAATGCATGAATACAGACAGACAGACATACTTTATTGATCCCGAGGGAAATTGGATTTCGTTACAGTCGCACCAGCAAAGAATAGTGTAGAAATATAGCGATATAAACCATAAATAATTAAATAATAATAAGTTAATCATGCCAAGTGGAAATAAGTCCAGGACCAGCCTATTGGCTCAGGGTGTCTGACATTCCGAGGGAGGAGTTGTAAAGTTTGATGGCCACAGGCAGGAATGACTTCCTATGACGTTCAGTGTTGCATCTCGGTGGAATGAGTCTCTGGCTGAATGTACTCCTGTGCCTAACCAGTACATTATGGAGTGGATGGGAGTCATTGTCCAAGATGGCATGCAACTTTGTCAGCATCCTCTTTTCAGACACCACTGTCAGAGAGTCCAGTTCCACCCCCACAACATCACTGGCCTTACAAATGAGTTTGTTGATTCTGTTGGTGTCTGCTACCCTCGGCCTGCTGCCCCAGCACACAACAGCAAACATGATAGCACTGGCCACCACAGGCTCGTAGAACATCCTCAGCATCTTCCAGCAGATGTTAAAGGACCTCAGTCTCCTCAGAAAATAGAGACGGCTCTGACCCTTCTTGTAGACAGCCTCAGTGTTCTTTGACCAGTCCAGTTTATTGTCAATTCGTATCCCCAGGTATTTGTAATCCTCCACTATGTCCACACTGACCCCTTGGATGGAAACAGGGGTCACCGGTGCCTTAGGCCTCCTCAGGTCCACCACCAGCTCCTTAGTCCTTTTCACATTAAGCTGCAGATGATTCTGCTCACACCATGTGACAAAGTTTCCCACAGAAGCCCTGTACACCGCCTCATCTCCCTTGCTGATGCATCCAACTATGGCAGAGTCATCAGAAAACTTCTGAAAATTGAGTTGTGGCTAGTGAGGAAGATTGTCAAAGGAGTCAGTAGGACAGAGATTGGTTGAAATTAGGGCAGAGTTTAATCCAGACAAGTGTGACGTAGAAACATAGAAAACCTACAGCATAATACAGGTCCTTCGGCCCACAAAGTTGTGCCAAACCTGTGCCTACCTTAGAAATTACTAGACTTACCCACAGCCCTCTATTTTTCAAAGATCCATGAACCTATCCAAAAGTCTCTTAAAAGACCCTATCGTATCCACCTCCACTACCTTTGCTGGCAACCCATTTCACGCACTCGCCACTCTCTGCATAAAAAACTTACCCCTGATATCTCCTCTGTACCTACTCCCCAGCAGCTTAAACCTGTGTCCTCTTTTGGCAACCAAAAAGAGTCCGGCCCTGTAGCTCAGAAGGGTAGGGAAAGGAAGAGGAAGGCAGAAGTAATAGGGAACTTGACAGTTGGGGGGTTAGATAGGCAATTCTGAGGATGCAATCTGGAGACCCGGATGGTACTTTGCCTCCCTGGTGCCAGGGTCTAACATGTTTCTGATCATGTCCAAGATATCCTGAAGTGGGAGGGTGAGGAGCCAGAGGTCGTGGTACATACAGGTACCAATGATATAGGTAGGAAAAGGGAAGAGGTCCTGAAAGGAGAATACAGGGAGTTAGGAAGGCAGTTGAGAAGAAGGACCGCAAAGGTAGTAATCTCGGGATTACTGCCTGTGCCACGCGACAGTGAGAGTAGGAATGGAATGAGGTGGAGGATAAATGCGTGGCTGAAGGATTGGAGCAGGGGACAGGGATTCAAGTTTCTGGATCATTGGGACCTCTTTTGGGGCATGTGTGACCTGTACAAAAAGGACGGGTTACACTTGAATCCTAGGAGGACCAATATCCTGGCAGGAAAGTTTAATAGAGCTGTTAGGGAGGGTTTAAACAAATTTGGCAGGGGGATGGGAACTGGAATGATAGAGTAGAGGAGAGGGAAAACAGAAATAGATCTAAGATAGTGAGCAGTAAGGATGTCAGGAAGGACAGGCAGGTGATGGAGCAAATTTGCAGCCATTGGGATGAGTTGCAGTGCAATCAATGCAAAAAGTACCAAATACTGGACTTAAGGTGTTATACTTAAACACACACACACAGCATAAGGAATAAGGTGGATGAACTTGTACAGTTACAGATTGGCAGGTATGATATTGTGGCCGTCACTGAGATGTGGCTAAAGGATGCATGTCTCTGGGAGCTGAACGTCCAAGGATACACAGTGTATCGGAAGATAGGCAGGTAGGTAGAGGGGGTGGCGTGGCTTTAATGGTAAGAAATTATATTAAATCATTAGAAAAAGTTGACATAGGATCGGAAGGTAAAGAATCTTTATGGGTTGAGCTCAGAAATCGCAGGCGTAAAAGGACCCTGATGGCAGTTGTCTACAGGCCTCCAAACAGCTGCAGTGATGTGGACTACAAAGTACAACAAGAAATTCAAAAGGCTTGCCACAAGGGCAGCGTTATGGCAATTGTAGGGGATTTTAACGTGCAAGTGGATTGGGAAAATCAGGTCAGTACTGGATCTCAAGAGAGAGAATTTGTAGAATGTCTACAAGATGGCTTTTTAGAACAGCTTGTTGTTGAGCCCACTAGGGGATCAGCTGTACTGGATTGGGTATTGTGCAATGAACCAGAGGTGATTAGAGAGATGGAAGTGAAGGAACCCTTAGGAGGCAGTGATCATAACATGATTGAGTTCACTGTGAAATTTGAGAAAGAGAAGCCGAAATCTGATATGTCGGTATTTCAGTGGAGTAAAGGAAATTACAGTGACATGAGAGAGGAACTGGCCAAGGTTGACTGGAAAGGGACACTAGTGGGAAGGACGGCAGAGCAGCAGTGACTGGAGTTTATGCGAGAAGTGAGGAAGATGCAAGACAGATATATTCCAAAGAAGAAGAAATTTTCGAATGGAAAAAGGATGCAACCGTGGCTGACAAGAGAAGTCAAAGCCAAAGTAAAAGCAAAGCAGAGGGCATAAAAGGAAGCAAAAATTAGTGGGAAGACAGAGGATTGGGAAGTTTTTAAAAGCTTATAAAAGGAAACTAAGAAGGTCATTAAGTGGGAAAAGATGAACTATGAAAGGAAGCTAGCAAATAATATCAAAGAGGATACTAAAAGCTTTTTCAAGTATTTAAAGAGTAAAAGACAGGTGAGAGTAGATATAGGACCGATAGAAAATGACGCTGGAGAAATTGTAATGGGAGATAAGGAGATTGCGGAGGAACTGAAGGAGTATTTTGCATCAGTCTTCACTGAGGAAGACTTCAGCAATATACCAGGCATTGAAGGGTGTAAGGGAAGAGAAATATGCACAGTCACAATTACGACAGAGAAAGTACTCATGAAGCTGAATAGTCTAAGGGTAGATAAATCTCCTGGACCAGATGGAATGCACCCTCGTGTTCTGAAGGAAGTAGCAGTGGAGATTGCGGAGGCATTAACAATGATCTTTCAAAAGTCAGTAGGTTCTGGTATGGTTCTGGAGGACTGGAAGATTGCAAATGTCACTCTGCTATTTAAGAAGGGAGCAAGGAAGCGAAAAGGAAATTATAGACCTGTTAGCTTGACATCGGTGGTTGGGAAGTTGTTGGAGTCAATTGTCAAGGATGAGGTTACGGAGTACCTGGAGGCATATGACAAGATAGGTAGAACTCAGCATGGTTTCCTTGAAGGAAAATCCTGCCTGACAAACCTAGTGCAATTTTTTGAGGAAATTACAAGTAGGCTAGACAAGGGAGATGCAGTGGATGTTGTGTATTTGGATTTTCAGAAGGCCTTTGACAAGGTGTCGCACATGAGGCTGCTGAACAAGATAAGAACCCATGGAATTATGGGAAAGTTACATATGTGGATAGAGCATTGGCTGATTGGCAGGAAACAGAGAGTGGGAATAAAGGGATCCCATTCTGGTTGGCTGCCGGTTACCAGTAGCGTTCCACAGGGGTCCGTATTGGGGCCGCTTCTTTTTACGTTGTATATCAACAATTTGGATTATGGAATAGATGGCTTTGTGGCTAAGTTTGCTGCTGATACAAAGATAAGTGGAGGGGCCGGTAGTGCTGAGGAAACAGAGAGTCTGCAGAGAGACTTGGATAGATTGGGGGAATGGGCAAAGAAGTAGCAAATGAATTACAATGTCGGAAAGTATACGGTCATGCACGTTGGTAGAAGAAATAAACAGGCAGACTATTATTTAAATGGGCAGAGAATTCAAAGTTCTGAGATGCAACGGGACTTGGGAGTCCTCGTGCAGGATACCCTTAAGGTTAATCTCCAGGTTGAGTTGGTGGTGAAGAAGGCAAATACAATGTTGGCATTCATTTCTAGAGGAATAGAGTATAGGAGCAGGGGTGTGATGTTGAGGCTCTATAAGGCACTGGTAAGACCTCACTTGGAATACTGTGTGCAGTTTTGGGCTCCTTATTTAAGAAAGGATGTGCTGACATTGGAGAGGGTTCAGAGAAGATTCACTAGAATGATTCCAGGAATGAGAGGGTTAACACATGAGGAACGTTTGACTGCTCTTGGACTGTACTCCTTGGAGTTTAGAAGAATGAGGGGGGACCACATAGAAACATTTTGAATGTTGAAAGGCATGGACAGAATGGATGTGGTAAAGTTGTTTCCCTGGTGGGGAGTCTAGTACGAGAGGGCATGACTTGAGGGTTGCAGGGCGCCCATTCAGAACAGAGATGTGAAAAAAAATTTTAGCCAGATGGTGGTGAATCTGTGGAATTTGTTGCCATGGGCGGCAGTGGAGGCCAAGTCATTGGGTGTATTTAAGGCAGAGACTGATAGGTATCTGAGTAGTCAGGGCATCAAAGGTTATGGTGAGAAGATGGGGGAATGGGACTAAAGGGGAGATTGGATCAGCTCATGATGAAATGGCAGAGCAGACTCGATGGGCGAAATTGCCAACTTCTGCTCCTTTGTCTTATGGTCTTATTTCAGCCCTGGGAAAAAGCCTCTGACTATCCACACAATCAATGCCTCTCATCATCTTGTACACCTCTATCAGGTCACCTCTCAACCTCTGTCGCTCCAAGGAGAAAAGGCCGAGTTCACTCAACCTGTTCTCATAAGGCATGCTCCCCAATCCTGGCAACACCCTTGTAAATCTCCTCTGCACCCTTTCTATGGTTTCCACATCCTTCCTGTAGTGAGGCAACCAGAACTAAGCACAGTACTCCAAGTGGGGTCTGACCAGGGTCCTATATAACTGCAACATTACCTCTCGGCTCCTAAATTCAATTCTGTGATTGATGAAGGCCAATGCACCTTATGCCTTCTTATCCACAGAATCAACTGGAACAGCTGCTTTGAGCATCCTTTGGACTCAGACCCCAAGATCCCTCTGATCCTCCACACTGCCAAGAGTCTTGCCATTAATGCTATATTCTGTCATTGTATTTGACCTACCAAAATGAACCACTTCACACTTTTGGGTTGAACTCCATCTGCCACTTCTCAGCCCAGTTTTGCATCCTATCAATGTCCCGCTGTAACCTCTGACAGTCCTCCACACTATCCACAACACCCCCAACCTTTGTGTCATCAGTAAACTTGCTAAACCATCCCTCCACTTCCTTATAAAAACACGAAGAGCAAGGGTCCCAGAACAGATCCCTGAGGCACACCACTGGTCACCGACCTCCATGCACAATATGACCTGTCTACAACCACTCTTTGCCGTCCCGGGCAGGGTTTGTATGGGAGACCGGCAATTACCCATTCTGCAAGTCCCTACGCCACCGATGTCATCCAAGGGAAGGGCAAGGGCACAGGTGTTATCACAGAGCAACGTGTTGCTCAAGAACACAACATGCTGCCTTAGCTGAGGCTTGAACTAGTGACCTTCAGATCACTAGACCAACACCCTAACCACTTGTGCCAACTTGTGCCATGTGCCAACACATGCTGACTATTCCTAATCATATTATACTTCTCCAAGTGAGGTATTGCACTTTGTGTGGTCAAATGTAAGGGAGAAGTAAATGGGCCCTTAGGAGTATTGATGTACCGAAGCTCTCAAGGAGTCTGTTCAGCGCTGTCATTGTATCTGACTCCACCACCACTCCAGGCACGCCTCTGGTATTGAACACTTTAACCTTGAGGAAAAGACATTGATTGTTTGCCCTATTAATGACCTTCATAATTTTATAAACTTCTAGCAGATCTCTCCTCAACCTCTGACACTCCAGAAAGAATAACCCAAGTTTGTCTAACCTCTCCTTATAGCACTTGCTCTCTAATCCAGGCAGCATCCTGGTGAACACCTTCTGTACTCTCTCTGTAGGTGGTGTACCAGGATGCCACTGATGGAAGGAGATACAACAGGCTTTGAGACAGACAGGGAATGGAGACTTATGGACCACGTGCAGGCAGAGGGGATTAGCTTGAGCTGGAATCATTGTCAGTACAGACATGATGTGCTGAAGGGCCTGTTCCTGTATTGTACTCTCTTTTGTTCTCTGAGGAAGAGACAAACAGTGTTAGCGAGCCACAATTCTGACAAGGAAAATCTTGATTCAGAATCAGGTTTGCATCATGAAGATGAGAAAATCTGCAGATGCTGGAAATCCAAGCAACACACACAAAATGCTGGAGGAACTCAGCAGGCCAGGCAGGAGTCCTGCTGAAGTGTCTTGGCCCAATACATCGACTGTTTATTCTTTTACTGCCTGGCCTGCTGAGTTCCTCCAGCATTTTATGTGTGTTGATTGTGTCATAAAATTTGTTTTACTGCAGCAGTACAGTGTAATACATAAAATAATTACTATATTTACTGTAGCTTGTAAATTTTTAAATGTATTGCAGAGTACCACTGCGTCAAAATAAGTCTCATGTCACATGTCATGATAATAAACCTGATTCTAATACTGATCCCGAGTTGGGGTCCATTGCCCTCAGCTCTAAGGAACTACCCATCTCCTCTTTCCAGCCCAGTCCATGCAGAGGTCCAGTGATCATTGTTGCACAGATAGTCCCACAAAGGGCATTGTGATAGTACGCACATGATATGGCAGGGCTCTAGACAAATTTGCCAGGTGTCAGGAGGTGTATGCATAGGGATGAGGTGCCTCTGCTAATTCTGCTGCACTGGGGCAGCAGAGTAGCATAGCAGTTAGAGTAATGCCTTACAGCACCAGCGATCAGAGTTTCAATTCCTCTGTTGTCTGTAAAGAGTTTGTATGTTATCCCTGTGATTTCTTGGGTTTCCTTCCAGTGCTCCAGTTTTCTCCCACATAGCAAAAATGTACAGGTTAATGTTAGTAAATTGTGGGCATGCTATGCTGGGACCAGAAGTGTGGCATCCCCTAGCACATCCTTTGACTGTGTTGATCATTGATGCAGATGATGCATTTCATCGTGTGTTTTGATGTTTTGATCTACTCATGACAAATAAACTTAACTTTGAACCTTTATTTCCTTTGCTGTGTTTCAGAAAGCTGACATTGCAGTGGCCCCATTAACAATCACATTGGTACGTGAGGAGGTTATCGACTTCTCCAAGCCTTTCATGAGTCTGGGCATCTCCATTATGATTAAAAAACCACAGAAGTCCAAGCCTGGGGTTTTCTCCTTCCTGGACCCACTGGCATACGAGATCTGGATGTGCATCGTGTTTGCCTACATAGGCGTGAGTGTGGTGCTGTTCCTGGTCAGTAGGTTCAGCCCCTATGAGTGGCAGACGGAGGAGTATGAGGAAGGACCCGACACACAAAGCCTTGAGCAGACCAATGAGTTTGGGATATTTAACAGTCTCTGGTTCTCGCTGGGTGCCTTCATGCAGCAAGGATGTGATATTTCACCAAGGTTGGTCCTTACACCTTAACCTTTCCACATTTCCAGTTCCAGTCTGATTTTGGTTTCCTTATGTGCTTTTGAAAGTGAATGTTTTTTTTAAAATGGTTTGAAATAGGAAGTAGAATTGCAATAACGGTAATTATGTGGATGGAAATGAGCACAGATATGAGGGATTCTGTGTAGTCTTCAGACTTGTCAGGATTCTCATCATCACTGTGATCTTGAATGCAGGAGTTTACTACTTTGGGAATCCAACATGAGAATGCATTACTATGGGAAGAGCCATGGGAAGATGATGAATGCAGTGTTGGCTGGTTCTGATTTGGTGTTTTGAGCTGGTGCTATGTCATGCTCTACTTTCTGCAGCATTTCTTATCAGTGGGTAGGGTATAGAAGCAGAGCAATCGGGGTAGCTGGGTGTTAGTACTTTCTCGGGGTTTCACCATCAGTCTGGTTGTGAATGGCATCATGGATCGGCAGAACGAGAGGTCTACTACAGTGACGGGGGTTGCACATGCCAAGATCAGTATTTTAATGCTTGTGTTGTTCTGTCTGAATAAATGTAGTTTTGTAGTTCTAAGTGGATCATTGATGATTGGAGTCTTTCTGTCTGGTCGAGTCGGATCTGAGAACCTATTGTTTTAATGAAACAGGACCATTGCTTATTTACTGTATTTCTAGACATACAGCATTCTAACACAGTAGCATGTACAGAGTTAGTGTGGTACACAGCCCTTTAGCACAGTTACCGTATTTTGCTGCAGTTTACGGTGTATGATTGATGCATTTATAAATAACGTTGCATTGCATTGTGTCTGAGACCTGAGGGAGAGCAAGTGAGGAGGGGTCAAGTAAAGGGCCGAGAAGTTGATTGGTGAAAGAGATACAGGGCTGCACCCATGCGGAGCTCATCAACTTCATTAACTTTGCCTCCAACTGCCACCCTGCCCTTAAATTTACCCGGTCCATTTCTGACACTTCCTTTCCCTTTCTCAATCTCTCCGTCTCTATCTCCAGAGATAGCTTATCTACTGATATCCATTATAAACACATTGAATCTCACAGCTACCTGAACTATGCCTTTTCCCACCCTGTTACTTGTAAAAATGCCATCCCCTTCTCTCAATTCCTCTGTCTCCATCTGCTCTCAGGACGAGGCTTTTCATTCACAACGAAGGAGATGCTCTCCTTCTTCAAAGAAATGGGCTTCCCTTCCTCCACCATCAATACTGCCCTCAACCGCATCTCTTCCATTTCACACATGTCTGCTCTTACCCCATCCTCCTGCCATGCTACCAGGGATAGGGTTCCTCTTGTCCTCACCTACCACCCCACCAGCCTCTGCATCCAACATATAATTCTCCATTACTTCTGCCAACTCCAACGGGATCCCACTACCAAGCATATCTCCCTCCTGGCACTTATTCTTGCAAACAGAACAAGTGCTACACCTCCTCTGTCACTACCATTCAGGATCCCAAACAGTTCTTCCAGGTGAGGCAATACTTCATCTGTAAGTTTGTCGGGGTCATCTACTGTGTCCGCTGCTCCCAGTGTGGCCTCCTATATATCGGTGAGACCCGACGTAGATTGGGAGACTGCTTCACCGAGCACCTACGCTCTGTCTGCCAGAAAAAGCAGGATCTCCCAGTGGCCACCCATTTTAATTTCCACTTCCCATTCCCATTCCAATATGTCAGCCCATGGTCTCCTCTACTGTTGGGATGAGGTTGCACTCGGGCTGGAGGAGCAACACCTTATATTCCATCTGGGTAGCCTCCAACCTAATGGCATGAACATTGATTTCTCAAACTTCCGGTAATGCCACCCCTTTCACTATTCCCCATTCCATTTCCCTCTCTCACCTTATTTCCTAACTGCTCATCACTTCCCTCCTGTGCTCCTCTTCCTTTTCTTTCTTCCATGGCATCTTGTCCTCTCCTATCAGATTTACCCTTTTCCATTCCTGTATCTCTTTCACCAATCAACTTCTCAGCTCTTTACTTTACCCCTCTCCCCTCCCGGTTTCACCCATCGCCTAGTGTTTCTTTCTCCCTTCCCCCCACCTTCTTACTCCGACTCCTCATCTTTTTATCACCAGTCCTGCTGAAGGGTCTCAGACTGAAATGTCGACTGTACTCTTTTCCATCGAGGCTGCCTGGCCTGCTAAGTTCCTCCAGCATTTTGTGCATGTTGCTCGGATTTCCAGCATCTGCAGGTTTTCTCATTTGTATTTAATAGATGCATCTTTGAGTCAATTACAGCCTTGAGTCTGTGTGGATAGGTCTCTATCAGCTTTACACATCTGGACACTGCAATTTTTCCCCATTCTTCTTCACAGAACTGCTCACGCTCTGTCATGTTGCATGAGGATCTCACGTTGCGTGAGTGAGCAGCCCTTTCCAAGTCCAGCACAAATTCTCAATTGGATTGAGGTCTGGACTCTGACTTGGCCACTCCAGGACATTAACTTTGTTGTTTTTAAGCCATTCCTGTGTAGCTTTTGCTTTATGCTTGGAGTCATTGTCTTGTTGGAAAACAAATCTTCTCCCAAGTTGCAGTTCTCTTGCAGACTGCATCAGGTTTTCCTCCAGGATTTCCCTGTATTTTGCTGCATTCATTTTACCCTCTACCTTCACAAGCCTTCCAGGGTCTGCTGCAGTGAAACGTTCCCACAGCATGATGCAGCCACAGAGCCTCCACGTGCCTTCTGGCAAACTCTAGCCGAGGTTTCATGGGAGTTTTTTTTCAATAGTGGCTTTCTCTTTGTCACTCTCCCATAAAGCTGCAACTGGTGAAGCGCTGTACAAAGCCACTGAAGTTTGTAACTCCTCCATAGCTGAGATAGGTCTCTTGCTGGCCTCCCTCACTAGTCCCCTTCTTGCACGATCACTCAGTTTATGAGGACAGTCTGCTCTAGGCAGATTTACAGCTGTGCCATATTCTTTCCATATGTCGATGATTGAATTAACTGTACTCCAAGGGATATACAGTGACTTAGAAATTTTCCTTTATCCATCTCCTGACTTGTGCTTTTCAATAACCTTTTCACAGAGTTGCCTGGAGTGTACTTTTGTCTTCATGGTGTAGTTTTTGCCAGGATACTGACTCACCAGCAGTTGAACCTTCCAGAAACAAGTGTATTTTTACCACAATCAATTGAAACACCTTGACTGCACACAGGCCTCCAAAAACAGATTTCCATTTAAACTAATTATGTGACTTCTAAAACCAACTGATTTGATGTGTCACATGAAAGGGGGTGAATACTTATACAATCAATTATTTTGTTATATATTTGTAATTAATTTAGATCACTTTGTAGAGATTTCACATCACGTGCCGGTGATAATAAACCTGATTCTGACATATGGGCTGGGGTTAGTGAGTTGTGGGCATGCTCTGTTGCCACCAGAAACCTGGTGATATTTGCAGGCTTGGACTTGGACTTTGTTGGTTATTGACACACATGGCACATTTCACTGTATGTTTCAATGTACAGGTTTTCACTTTGACTCAAAAGAGTCTTTTTCTGTTGATCACTGTCAATAAGGCCAAATTAAATCCACTGTGATTCAATGTTATAAAACAATAAAACATGAAAACTTCCGGGGGAGCGGGGTGAATATTTTTAGAGGCACTGTAAAAGATTGAAGTGTACGCCTGGTGGATGTCGAGGCCCAGCATGTCTATAGTTGTATAAAATGCGCGCCTCCCTGCACCAGGTAGGTGGGAGGAAGTGGCTGAGGTATTTGTTGAGGACTGTGGCTTGTTGGTGCCCTCTCAGGGTTTCGCTCAGCAGAAGACAAGCTCTGTTGAGGCTGACTGCAGGTATTTTTTAGTGGCACTCAATGGAGTTGTATTTTTATTGACATTCTGTATGGGTTTGTTGATTTGTCTGTGAGAGGAGGACTGGGCATCAAACCTCGGTGTCGCGAGGCGGGTGGACGCTGGGAGTCTTATTACCTAATTGTCATCTTGTGTCTGATTATTGTGAGTGACTGTTGGTAATGTGTCCCTGCACCTTATCCCTGTAGTAACGCTGTCCTGTTTGGATGTATTCCTGTATGGTTAAATGACAATTAAACTTGAATTGAATTGATCTGGACTGTTGATATTTTGGGTAAAAACCTTGCATCAGGTTTTAAGTTATTGTATGAGTACAGTGGTTTGACACACAAGACTGCAGATGCTGGAATTTGGAGCAACATAAAAATAGTCAGGGAAATTCAGCTGTTCGAGCAGTGTCTGTGGAGGGAGAGGAGCTGTCAGCATTTTGGGTAAAAAACCTTGAATCAGTATTGAGAATGGAGAGGGAGATGGCTGACATAAAGAAGAGCAGGGCAGTGGTAAGACAGGGATCCAAGGTGATCAGTGGGCTGAAAATGGTGGGAGTGAAGGAGACACGCAGATCAAACCAGGTAAAAAGAGACAGCTGGAGTGGTAGCCGGAGACGTATTGGATGATGGGTTTCCATCCGGTATTCCGTTTCCTCCCACATTCCACTTTTTTTAGTACGCAGTAGTTCTGTTTTTTTTGCACTTTTAAAAAATCTATTCAATATGTTTATTTATTTATTATTTTTCTTCTATATTATATATTGCATTGAACGGCTGCTGCTAAGTTAACAAATTTCACTTCACATGCCGGTGATAATAAACCTGATTCTGACATATGGGCTGGGGTTAGTGAGTTGTGGGCATGCTCTGTTGCCACCTTGGACTTTGTTGGTTATTGACACACATGGCACATTTCACTGTATGTTTCAATGTACAGGTAGCAAATCGTGTGAAGTGGGTGGAAGTGGCAGAGCAGGGCTGGGGAACAGTAAGGTTGTAAACCTGAGGATAGTAGACCTATGGCATTGTGAGGGAAGGTCCATAGTCCAGGGTAAGGATTTCAGGCCAAAGGAATGGCCACAGCGGTGAAGCTGTTGGAGAATGCTGTTTGCTGTATCTACATGGTAGCCTTTATTGATTCAAGTATAAAAGTTCAAAGTAAATTTATTATCAAAATATGCGTATTTCACTATATACAACCCTGAAATTCATTTTCTTGCATGCCTTTACAGGAAAGTAAAAAAACACAATAAAATTCTATTGGCATTTACAGGGAAAAAAAATGAAATAGAATGTTACAAAGCGTTCAAAAACAAAAAGTGACAAACAACCAATGTGAAAAAGAAGACAAGCTGTGGAAATATAAAAAAATACTGAGAACGTGAGTTGAAAAGAGTCTTTGAAAGTGAGTTTGTAGGTTGTGGAATCAGGTCAGTGTAGAGGTGAGAGAAGTCATCCATCCTAGTTCAAGAACCTGATGCTGTGGGATAATCCAGTACCTCCTGCCCAATGGTGGCACTGAGAAGAGGGCATGGACTGGATGATGGGTTCTTTGAGATTCCCCTGAACACAATACTTTTCTCTGATAAGCCCCTCCTTTCTACCCACCACAGTGGACACACAGCTTCCATGCTGTGCTCACCAACCACTATGAGGTCTTTTATACCCTTCTGAGGTCCCTCAGCTTCTACAACTACCCCACTGCTATGGGCTCATCGTTCTACCAGCACCCAACAATCATCCATCAGCTCTGTGCAGAGACCCTCCCCTGTGGTGGAGGGGGAGACACTGTTTCTAAAACATTAAGTGTGTGTCATTGGCTACCCCTTACCTATTCAGCACAGTACAACCTCACAAGAGTTACACTTCCATAAATCTGTATTACATGGAAATATAGAAATCTACAGCACATTACAGGCTCTTCGGCCCAGAATTTTGTACCGCCCATGTAACCTACTCTAGAAACTGCCTAGAATTTCTCTACCACGTAGCCCCCTATTTTTATAAGCTCCTTGTTCCTATCTAATAGTCTCTTAAAAGCCCCTAATGTAACTACCTCTACCACTTCACTGGCAGTGCATTCCATGCACCCACCACTCTCTGTGTGAAAAACTTACCTCCGACATCCCCCTTGTACCTACTTCCAAACACCTTAAAACTACGGCCCCTTGTGTTAGCCATTTCAGCTCTGGGAAAAAGCCTCTGACTATCCACATGATCAATGCCTCTCGTCATTTTATACACCTCTATCAGGTCATCTCTCACCCTTTGTTGCTCCAAAGAAAAAAGGCCAAGTTCCCTCAACCTATTCTCATAAGGCATCCTTTCCAATCCAGGCGACATCCTTATAAATCTCCTCTGCACTCTCTAACTAACTAAAATCTTGTATATCTGTAACATTACCTCATGGCTCTTGAACTCAGTCCCAGGTTGATGAAGGCCAACACAACATACACCTTCTTAACAAAACTGTCAACCTGCGCAGCAGCTTTGAGTGTCCTATGGACACAGACTCAAAATCTTTCTGATTCTCCACATTAACAAGTCTTATCATTAATATATTTTGTCTTCAAATTTGACCTACTGAAATGAACTACTGTGCACTTATCTGGGTTGAACTCCATCTGGCACTTCTCAGGCCAGTTCTGCATCCTATCAACATCATGCTGTAACCTCTGACAACGCTCCACACTATCCACAACACCCCCAACCTTTGAGTCAACAGCAAACTTACTAACCCACCCTTCTGCTTCCTTATACAGGCCATTTATAAAAATCACAAAGAGAAGAGGTCCTGGAACAGATCCTTGTGGAACACCACTAGTCACCATCCTCCATGCAGAATACAAAAAATAATATTGACTCAATTCAGTCCTGAAATCATTTTCTGAGTGACTGCATCACTAATGTCTTCAGAAGTGTTAGCAATTTCCTCCCTCTCCATCTCCCTCTCTCTTTCCATCTCTCTACATTAATCTCTCTCCCCCTATCCCTTCCTGTCTCTGTCTCTCTTTCTCAGATTGTCAGATTTCTGCCTGTCTTCCTGTTTTCTCTGTTCTTAATTTATTGCAGGCCCTCACTCCTCCAGACCTGCGGATCTTCACCACACAGGTCTAGAAGCATGTTCTATATACACTGGTCTTGCTGTAATACTGATCTAGAAAATTATTCCATATACATTGTCCTTGCTGTTATACAAATCTAGAAGACTACTCCATATACACTGTCCTTGGTCTAATACTAATCTAGAAGAGTATTTCATACACAATGCCCTTGCTGTTATACTAATCTGGAAGAGGATTCCATATGCATTGTCATTGTTCTAATACTGATCTAGATGAGAGTTCCATGTACATCATCCTTTCTGTTATACTGAGCTAGAAAAGTATTCCATATGCATTGTCATTGTTATACTGAATTAGAAGAGTAGTCCTTATGCATTCTCCTTGTTCTAATACTGATCTAGAAGAATAAACTATATACCTTGTCTTTACTGTTATACTGATCTTGAAGTGTTTTCTACATACATAAATTACTTTCTTACTGCCTGAAGCTTCACCATCTCCATCTGTCCATACCATTACACACTGATATAGAAGGTTGCTGTTTCCGTAACATTTTTTTTGACCAGTTAGATTTGTTTGCCCTGAGCTGAACTCCCAAACCTGGAGAACTGGTGGGCCATTCTTAGTCTGGCCTCTACCCTTCGACATGTTTGACAAGGATAACCCTACCAAGAATCAAAGCACAAGGCCCTGACTCTTACCAACATAGCTCTCTGGGTCATTGAGGCATGCAAGACTCCAAACCCTATGAGAAGGTTGTGGTCCTCTTGGAGGATTCCATATACATTGTCCTTGCTCTAAAGTCCATGGCAAAGCATTTGACAAGGTCCCACATTGGAGGTTGGGTAAGAAGATTCAATCAATCAGCATTCAAGATGAGGTAGTAAATTGGATTAGACATTGGCTTTGTGGGAGAAGCCAGAGAGTGGTAGTAGATGGTTTCCTCTCTGACTGGAGGCCTGTGACTAGTGGAGTGTCACAAGAATTGGTGTTGGGTCTGTTATTGCTTGTTATCTATATCAATGATCTGGGTGATAATATAGTTAACTGAATCAACAAATTTGTGAATGACATTAATTGAGGGTGTAGTGGACAGTGAGGGAAATTATCAAGGCTTGCAGCGGGGTCTGGACTAGCTGGAAAAATTATCTGAGAAACGGCAGATGGAATTTAATGCAGACAAGAGCGAGGTTTTGCACTGTGTAAGACCATACAGGTTTTACACAGTGAACGGCAGGGGACTGAGGAGTGTGGTAGATCAAAGGGATCTGAGAATACAGGTCTTTAATTCATTGGAAGTGACATCTCATGTTGATAGGTTTGTAAAGAGAGCTTTTGGCACATTAGCCTGCACAAATCAATGTACTGAATACAGGAAATATAAGGTTGAGGTTGTATAAGTAGTTGGTGCGGTCTAATATAAATATAAATAACTGTGATTCTTGGTGATTTAAATGCCAAAGTTGGCAGTGCAAGAAAAGTTTTGACTGTAGGACCCTTCAAGCTTAGGGAAAGAAACGACCGCAGAGAAAGACTGGTTGAATTTGCAAAAATTAACAAACTAATGATTGCGAACACCTGGTACAGTTTGCCAAAACGGAGACTGTACCCGTGGACCAGTCCTGATGGTTCAGTGAAAAACCGGAGACTGTACACATGGATCAGTCCTGCTGGTTCAGCTAAAAACCAAATTGACTACATTTTAGTACCCAATTGGTTCAGGAATGTAGTGAAGCAGGTGAAAATGTACCCTGGTGCTGACTGTTATACAGATCACAATCCTGTGGTATTGGGCATGAGTGTGCGTTTGAAGCAGTTGAGGAAGGCCAAACCATCAAACAAAATGAGGGGTCTAGATTAGGTAAGTGCAAGCAGGCTTTTTCTCGATTGAAGTTAAGTGGGACTATTTGACATTAAGAGCTTAAGGGTGAAAGGTGAAAAGCTTAAGGGGACCATGAGGGGGAACCTTCTACACTCGGGGGCTCATGAGTGTGAAATGAACTGCTGGTGCAAGTGGTGCATACAAGCCTGATTTCAACATTTAAAAGAAGCTTGGATAGCTATGTACATGGTTAGTAGGGGTATGGAGGGCTATGATAATGGTGCAGCTTGATGGGAGTTGGCAGTTTAAATAGTTTAGCATGGACTAGGTGGGCCAAAGGGCCTGTTTCTCTCCTGTAATTTTCTGTCTCTGTGATTCTATGGCTCTAATATTTACAGGTTGAGTCAGTGGTAAGGAAGGTATATGCAATGTTTGCATTCATTTCAAGAGGACTAGCACACAGAAGGAAGAATATAATTTTGAGGCTTTGTAAGTGGTCAGACTTCACGGAGGATTATGAGCAGTTTTGGGCTGCTTATTTAAGAAAAATTCTGCTGGCATTGGAGAGGGACCAGAGGAGGTTCACTAGAATGATTCTGGGAATGAAAGGCTTTACGCATGAAAAGCATTTGATAGACCAGGGCAAGAACTTGCTGAAATTTAGAAGAATGAGGGGGACAACAAAAAGGTGGTTGTGGGAGGCAGAGGAGTCGCTACAGGATTTGTTCAAGTCGGTGGACTGTGCCGTGTTCAAGGACTCATCTGTGGATCTAAATGAATATATCTTGGTTGACATGAACTTTAGAAAAAAAGTTGCAGACAAGTGTGTCTTCACAAAATCACTCAGAGACTTCCTCAACCAGGAGCCTGAGATGCACCACAAGATCTGCAATCTGCTGAGGACCAGGTCACAAGCATTTGAGACTGGTGACCAAGAAGGTTACAAAAGGTCCAGGTATGATCTCCAGAAAGCCATCTCGCAGACAAAGTGACAATTCCAGAGTAAACCTGAATCAACAAAAGTTGCTTGACATTTGTGGCAGGGCCTGAATGGTGTAAATCAAGCAATATAGGCGTCTACAGGGCTTTGTTTCCTGATGAGTCCAATACCTTCTATACTCACTTTCACCTTCAGCACATGGTGGAACCATCACAAACTCCCGCAGCTCCAGATGTCACGGCCTCAGAATAGGCTAATGTCCATTTAGAATAAAGAAGGGAAATTTCATTAGCCAGAGGTTGGTTCATCTGTGGAACATTGTCACAGATGGTTTTGGATGCCAAGACATTCAATGCATTCGAAGTGGAGTTTGATAAGTTCTTCCTGAATCAGAGTGTCAAAGGTTACAGGGAGGAAGTGGGAGAATGGATTTGAATGTGGGGAAGATAGTGCCCGTGATGGTGTTGGCTGAGTTTACAAATCTCTGCTGCTTTTTCTCTTCTTGTGCATTGGAGCATCCACACCAGGTTGTGATGCAACCAGTCAGAATGCTCTCCACCGTACATCTGTAGACATTTGCTCAAGTTTTTGGTGACATACTCAATCTCTTCAAACTCCTCATTAAGTATAGCTGCTGGTGTGCCTTGGGAATTGCATCAGTGTGTTCGGCCCAGGATCAACCTTCAGAGATGTTGACACCCAGGAACTGGTAGAATCAACACTTCTATTAGCCAAGGCCATTGTTAAATTTTATAACAAATGTTTTAGAATCTCTGTATGATTGTGAAGATTAGAGTTCCCTGAGGATATGGTGAAATGTGAAAAGTGCATGGGTGTAGTGGAAATGCTGAAATATGCCTTGGATTTGATCAAACAGCGTAGGCTGGATTCTATCCAGTCTTTACCGAAGTAAATTTTTTTTGTTTTTCTAGACCAGTTATTCATGGCATTGAGTAGTGTGAAGTATATCATAAAGGAACACACTGAAGGTGTGACTGTGTGATGAACTAAAGTGATGTGTGTTTAGTTCATACTGTTGAGACCAAGGGCTGGTAAAGTACTTGATCCAGTTTTGTGAATGAGTGGATGCATAATTGTCTCTTATGTTCCACTGGACCAGTAGCCTCTCTCTCACTGCATTACCCAATAAGAAATCCATTGTTGAGTTTTCACCCTTTGATCTGTCAGTAACAAAAAATAATCTCCTTGCTCGTTGCTTAAACTGCAGAGAGATATATTCAGCTCTCTTTCGTTGCTTTGTATGCTGGCCTGTTAGACACGTCATAAATGTACTGAGGTGATTCATACTATATTTTGCTCTTTCATGGAACAGGCAGGATTATCGAAACTGAGTAGAATTTAAAGTGCATAAACCCGCACCCCGGTTATTGAATATACAGAGGGGGAGTTTCAAACCATTCGATGTCTGTATCATGTCATGAGTGAATACTCGCTCATCATTGAATTCATGAGCCATGAGTTAATGTTACATTTATATAAGGCCTTGATCAGACCCCACTTGGAGTGCTGTCACCTCACTTACAGGAAGGATGTGGATACTATAGAGAGAGTGCAGAGGAGACTTACAAGGATGTTGCCTGGATTGGAGGGCATACCTTTTCAGAATAGGTTGAGTGAACTCGGCTTTTTCTCCTTGGAGCACCGGAGGATGAGAGGTGACCTGATAGAGGTGTACAAGATAATGAAGGGCATTGATCATGTGGATAACCAGAGGCTTTTTTTCCCAGGGCTGAAATGGCTAACACAAAGTTTTAAGATGTTTGGAAATAGGTACTGAGGGGATTCAAGAGGTAAGTTTTTCACACAGGGAGCGCTGGGTGAGTGGAATGCACTACCAGTGATGGTGGTGGAAGTGGATATGATAGGGTCTTTTAAGAGCCTCTTAGATAGGTATATGGAGCTCAGAAAAATAGAGGGCTACGCGCTAGGGAAATTCTAGGCAGGTCTAGAGTAGATGATGTTATTGACACAACATTGTGGGCCAAAGGGCCTGTAATGTGCTGTAGATTTTTATGTTCTATGCTTCCACTCCCACGTGCTGTACCACACCCTCTCATTCTCTGTTGTCTTTACTGAGAAGAATGAAGGTTGTTTATGATGGAATTTACCAAGGCATAAGCAAGTACTGATGTTTGTCATTTCCCTCTATCCGGGATAGAGGGAAATCAGAGTCAACACATTCACAGTCTTTCCTTATGCAGTTTATTGTTAAAATTACCAGTAGACCATAAGATATAGGGGCAGAATTAGGCAATTTGGACCATCGTCTACTCCGCCATTTTATCATGGCTGATCCAATATTCCCCTCAGCTCCAATCTTCTGCCTTCTCCCCGTGTCCCTTCATGCTCTGACCAATCAAGAATCTATCAACCTCCACTTTAAATGTACATTGTGGTGACAAATTCCACACTCTATGGCCAACAAAATTCTTCCTTGTCTCTGTTCTTAAAAGATGCCCCTCCATTCTAAGGCTGTGACCTCTGGTCTTAGACTTTCCCAGCATAGGAAATATCCTCTCCACCTCCTCTCTATCAAGGCCTTTCACTATTCAATAGATTTCAATTAGGTGATCCATCATTCATACGAATGTTAGAAATAGGGGCAGGAGTAGGCCATCTGGCCCATTGAGCCTGCTCAATAAGATCATGGCTAATCTGGCCATGGACTCATCTCCACCTGCCTCCCTTAATTCCTCTACTATGCAAAAATCTATCCAATGTTGTCAGAAATATATTTACTGAGGTAGCCTCCACTGTTTCATTGGGCAGAGAATTCCACAAGTGCACCACTCTCTGGGAAAAGCAGTTTAACCTCATTTCTGCCCTAAATTCTCTGTCCGCCAGAGAAAGCAGGATCTCCCAGTGGCCACACATTTTAATTCCATGTCCCATTCCCGTTCTGATATGTCTATCTATAGTCTCCTCTACTGTCAAGATGAATCCACACTCAGGTTGGAGGAACAACACCTTATATTCCATCTGGGTAGCCTCCAACCTGATGGCATGAACATTGATTTCTCTATCTTCTGTTAATGCCCCTCCTTCCCTTCTTACCCCATCCCTTATTTATTTATTTATCTATCTATCTATCTTTCTGATCCCCCCTGCCCCTCTGTGGTAAACTATGTATACCTGTCTGGACACGCCCCCTGCTGACTGCTCCAGTGGCTCCTCCCACAGACCCCTGTATAAAGCCGATTGGGGCACTGCTCCTCCCTCAGTCTTCGACATGGTTGTGCTCCCTTTTTACTGTAAATAAAAGCCTATCGTTCACTTCCAGTCTCCTAGGGTTATTGATGGTGCATCACCCCCCCCCCCGGCCTTTTTTCTCCTATCTCTTTTTTCTCTCTCTGCCCCTCTCACAATCACTCCTTGCTTGCTCTCCATCTCCCTCTGGTGCTCCCCTCCCCCTTTCTTTCTCCCTAGGCTTCCCGTCCCATGATCCTTTCCCTTCTCCAGCTATGTATCCCCTTTACCAATCTACTTCCGAGCTCTTAGCTTCACCCCACCCCCTCCTGTCTTCTCCTATCATTTCAGAGCTCCCCCTCCCCCTCCCACTTTCAAATCTCTTACTATCTTTTCTTTCAGTTAGTCCTGACAAAGGGTTTCAGCCCGAAATGTCGACAGTGCTTCTTCCTAAAGATGCTGCCTGGCCTGCTGTGTTCCACCAGCATTTTGTGTGTGTTAGTTGGATAATTCACCAGGACCGGATAAGATGTACACCAGGCTACTGTGGGAGGCGAGGGAGGAGATTGCTGAGCCTCTGGCAATGATCTTTACATCATCAATGGGGACAGGAGAGGTTCCAGAGGATTTGAGGGTTGCGAATGTTGTTCCCTTATTCAAGAAAGGAAGTAGAGATAGTCCAGAAAATTATAGACCAGTGAGTCTTACTTCAGTGGTTGGTAAGTTGATGGAGAAGATCCTGAGAACCTGCTGTAATCACATTGCTTCCTCAGCAATACCCACCCCTCCATCTGTCTTCGTAACATCAGCAAACTTTGCCACAAAGCCATCAATTGTATTATCTAAGTTACTGACAAACAATGTGAAAAGTAGCAGTCCCAATACTGACCCCTGAGGAACATCACTAGTCACCGGCAGCCAACCAGGAAAAGCCCCTTTTTTTCCCACTCACTACCTCCTATCTGTCAGCTATTCCTCTATCCATGCCAGAATATTTTCTGTAACACCATAGGGTTTTATCTTATTAAAAAGCTTCATGGTAACTTCTTATCAAGTGTTTTCTGAAAATCCAATAAATGACATCCACTGCTTCTCCTTTGTCCACTCTGCTTGTTACTTCCTCAAAGAACTCTTAACAGATTTGTCAGACAAGATTTCCCTTTACAGAAACCATGCTGACTTTGACTTAATTTATCATTAGTCTCCAAGTACCATGAAACCTTGTCCTTAGTAATGGACTCCAACAATTTCCCAACTACTGAGGTGAGACTAACTGGCTTATAATTTCCTGTCATTTGTCTTCCTTCCCTCTTGAAGTGTGGAGTGACATTTGCAATCTTCCAGTCCTTTGGGACCATGCCAGAATCAAATGATTCTTGAAAGATCATGACCAATGCATCCATTATCTCTTCAGCAAACTCTTTCTGGACTCTGGGATGTAGTCCATCAGGTTCAGGTGACTAATCCACCTTAAGACCTTTGAGTTTGCCTAGCAGTTTTTTTTGTAGGAAAATAGCAATGGCACTCACTTCTGCTCCTTGACACTAGCGGACGTCTGGCACACAGCTGGTGTCTTCCACAGTGAAGACTGATGCAAAGATCTTCCATTTCATTGTTCCCCATTACTACCTCAACAGCATCATTTTCCAGTGGTCCAATATTAACTCTTTCTTTTATCCTTTACATCACTGAAAAAAAACTTTGTGTCCTGTTTTATAATGTTGGCTAGCTTACCCTCATACTTAATCTTTTCCCTTGTTACAGTTTTTTAGTTAAAAACATGGAATAGACAATAGACAATAGGTGCAGGAGTAGACCATTCAGCCCTTCTAGCCAGCACCACCATTCACTGTGATCATGGCTGATCATACACAATCAGTACCCCGTTCCTGCCCTCTCCCCATATCCCTTGACCCCGCTATCTATGAGAGCTCTATCTAACTCTCTCTTGAATGCATCCAGAGACTTGGCCTCCACTGCCTTCTGGGACAGAGCATTCCACATATCCACCACTCTCTGGGTGAAAAAGTTTTTCTGCATCTCTATTCTAAATTGCCTACCCCTTATTCTTAAACTGTGGCCTCCAGTTCTGGACTCACCCATCAGCGGGAACATGCTTCCTGCCTCCAGCGTGTCCAATCCCTTAATAATCTTATATGTTTCAATCAGATCCCCTCTCATCCTTCTAAATTCCAGTGTATACAAGCCCAGTCGCTCTAATCTTTCAACATATGACAGTCGCGCCATTCCGGGAATTAACCTTGTGAACCTACGCTGCACTCCCTCAATAGCAAGAATGTCCTTCCTCAAATTTGGAGACCAAAACTGCACACAATACTCCAGGTGGGGTCTCACCAGCGCCCTGTACAGCTGCAGAAGGACCTCTTTACTCCTATACTCAATTCCTCTTGTTATAAAAGCCAGCATGCCATTAGCTTTCTTCACTGCCTGCTGTACCTGCATGCTTGCTTTCATTGACTGATTTACAAGAACACCTAGATCTCGTTGTACTTCCCATTTTCCTAACTTGACTCCATTTGGATAGTAATCTGCCTTCCTGGTCTTGCCACCAAAGTGGATAACCGCACATTTATCCACATTAAACTGCATCTGCCATACATTTGCCCACTCACCCAGCCTGTCCAAGTCACCCTGCATTCTCATAACATCCTCCTGACATTTCACACTGCCACCCAGCTTTGTGTCATCAACAAATTTGCTAATGTTACTTTTAATCCCTTCATCTAAATCGTTAAGGTATATTGTAAACAGCTGCGGTCCCAACACCGAACCTTGCAGCCTGCCATTCCGAAAGGGACCCGTTAATCACTATGAAGACATAGTGAAACATAAAACCTACAGCACAATACAGGCCCGTCAGCCCACAATGTTGTGCCGAACATGTACTTACTTTAGAAATTACCTTGGGTAACCCATAGCCCTCATTTTTCCTAAGCACCATGTACCTATCCAGGAGTCTCTTAAAAGACCCTATCGTATCTGTCTCCACCACCATTGCTGGCAGCCCATTCCACACACTCACCACTCTCTGAATAAAAAACATACCCCTGACATCTCCTCTGTACCTACTTTGAAGCACTTTATAACTGTGCCCTCTCGTGTTAGCCATTTCAGACCTGGGAAAAACCTCTGACTATCCACACGATCAATGTCTTTCTTAATCTTATACACTTCTATCAGGTCATCTCTCATCCTCCGCCGCTCAAAGGAAAAAAGGCTGAGTTCACTCAACCTATTCTCATAAGGCATGCTCCCCAATCCAGGCAACATCCTTGTACATCTCCTCTGCTCCCTTTCTATAGTTTCCACATCCTTCCTTTAGTGAGGTGACCAGAGGTGAGCACTGTACTTCAAGTGGGGTCCTATATAGCTGTTACATTACCTCTTGGGTCTTAAACTCAATCCGATGTTTGATGAAGGCCAATGCTCCGTATGTCTCCTTAACCACAGAGTCAACCTGTAGCAGCTTTGAATGTCCTATGGACTTGGACCCCAAAATCACTCTGATCCTCCTTACTGCCAAGAGTCTTACCATTAATACTATATTCTGCCATCAAACGTGACCTACCCAAATGAACCACCTCACACTTTCCTGGGTTGGACGCCATCTGCCACTTCTCAGCCCAGTTTTGCATCCTATCAATGTCTCGCTGTAACCTCTGCCAGCCCTCCACACTATCCACAACCTTTGTCTCATCAGCAAATTTACTAACCCATCCCCCCACTTCCTCATGCAGGTCATTTATAAAAATCACAAAGAGAAGGGGTCCCAGAATAGATCCCTGAGGCACAACACTGGTCACCGACCTCCATGCAGAAAATGACCCGTCTACAACCACTCTTTGCCTTCTTGGAGTTGCCTTCAGTTGGATTTTTAAAAATTTCCAACTATCCAACTTCCCATCACTTTTGCTACCTTCTATGCCCTTTCCTTGGCTTTTATGCAGTCTTTAACTTCCCTTGACAGCCATGGGTGCTTAGTCCTGCCGTTTATTGCAAAGTTTACAGATGATACAAAAACAGGTAGTTTTTGAAAGTAGAGAGGCTACAGAAGGATTTAAACAGATTAGAAGTTGGATGAAGAAGTGGTAGATGGAATATAGTGCCAGGAAGTGTATGGTAATGCACTTTGGTAGAAGTGAAACTGTTGACCCTTTTCTGAATGGACAGAAAATATAAAAAACTGAGGCACAAAGGGACTTGGGAGTCCTTGTGCAGGATTTTCTCAAGGTTAATTTGTAGGTTGAGTCTGTGGTGAGGAAGGCAAATGTGATATTAGCATTCCTTTCGAGAGGTCTAGGACAAGAGGGCACAGGGTAGAGGGGGATCCATTTAAAACAGAGATTCGGAAGAATGTATTTAGGCAGATGGTTGTGAATTTGTGGAATTTGCTACCACAGGCAGCTGTGGAGACTGGATCATATTTAAGGACTAATGAAGGATCTCGACCCAAAACATCGAATGTACTCTTTTCCATAGATGCTGCCTGGCCAGCTGAGATCCTCCAACATTTTGTGTGGGTGGTTCGGATTTCCAGCATCTGCAGATTTTCTCTTGTTTGTGGATGTGGAGAGGATGTTTCCTATGGTGGAAGAGTCTAAGACCAGAGGACACAGCATCTGAATACAGGGACGTCCTTTTAGAATGGAAATGTCTTTTGCCGGAGAGTGGTCAATCTGTGGAATGTATTGCCACAGGCAGATGTGTGTATATTTAAAGCAGAGGTTGATAGATTTTTGATTGGTCATGACTTGAAGGGATACGGGAAGAAGGCATGAGATTGGGGCTAAGAGGAACATTGGATCAGCCATGATGAAATAGTGAAGAAGGCTCAGTGGGCCAATTGGCCTAATTCTGCTCCTATGTCTTATATTCTTATATACATAGGTTGATTGTATGTCCAGTGTCTGAATTTAAGGTGACTCTGACGGGAAGTGATAAAGTAGTGGTGGTTGGGGGTGTGGAGGGATGGGTTAGTGGGTGGAGGTGTTGATCAGCCTTACTGCTTATGGAAAGTAATTGTTTTTGAGTCTAGTGGTCCTGGTGTGGATGCTATGTAGCCTCCTCCCAGATGGAAGTGGGACAAGTAGTCCATGAGTAGGGTGGGTGGGATCCTTCATGACGTTACCGGCCCTTTTCTAGCACTTTTCTGTACTTGATGGCATGTAGGCTAGTGCTGGGCAGTTTTGACTATCTGTTGTAGAGCCCTCCTGTCCACTGCAGTGCAGCTTCCGTACCGTGTAGGATGCTCTTTACCAAGCATCTGTGGAATGATACAAATATCTATGTGCATAGACCTACTGTCTTCAGCCTTCTCAGAAAATAGGTGTTGGTAAGCTTTCCCGATTATGTAGAATGTGGTACTTTTAATTGTACTGGGGTTCAGCTGGAGTGGCTCATTCCCTGTGATGAATGGTTAAGCTGTTCAATATTCCTGTATGAGTTTGTTGTCTTACATGGAGGAGTTTATCAAAGACCATCCATCAATGTCTGCTGCTCTACAGAGTGTCTTGAATTCTGCCTTTACAGGCAAAGCTCTCTGTTCCTCTCTGACAGTTTTACTCACTGAGAAATCGAGTGAATCCTCTTAGCTGCTTAATCAATGTTCTGCAGAATGTCTTACAGAATTATTGCACTATTTATGGAATATTCCAAACCCTATCTTACACGGACATTCGTGTGTCCAAGAGATGTAGTGAAGCTTTTCATTGACAGTTTTATGTACGCTCGTCATTTTAGTCACTAACTCTACCTGCCATTCAATGTTCATGGCGACACAGTTTACTGAATATTACCATTAAATGCATTATTAACTTGGGAATGCATGTATCATTGCTGTTTGCTGACACATACCAGAAAAGGCTAGTTATTTACTCTCTTGACTTTGCCAGAGCTCATTTTTGAGTTTCATACCACAAGAGATACGCTGACGTCTGACTATTTCATACACCATTAACTATATTGTAGTCTATTTTCTATGTTTTAAAAGTCTATATAAAACCTATAATTCCCTGGATAATGTATCTTATTGTATAATGAAGGTCATTCTGTATGTATCACTGAATATTCGAAGGACATTAAAATATGTTTTATGCACTGAGATGCATTTAAGACAGTAACAGCATTCACAATTCTGATTGAGATGTCTGCAAGGTAGTCTATAATTCGCACCTCAGTGCTTACAGTATTCCAAAACCCACCTTCCATTGTTTTAGAGAGAAAAACTAGAGTCTGTTTTACACATGAACAAATAGATAAAGTCCAATCTTGTGTACCAAGGATTGTAAAAATGAGCCTTTCCCACAGACTGGGGAATGATGAGTGTATGCTTCTCAGACACTCAGGAATAAAAAATATCTACCTTTCTAACAGACTGAAGAATTTCTGCATTTCACACACACTGAGGAATAATCAATGCCTACCTTTCTGCCAGACAGGAATGTTCAATGTGGGCCTTACTCACTGAAGAAATTAC
Source organism: Hypanus sabinus (assembly GCF_030144855.1). NCBI lineage: Eukaryota > Metazoa > Chordata > Chondrichthyes > Myliobatiformes > Dasyatidae > Hypanus > Hypanus sabinus. Next base: position 92,974,564 of record NC_082720.1, on the reverse strand, counting down.
AATGTCTGCCTTTCTCACTCACTGAGGAAAGTACAGTTTCTGCCTTCCTCACAGACTAAGGATTGCATGCCCCCATCCGGGATTGTTGATGGGGAACAGGAGCTGTATGAAATGGAATCATGAGATGTATCTTGGACTCACTTGCTGTTTGAGGTGTTCAGCAATATTCTGTGGCCTGGGAACAATTTGAACCAAAGGAGAGGTGCTGGGTACCTGAAAGAGACATCTTTGATCCAGCTCTCATCCTTGACTGCAATCATCATCTCTCCGAGCAGCCAGTGCCCTCACGAGTCGGCCATCGGGTAGGGATCTTGTTATGGCACACTCTCATCCTTGCGAGCTTCCTGGTTTAGACGCTCAATCCATGGAGTACGAATAGCTGGCATAGCAGCTTTAAAGATACAGGACAATCCCCTTATTTGGCAATCATCTGTTGGTTGCCAAGGACTGAGATTCAGTGCTCAATTGTAAGCCTACTCATGATTGTGTCTTGTGTTTGATTTGTGTTTGGATTCTCAATCCAGGTCGAAGTTGTGTCTTGATCCCAGCCTCAGATACTCCAACATTTGTGTCCAAGCCATCCTCTTCAAAGACTCTCATCACACTCTGGCTAAAGAAATCCCTCCTCATCTCCTTTCTAAAAGGATGCCCCTCTATTCTGAGGCTGTCTCTGGCCTTAGACTCTCCTACTGTCGTGGTTTCTCGTGCCCCACAAATGACCAGGAGATGCAGAAGATTCTTCAAGAAATATTAAACTTTAATTTGCAAATCAAAGCTGAGACAGTCATTGAGCTAGTCGCTGATTGCCCACCGATCCTTGGACATAGCATGTTTTATAGCAATCTCCAGGTTTAGTTGCATTAGCATATGCAATTGGTCTATAGTTGTGTATCACAAGTACATCCGCCACTGTTGTTTCTACCCATTGACTTAATCATGTTCTAATCTACATCTCTTAGCTACCTCTCATTAACACACTATTGTCTTCTACATTCTTAAGATTTCATTCTCCTACTAAATTGGGTACATGCATAGCAAATAGCAAAGCTGACTACATAGTTTTGGTTACACAGCAAACAATCTAAACTTTTATACTCCAATATATCCCCCCTTTGAGACTCAGAGGGTCTCACACAGAGAAAAGACTAAGAGTCTGCGCACAAAAGCCCCAATAAACTCACCCAAATCTCGGGTTAAACTATAATTTTCTGCGCCAAGACCTCAAAGTATTCTCTCCCTGTTATCCTGGGCCGCTGAGCCAAAACCCTGTCCCTCTGTACCTGAGACAGGGAAAAAGACTCAGAAGCCCTTACAATCTACTCCCACACTGTCGTTTTGCTCTTGTTCATCCTGCAGGTGTTGTAGGCTGTAACGATACATTTTCAGTGTTTCTTTCTCCACTAAGCTTGCTTCCTCCTTCTTCCCACCTGCCCTGGCTCTCCTCCTCGCCTGACTCCCCATCTGTCTCAGGGTATGTCTTTACTGCCTCCCACACAAATGTCTCCGGGGTCCTCTTCTTCCCTTAGTCTCCCTGTGGAGTCCTTCCTTTCTGTCTTGATTCAATACTTGGTTGGCCCCTGGAGTATTTTTCGCATCTCTTCTGGCAATCCCCTCTCAGTAACTTATCTAGCTCTCTCTCTACTTAACTCTTGCTCCTCCAATGAGTCACCATCTCTTTCTTCCTGTCCGTGTCTGTACACCTGTGGCAGGGACTCCTCATGATCCTTACTCGTGCTTGATTCCCTTCTCTCTTGTGTTTCCCCAAGACTCTCATCTCCTATCCTTTTTCCACTTCCTCTTGAATGCCTCATCTCTTCCTGCCCTGATGAAACACTTTCTTTTCTAGTCTGTTTATTTCTATGGTATAACCGATACTCCTCATACTCTTCCTCTCTCAAGTATTTCATCCGTTCAATCCCTTCTTCCATTTCTCTCTTTGCCTGTTCCACCTTTATCCTTTCTGCCTGTATCTCCTTCCATATCGCTGCTTTTTCCTTCTCGTATTGTCTTTTTTCCTCCTCATTATCCCAAACTTGTACTTCTCCCTGCATGTTTACTGTTCCCGTCAGCAGGGGGCACTGCTTAGGGGTTCCTTCCTCATTATAGGGAGGGGGCTTTTCTGTTTCTTTCGCATCCGGGTACGGAGCTGAAGCCAGCTTCTCACTGTACCTTCCTCTCTCTCTAACAGGCTGTTTCTCCAGCACCTTAGTGTCTTCCTCGCTTGTAATCAATATTCTACCTGTCCTCCTCAGCCTTTCTCCCTCTGTTCTGAAGAGTTTTAGCACTTCCATTTCTCGTTCTCTTTTTTGCCCTCTTTTCTTAGATTTATCTTTTGGTTTGTAATTTTTAATTAGTGCCTCCATTTCTTCGCACAAGCTTACATCAAACATTCCTTCTCTTGGCCATTTTGTGACCAGGTTTTTGGTTCTCTTTTCCCATTTTCCTGAAGTTTTTGTGATCTCATATTTATTTACCGGGATTTTTTGCTCAGAATCTCTACTGCCGTTCCTTTACCTGTCATGTTGTTCTCTCTTTTTAAGGTATTTCAGAGATTCACAGTTCGTTTACTGGATAATATTATTTACTCTAATTCTATGCCTAGTTTATCGTCTATCTACCAGCGCTTTAAACTATATATTGGACTGTCCTTGTTTCCTATTCTGTTCTGCCCATACAGACCTCTATTCAGAGCGGTAACCACATAACTTTCTCTTTGCACCTCGTCTATTCAGACCCTTATCTCTTAAGGTGGTATCCACGAGGATTTTCTCTATTTTACTTTCCCTGCCCGTTCAGACCTTCATTTCATACGAAGCGGTATCCACAGGGATTTACCAACACCACATGGTATTTTTCTTAACTTCTTATTAACTTATTTATACTTACCCTCACTGCAGCGTTCTTGATCAATCCTCTGAGCCTCCTGTTAACCCCCAATTCTGCCAGATTCTTTGGACCGGAGAGACCCTTCGGCAGTGGTTCCACACTTCTGAGACTCCAAGACCTCCCCAAAACCAACAGAATTCTTAGTCCAAATTGTCGCAAAAAGCGCTTACCTTTTGTTTGGGTGCACCCTTAATTTTGTCAGCCTTGTGGGGGTCCCTAGAGGACTGGGGTCCCCAGTCTGCCATTTCCTTTCTGCTGGTCTCTTTCCGGTCCTGCCACGGTCGCCAATTTTGTCGTGGTTTCTCGTGCCCCACAAACGACCAGGAGACGCAGAAGATTCTTCAAGAAATATTAAACTTTAATTTGCAAATCAAAGCTGAGACAGTCATTGAGCTAGTCGCTGATTGCCCACCGATCCTTGGACATAGCATGTTTTATAGCAATCTCCTGGTTTAGTTGCATTAGCATATGCAATCGGTCTATAGTTGTGTATCACACGTACATCCGCCACTATTGTTTCTACCCATTGACTTAATCGTGTTCTAATCTACATCTCTTAGCTACCTCTCATTAACACACCATTGTCTTCTACATTCTTAAGATTTCATTCTCCTACTAAATTGGGTACATGCATAGCAAATAGCAAGTTTCAAAGCTGACTACATAGTTTTGGTTACACAGCAAACAATCTCAATTTTTATTCTCCAATACTACCTAGGAAACATCCTCTCCACATCCACTCTATAAAGGCCTTTTACTATTCAACAAATTTCAATGAGGTTATTTCTCACTCTTCTAATTTCTGGTGAATAAAGGCCCAGAGCCATCAAATGCTCTGCAGATGACAAGCCATTTAATCCTGCAACCATTTGTGTTAACCTCCTTTGAACCTTCTGCAGTTTCAGCACATCTTTTCTAAAATAAGGGGCCCAAATCTGCTCACAATACCAATGTTTCTAAAGTTTCAACATTGTTTCCTTGCTTTTACATTCTAGCCTTCTTGAAATGAGTTCCGACATTGCATTTGCCTTCCTCACCATAGACTCAGTCGGCAAAATAACCTTGAGGGAATCCTGCACAAGGACTCACAGGTCCCTTTGGCCTACTTTTTTTGTATTTTCTCTCTGTAACGTTCTCCTTCGGGTGTAAGTAATAACGCCGAATTCAACGTCGAGATAAACCACAGTCAATGAAACCAGATCGCAGTAAGATTAACCATTTACTGTTCACTCTTCACATTAACATATGGTGAAAACTGTTGATAAAACAATACAAGATTGATACAGTATTTGTTCCTTTCTTAATATCACATTTCAATTGTAAATACTTGTAAAGGTGACTATAACTACATTACACTAAGGTGCAGTATACAGGGAGAGTTTACCTGCTCCATTGACTACTTTAAATACACTTCAATGCGAACTATCCGCAACTCTTTAACTAACGAAAGCATAAACATTATCGACCGTCGTTACTTTTAACAGGATCGGCATTAACATCTTAGTTCAATATATCGATTATCTATTAACTTACAGCGTTGCTCTCACTGTGATTTCTAATGCCTGCAAAACAACTTCTGCTCAGGTGTGCCTCGTGGTGAGCCCCCACCCTCGCGTTAATTTCAAACTGGTACTTTCCCACAAGACGCGGCGAAACCGGATGTGACGTCATCGCATGCCGATATATTTTACATGCAATGAATATACTTTAAACACTTCTAATTCTAACTAGAAAATACTATCAAATGAATTACTAAGCGAAAATATTATAAACTAAATAACTGTCGTAAAGACAGCACACTCTCCATACAGAAAATAGACAACCCTTTCATTTCTCCTACCATACACTTCCTGCCATATATGTGCCCATTCTCCTAATCTGTCTGAGACCCTCTGTAGACTCACTACTTCCTTAAAACTATCTGCCCCTCCACCTACCTTTTTATCGTCTGCAAACATTTCAACAAAGCCATCAATTGTATCATCCAAATCATTAACATACAATATAAAAAGAATTGGTCCCAACACAAACCCCTGTCGAACACCACTAATCACCGGTAGCCAGTCAGTAAAGTTTCCCTTTTTATCCACGTAATACCATGGGCTTGTAGCTTTTTAAGCAGCCTCATGTGTGGCACCTTGTCAAAGGCCTTACCATTTCATATATGGGGGAGTATACAGTGGTGTTATTTACTGTTTACAGAGAGTATACAACTCTGTCGTTTACTGTTTGAGAAAGGGGAGTGTGGTAACTTCTACTTTACAAAAAGACCATCGACAACTTGCTGGCCAAAACAGCATCTTTATCTGGGACAGCAAATGATATTTACAAAACAGAGGCTTCCAGGTACCTTGTGCGGCCTGGGTGGAGGAACTATATACAATGCATACTGGGGGTAAACAGACCCCGCCAACCCCGGATCCCGCCAACCCCGGATCCCGCCAACCCCGAACCCCGCCAACCCCGGACCCCGCCAACCCTGGATCCCGCCAACCCCGGACCCCGCCTCTTGTTACCACAGCTCCCCGACTAGTATTAACTCACTTTTAATAATACTCACATTACAACACTTCTCCCCCTTTAAAATCCAACATTCCCCAAATATAGAAGAACTGGGAAATAAAAACAGTGGTATCATTAGCAACAGGTTACCAATACAAAAACACCTAAAAAGGCGTGGCAAATTCAACATTCAATCTAACAACAAAAGAAACTACCCAATCAAAGATTCAGTCTGTCAGGAGGTTTGCGAGGGTGCTGCGATCTACGCTCTACCCAAAGTGACCCAGTAGGCACTGCTGGTGAGGATGTGTCAGGTGGATCTGGTGTTGGGGACACGAGAGGGGTCTGTGTGTCTGTGTGAGAATGTCCATCCTCTTCAGGGGACTCTGCCCCCTCTGCCAGTGTCTCTCTCTCTCCCTCGAGCGAAGTCACTGGTGGACATGCTTCCCCAGTAGTCTGTCTCACCATTGGAAACTCCATGGAACTGTCTACTTCTGAGCTGGAATCATGACGCAGACGCCCATGGTCCTGATGTCTGCGGAAAACACGCCCATCAGTCAGCTTAACAACATAGGAGACTGGACCACTCTGCTTAAGAATAACACCAGGTAGCCATTGCTGATTGTTTCTCACATAGACATTCTAACTGTCTGTCTGTCTCGTGCATGTTGATCACATCCCTCCTTCTGCTTTTCCTGCTTTCTCTCCACTTTTGCCTTCATGTCCGGGCGCAGCAGGTCCAATCTTGACTTAGGCCAACGCCCCATCAGCATCTCTGCTGGAGTGCGTGCAGTCGTAGTCTGTGGAGTGAGGCAGTATTTAAACAGGAAACATGAAAACAGGGTACTAAGAGAGTCCCAAGTTATCCGCTTCAGGCCTTCCTTCACTGTCTGAACAGCCCACTCAGCCAAACCATTTGAGGCTGGGTGGAAAGGGGCCGTCCGAATGTGACGAATGCCATTCTGCCGCATGAACTCACCAAACAGCTCACCGGTGAATGTCGGGCCATTATCAGTGACCAGAGTGTCAGGCAACCCATGGACTGCAAACACTTGCCTGAGTTTGTCTATGGTTGAGGGGGCTGTGATGTTGCTCATGATGTGAGCTTCGATCCATTTGGAATGCACATCTACCATTACAAGAAACATCTGCCCCATAAAGGGGGCCAGCAAAGTCCAAATGTAGCCTAGACCAGGGGTAGACTGGCCACTCCCATGGGTGCAAAGGAGCTGGTGGTGGCACGTTCTGATTGGTCTGACACTGCGTGCATGATTTTACCTTGTTCTCCAGATCCTGATCCATTCTTGGCCACCAGACGTAGGATCTTGCAAGGCTTTTCATTCGAGACATCCCTGGATGAGTCTCATGAATTTCCTCCACAATCTGTGAACGGCCAGGGGGAGGCACGATGACCCTCGCCCCCCCCCCCCAAGAAAATGCAGCCATCCTGCAGACTCAGTTCAGTCTTGTGTTTGGCATAAGGTCTCAGTTCCTCTCCTTCCACAACTCTGGGCTAACCTTGTAAAAGGAAAGTCTTGACTTGAGACAGGACTGGGACCCTCTCTGTCCATTGCTTGATCTGGGTCACCTTTACAGGTGTCTCGGACAGCCTCTCCAATGAAAACACAGTCTCTGGAGGCACACATGTAGTAACAGGCGTCTCTCAGGTAACGGGAGTCGACTCAGCACATTGGCGTTCGCATTAATTCCCCCCCCCCCCCCCCACCGCTCTGTACACGATAGTATACTGGTAGGCTGACAATGTGAGAGCCCAGCGCTGTATCCTGGCTGAGGCTAGCGGTGGGATGCATCTGGTCTCTCTAAAAAGGCTCAGTAGTGTTTTATGGTCCGTATAAATTGTGAATGCACGTCCATAGAGGTACTGATGAAAACATTTCACTGCAAAAACAATGGCCAGACCTTCTTTGTCTAGCTGTGAATAACCTTTCTCAGCAGCCGTCAGGGTACATGAAGCAAAACCAATAGGCTTCTCTGAACGGTCCTCCATTACGTGTGAGAGAACTGCCCCGACTCCATAGGGCGAAGCATCGCATGAAAGGGTGATCTCCTTGTCTGGGTCATAGTGAACTAGCAGCTTCGCTGAGTGCAGGAGTTCTTTCACTTCCTTGAAAGCTTCGTCCTGCTCTTCACCCCACTGCCACTTAGCGTCATTGTGAAGCAGCTGATACAGTGGAGCCAAAACCTTTGAGAAGTCTGGAAGAAACTTGCCACAATCATTCACCATGCCCAAAAATGATCTGAGTTCAGTGACGCTCTTGGGGCTTGGGGCCTCCTTGATAGCTCTCACTTTGTCCTCCACTGGGCAAAGCCCCTCAGCTGTAATCTTGTGTCCCAGGTAGGTCACACTCAGAACCAGGAACACACATTTTCCACATTTCAACCGCAGCCCTGCATCTGAGAGTCTCTTCGGCACCTGTTCTAAATTAGCCAGATGCTCCCCCCTCTGTGGCTTCTGTGATCAAAATATCATCAAGATACACTACTACACGCGGAATCCCCTGCAGCGAAGAGTCCATTGTCCTTTGGAAAATGGCGGGGCTAGATGCCTCTCCAAACACCAGGCGATTGTATTTGAATAATCCCTTGTGAGTATTGACGGTGACGTACTCCTTTGAATCCTCGTTGGTGTGGTTCATGTCCAGCTCTGGAAACACTTTATCCCCTGACAGGGTCGCAAACAGGTCATCCACCCGTGGCAATGGGTACTCCTCCAGCCTAGAGATCTGATTCACTGTAAGCTTGTAGTCCCCACATATCCTCACCATTTTATCCACCTTCAAAACTGGAACAATAGGAGCCGCCCACCTTGAAAACAGGACGGGCTCAATGATACCCAACCTCTGTAAATGTACCAGCTCTGCCTTGACTTTGCCTTTCATGGCATAGGGCACTAGGTGTGGCCTCAGGGTCGACATGGAGTTTCATGGGCACGCCCTTCAGTGTGCCCGAGTGTCCCTGAAAACGTCACTATACCGCTGCAGAATGTCCTCCATCGTGCGTGCATACTTAATTTCCTGCCAGTTGAGCCGGATTTTACGAAGCCAATCACAGCCCAAAAGACAGCCCGTTGCCCTTAGCTATCACCAGCCTGGCTTCAGCCTTCTGGCCCCCAGCCGAAATATCTACATATAACACCCCTAGATGAGGTATGGGCTGCCCCATATAGGTCCTGAGTTGGAGCTTAGATGGTCTGATGGGAGGCAGGTTGGATCCCCATGTCCTCCTGTAGACCTCTTCACTAATGACTGATGCAGTAGCCCCTGAATCAATCTTGAACTTAATGTCCTTTCCCTTGACAGTGACTGTGGCATAATATGGTTCAGGTGGTCCCTCATCCGTTTCCACCTCAAGCATGCTGTAGGCACACGCTGTCTCTTCGTCTGCTTCTCCTAGGTGGTGTGTGGCTGCCTGAGTCTGCTGAGCTTTCCCCTGCCCAGGCTTAAACTCACCCTTTATGCTCCTGCACTTTTTAGCTAAATGTCCCTTCTTGCTACGAGCATGGCAGAGAGTATCTTTGAATTTACAAACGTTTGCATAGTGCGTTCCTCCACACTGAAAACATTCCACCCACTGTTCCTGTCCCCAGTCTCCCTCCTGACTTGGAGCACTGCCGTCGACTGCGACCCCCCATGTCCTTTCTGTGTATCCTTGGCATTATCAGCAGCCAACTCCATGCCTTGGGCAATCTCTAAGGCTGTCTTGAAAGTCAACGGTGGGGTTCCCCCAACAATCGGTGTTGTACGGCGTCATTATTAATGCCGCATACTAATCTATCACGGAGCATGTCGTCCAACACGGCTCCGAAATCGCAATACTCCGATAGCTGCCGAAGCTTGGCCACAAAATCGCCCACAGACTGACCTGGCTTCTGGGCGTGGCTGTGAAACTTGAACCGTTGAACTATCACCGAAGGCTTCGGATTGTGGTGGTTCCCCACGAGCTTGACCAGTTCATTGTATGAAATTTCTCCCGGTTTCTGCAGCGTAGCTAAGTTCCGTATCAGCTTGTACATCTTTGCCTCACACACACAGAGGAGAATAGAGTGCTTCTTAGCCTCCTCAGTAATTCCATTAGCACAGAAAAAGTGGCCCAACCTTTCCTCGTACTCCGGCCACTCCTCGATTTGCTCATCGTACACACCTACCGTTCCGAATGCAGCCATCCAAACACAAGGCTCCTCGCCCACTCACAGCTCCTGATCGAAAACGGGGCCGACCCATCCACAAAACCAGTTTACCTCATCGCCAAAAATATGTGGTAACTTTCACTTTACAAAAAGACCACTCGACAACTTGATGGCCAAAAGAGCATCTTTATCTGGGACAGCAAATGATATTTACAATACAGAGGCTTCCAGGTACCTCGTGCGGCCTGGGTGGAGGAACTATATACAATGCATACTGGGAGTAAAAAGAGCGGAAGTAAAGACCCCACCAACCCCGGATCCCGCCTCCTGCTATCAACAGCTCCCCGATTAGTATTAACACTTTTAATAATACTCACATTACAACAGTGAGTATGGAGCACAGGCATTTACTGTTCAAAACATAGGGAGTATACAACACTGTCATTCCTGTTCAATAAGGGGAGTACACTGTCTGCCATTTACTGTTTGAAAGACTGTGAGTAACATCATAATTCAATCATAATATTGAATTCTCACTGCAATTTGAGAGGGAGAAGCATAAGCCACATGTATCAGTATCACAATGGAATAAAGGGAATTTCAGAGGCATGAGAGAGGAGATTGCCCAGGTGGACTGGAGGAGGATACTGGCGGGGATGACAGCAGAGCAGAGATGGATGAAGTTTCTGGGAATAGTTCACAAGGCACAGGGTAGATAAGTCCCACAAAAGAAGTTGCTCTCAAATGGCAGGTGGAGGCAACCATGGGTGACAAAGGAAGTTAAGGACTGCATAAAAGCCAAGGTAGCAAAAGCTAGTGGGAAGCTGGATAACTGGGAAGCTTTATTATCCAACAAAAGGCAATGCAAAAGGCTATAAGAAAGGAAAAGAAGAAATATGAGGGCAAATTAGCCAATAATCTAAAGTAGGATACCGAAAGGTTTTTCGGTGAAAAAGAGTAAAAGGGAAGTGAGAGTTAATATCGGACAACAGGAAAATGATGCTGGTGAGGTTTTAATGGGAGACAAAGATATGGCAGATTAACTTAATGAGTACTTTGCATCAGTCTTCACTGTGGAAGACTCTAGCTGTGTGCTAGAGGTCCATGAGCGTCAGGGAGCAGGAGTGAGTGCCATTGCTATTACAAAGGAAAAAGTGCTAGGCAAACTTAAAGGTCTTAAAGTGGAGAAGTCACCTGGACTAGATGGACTACATCCCAGAGTCCTGAGAGAGGATGCAGAAGAGGTAACGGATGCATTGGTCATGATCTTTCAAGAATCACTTGATTCTGGCATGGTCCTGGAGGACTGGAAGATTGCAAATGTCACTCCACTCTTTAAGAAGGGAGGAAGGCAAAAGAAAGGAAATTATAGGGCAGTTAGCCTGACCTCAGTGATTGGGAAAAGTGTTGGAGATTTTTTTTAATAAGCTGAGGTTTCTGGGTACTTAGAGACTAATGATAAAATAAGGCAAGGTCAGCATGGTTTCTGTGAAGGGAAATCTTACCTGAGAAGATTTAAGAGTTCTTGAGGAAGTAACAAGCAGGGTGGACAAAGGAGAGGCAGTGAATGTCATTTACTGGATTTTCAGAAGGCATTTGATAAGGTGCCACACATGAGGCTGCTTAACAAGATAAAATCTTATGATGTTACAGGAAAGATACTGGCATGGGTAGAGAAATGACTGACAGGCAATAAACGGTGAGTGGGAATAAAGGGGGCCGGTGTCTAGTGGAGTTCCTCAGGGGTCAGTGTTGGGACCTCTACTTTTCACATTGTTTGTCAATGCTTTGAGTAATGGAATTAATGGCTTTGTGGCAAAGTTTGTGGATGATTCAAGAATAGATGGAGGGGTAGGTAGTGCTGAGGAAGCAAAGCGATTGCAGCAGGACATAGACAAATTGGAAGAACGGACAAAAAAGTGTCAGATGGAATACAGTGTTGGGAAATGTATGATAATGCATTTTGGTAAAGGGAACAGTAGTACAGACTATTGTCTAAATGGGGAGAAGATTCAAACATCAGAGGTGCAGAGGGACTTAGGAGTCCTTGTGCAAGACTCCCAGAAGGTTAATTTACTAGTTGAGTCTGTGGTAAAGAAAGCAAATGCAATGTTGGCATTTTTTTCACACTACACACTAGACAATAGGAGACCTCATGCAGGACGCCCAGAAGGTTAATTTACAGGTTGAGTCTGTGGTAAAGAAGGCAAATACAACGTTTGCATTTATTTCGAAGCATGGAGATAATGTTGAGGCTTTATAAGGCACGAGTCAGGCTGTACTGGAGTATCGTCAACAGTTTTGGGACCCAGATCTCAGAAAGGATGTGTTGTCATAGGAGAGAGTCCAGAAAAAGCTTGTGAGGATGATTCTGGGTATGAAGAGGTTAACCTATTAGTTGCATTTGGATTTTGGAAGATTTCAGAGGGATCTCGTTGAAGCCTACCAAATGTTGATAGAACTAGATGGGGTGGATGTGGAGAGGCTGTTTCCTATGGTAGGGGTATCCATAACTGGAGGTCGCAGCCTTGAAATTGAGGGGTGACTTTTTAGAACAGTAGCAATATTTTTAGACAGAAAGTAGTGAATCTGTGGAATGCTCTGTCACAAATTGTGGAGGCCAAGTCCGTGGGTCCATTTAAAATGGAAGTTGATCATTTCCTGAGCAGTAGGGCATCGAAAGATATGGGGAGAATGCAGGTGTACAGGGTTGAGTGGGATCCAGGATCAGCCATTATGGAATGATGGAGCAGACTCGATGGGCTAAATGGCCTAATTCTACTCCTGTGTCTTATGGTATAAAAGACTGCTATTTACTGTTCGATATACAGGGAGAATGCATAGGTAATTTACAATTTGATATTTGATGTTGAGAGTATACAAATATCATTTAATCTTTGATATATGGGGACCACACATCTTGGTTATTTACTGTTTGTTTACATGCAGAATGTACAAGGCTGTTATTTCATGTTCAATAGACATGTAATATAGAACTCAGTCATTTACTGTTCTATATGAAACCCCCCTTTTACTGGGTGTTTCTAGAAACATGACTCGTTAACCTCTTGCTAACAGTTACTGGATTCCGCAGCGAGAAATCCACCTTCCTCAGGCTTGGTACATCTAGGGTATATATGAATTTGGTCCTGCCAGATCTGTGAGGTTGGGATGTCTCACCCACCCAAACCCCGGTTTGTGTGAATGCTGTGTGATTTACTACCCCAGGCAATTGACTGTCAGTAAGAAATAACAGATTATACATTGCACACAATAAATAAGAAGTATGTTGAAGAATGTTAATTTAAGCAAACATGTATTAAAGAAAGAAAATACAAAAAGGGCCCATTATATTTAAACAGTCACATGTGCAAGGTGGAGATAAAATCTTGAATTGTCTGTAATTCATGTACTGGACCCTCGGTCTGTGTGAAAGCACACACCACCTTCTGAATGTTGCTCAAAACCCATCTCAAACAAGTGGGCTTCCCCACGGGGGTATTAATCTTTCCTCCTTGAAGCCATTCATCTGCACAAAGCATCTTGCACAACAGGTACGGCATCCTCCACTGTCTTCTCCCAGTTCCTACCAACAAAGACCTCTCCCCTCAGCGTTCTCTAGAACCTTCTTCAAATTCTTTCCTGTTTGGCTGACTCCACATTCTTAAGGTGAACAACAAAGCCTCTTATCTCAGCTCAAACCCAAACAAGCTGAAAGCAGAACAGACTGCTCTTACAGAAAATGAAGTACTACAGTATAACAGTAAAAATCCTAACCAGGACAGTACACATATATGGGGATTACACTTGCATCATATACTGGGGTGCTCTCTTTCGTTACCTGATGAAGTAACCGTAGCCTTTGGGCAGGAGCAGATATCAGGTGGTGCTCAATCTTCATCAAGTGTTTTGACCCTTAACCACGACGCTTTCCAGTTGGCAGGTCAGCAGAGGTGGCTAAGTCACTGCCCACCTACTCCTGACTTCCTGCTCAACTCCTCCCACCTGCTCCACATCCAGCAAGAGGCTCTTTCTGCTTCCTCCCCCATCCTGCGAGCTACTTGGTTCTTTCTCTTTTCAACAAGGCCCAGCACAGACAGCAAACTCCATGCCAAACTCGCCGGGAACCCCCTACAGCTGATCTCCACAGGGAGTAGCTACGTCTGTCATCCTTTGTCCCTGCACTCTGAACTAAAGAATGGTATTTCAGAGCTTTCCTCTTCTGAACTTCCTCACCTCCTTCCTCCTATGGTATTGTGAGCTCTACCAGGATGACTTTCTTGTCTTTGGTGGACCACGGTACAATGTCTGGTCAAAGTGTGGTTTGCACCTGGTTATAACGTGGGCTGAAGTGAAGCATAGCTAAATCCTCCTAGGTAGCTAGTGATCATTACCTGCATTACTGGGGGGATATGGTAGTTATCCAGGCCAACCTGGATAAGGATATGTGTAATTAATCCATAGGAGCTGGCTAGATCTAAAAGACAACAGTTAGGTCACCTTTCTTCTGCCTGGCCTCATGGATCACTGAGGTGTGTTTAAGGTACCCAGAAAAACTTGGGATGCCACCCTCCTGGATGGATGTGTTGATATAATGGTTCTCCAATAAGTAAGAAGTCAGCCTTCTCGCAAGCACCAAGAAGAATATCTTGCACTCCCTGCTAAGGAGGGAGATTACCCTAAACTGGGTGATTATGGAAGAATCTTCTTCCTTGGGAACAAAGCATCCTTCAGCCATTTTCCAACTTGGTGGGATAGAGCTTTTGGTCCAAATCTTCCTTGTTTTCTTCCACAACCTTTGGAGTTTTTTGGCATTTCTAATATACCTTGTAGGGTATACCACTCAGTTGTGGGAGGCAGATAACTTTGTTCTCTTGATGATATCCTGGACCTTCTGCCATGTGGGCTCTATCATGTTCAGCACAGTTGCTAGGATCCTTCAATGGGGATCTTTCGCATTGAATTCTATAACCATATAACCATATAACAATTACAGCATGGAAACAGGCCATCTTGGCCCTTCTAGTCCAGTCCGAATGCTTACTCTCACCTAATCCCACATACCTGCACTCAGCCCATAACCCTTCATTCCTTTCCTGTCCATATACTTATCCATTTTTTTTTATGACAAAATCGAACCTGCCTCTACCACTCCTACTGAAAGCTTGTTCCACACAGCTACCACCCTCTGAGTAAAGAAGTCCCCCCTCGTGTTACCCCTAAACTTTTGTCCCTTAACTCTCAACTCATGTCCTCTTGTTTGAATCTTCCCTACTCTCAATGGAAAAAGCCCATCCACGTCAACTCTATATATCCCCCTCATAATTTTAAATACCTCTATCAAGTCCCCCCTCAATTTTCTACGCTTCAAAGAATAAAGACCTAAATTGTTCAACCTTTCTCTGTAACTTAGGTGCTGAAACCCAGGTAACATTCTAGTAAATCTCCTCTGTACTCTCTCTATTTTGTTGACATCTTTCCTATAATTCGGTGACCAGAACTGTACACAATACTCCAAATTTGGCCTCACCAATGCCTTGTACAATTTTAACATTACATCCCAACTCCTATACTCAATGCTCTGATCTATAAAGGCCAGCATACCAAAAGCTTCCTTCACCACCCTATCCACATGAGATACCACCTTCAGGGAACTATGCATCATTATTTCTAAATCACTCTGTTCTACTGCATTCCTCAATGTCCTACCATTTACCATGTATGTCCTATTTTGATTATTCCTACCAAAATGTAGCACCTCACACTTATCAGCATTGAACTCCATCTTTCAGCCCACTAGTCCCTGATTCCTACAGGGATCACTGTGTGATCCCAGGAGAAATTCTTCCACCTCCTGCTTTAGGCTGTTTGGGGTGCCAGATTTTCACTGGCTAAGAAGAACCCTGGTAAACCTGAATGGGTTTTTAACAAATTGCACTCTCCTCCCTTTCTCCTTTCTTCACTTTCGCAACTACTCCACCCTCCTGAGCTTGCACAGTTGTTCCCATAGTTTGCTGGTTAGATCTTTGATACCTTCTTTTTCAGCAGGTGCACTATTTTTGAACAGTTTGTTCAGGGTCTTTCACTCGCTTCGCGGGTGGCTAATCTCCCTTTCCTTCCTGTTTAGTTTCCATGACTGTTTCAGATCTCCTTTCTTCTCCACTGGGGCAAATCGCTCTTTAGCAAAATTGAACACAATGGCTGTGAGGGAATTGATTTTCCTGTAGACAGGTCCGGCCAATGTAGACTCCAAGATGCAATCCAGGTCGTCATTGAATTGTTTCCAAGATACATAGTCTGATGCTCTAGGCCAACTGGTCCTCTTTCCTTGAAGAACGGATTAGCACGTCAGGGTGGGCACTCAATTGGTCTCTACTTTGGCACTGGGGCAGCTCAGGTGTGGAGAGATCTTCAACCCTGTGAGGTGCTTCCCGAGTGGAGTTCTCCATCGACTCACCAGATGCTGAGTCTGTGCGTTGCACCTGAGTCACCTTTGTTCCACAGCCGGACCTGCTTTGTTGTATTTTGAGACTTTTGTTGGTTGTGCAGATTTTGCTGCAATTGCACTTTGCAATGAAGGCCTCCCTGGTCAGTGCTTTTTGTTTGAGCCTTCTCATTATCGTATTTCAGTCCTGGCCATTGCTGTTATGTTCGTCCAATTGAGTCTCTCGTTTCCCCCCCACCCCCCGCCGGAAGACTCTGGAGGTACTGTGTACTTAGTTCACCCAAAGCTTGTATGACGCTCCCTTGCAAGTGCTGCGCACAAGGTTGCTCGCCTTGTTGTACCAGTCTTTCCTGGAGGTCAGGTGTCTTTCAGAACTCTGTCATGCACTGTTCAATATACAGGGAGTATACAACCCTGTCATTTACTGTTTGACACATGTATTTTGCATCAGTCTTCACTGTGGAAGACACCGAGCAGTTCCAGGTCTCAGGGGGCATGAAGTGTGTGAAGATACGATAACTAGTGAGAAGGTTCTTGGGAAACTGAAAGGTCTGAAGGTAAATAAATCACCTGGACCAGGTGGTGTTCTCCCCAGAGTTCTGAAAGATGTGGCTGAAGAGATCATGTAACGATCTTTCACAAATCACTAGATTCTGGAAAGGTACCAGGAGCTTAGAAAAATAGACGGCTATGGGTCACCCTAAGTAATTTATAAAGTAAGTACATGTTTGGCACAACATTGTGGGCTGAAGGGCCTAAATTGTTGAAAATGTAACTTTATTCCTGAAGAAAAGAGAGAAGCAGAAGAAAGAAAACTATAGGCCAGTTAGTCTGACCTCAGTGGTTGGGAAGATGTTAGCGTCAATTATTAAGGACAAGGCCTCAGGATAGAAATAGGCCATTCAGCCTATCAATTCTGACAAATCTGTTGTAATTCTTTGAAGAAGTAACAAGCAGGATAGACAAAGGAAAATTGGTTGATGTTGTGTACTTGGATCTTCAGAAGGTCTTTGACATGGTGTCCCGCATGAGGCTTAACAAGCTATGAGCCCATGGTATTGCAGAAAAGATTCTAGCATGGATAAATTACTGGCTGATTGGCAGAAGGCAAAGGGTAGATTAAAGGGAGCCTTTTCTGACTAGCTGCAGGTGACTAGCGGTGTTCCACTGGGGTCTGTGTGGGACCGATTCTTTTTACATTATATGTCAATAATTTGGATGATGGAATTTATGGCTTTGTTGCAAAATTTGCAGACGATATGAAGATAGATGGTGGGCAGGTAGCTTTGAGTAAATGGAGAGGCTACAGAAGGACTTATACAGATTAAGAGAATGGGCAAAGAATGGCAGATGAAATAGAGTGTCAGGAAGTGTATGGTCATGCACTTTGGTAAAATAAATGAAAGAGTTGACCATTACTAAACAGAGAGAGAATACAAACAAACTGAGGTCCAAAGGGACTTGGGAGCCCTTGTGCAGGATTCCCTAAAGGTTTTTTTGAGTCTGTAGTGAGGAAGGTATGTGCAATGTTAGCACTCATTTCAAGAGGACTAGTAAATAAAAGCATGAATGTAATGTTGAATCTTTATAAAGCATTGATGAGGCTGCACTTGCAGTATTGTGAGCAGGTTTGGACCCCTTATCATAGAAAGGACATGCTGAAACTGGAGAGGGTTCAAAGGATGTTCATGAAAAGGATTCCCAGATTGAATGGTTTGTCATATGAAGAGCATTTGATGGCTCTGGGACTGTTGAAGAATGAGAGGTGACCTTATTGAAACTTATTTAATGGTTACATACATTAATAGAGTGGATAGAGGGTGCATACAACGGTGTCATTTACTGTTTCATACACGGGGAGTATACAACTCTGTCATTTACTGTTCTATACATGGGGAGTCGTCGTGGCTATACCTCGAGGTTGAGGATGATGGTCTTCATTCTGTTGATCTATTTATGGGTTCTCAAGTGGCTTATGAGTCCAATCATGGCTTTGAAAGTTCTTCCACATTCAGGACAGGTAGTTCCAGATGGCAGATCGGGCTTTGGCTGTTGCTGCCTCTCTTTCCATTTTCTTCTCTTTTCTTCTAATTCTGCACATCTGTTGGTTTCAAAAGTTGCTGCTCCTTCTCGGATGATGGCTTGCCAGAATTTCCTGTCCTCGGCATTAGTTTACCAATTGCTGATGTTGATGTTATATTTCTTCATGTTGGCTTTTAAGACATCTTTCAATCTCTTCTGTTGTCCGCCTCTTTTACGTTTGCATTCTTTAAGCTGGGAGTAGAAGATTTGTTTCGGCAGACATTCGTCTTTCATCTGAACAACATGACCACTCCACCTCAGTTGGTTCTTGATGACGTAGGCTTCAATGCTCGTTGCTTTTGCTTCATTTAGCATGCTGACATTGGTTCTTCTATCTTCCCAGCTGATATTTAAGATGTTTCAAAGACAGCGTTGATGGAACTTTTCAAGTGCCTTCAGATGTTGTCAGTATGTGGTCCAAGTTTCTGATGCATACAGGAGTGTTGGGATCACCACAGCTTTGTACACTTAACATTTTATTGTCTGTTCGGATGTCACAATCATGAAAGACTCTTGTTCGGAGGCGTCCAAAAGCTGTTCCAGCACATTGAAGATGATGTTGGATCTCATTATTAAGGTCAACATTGGAGGAGAGGTTACTTCCAAGATACGGAAAGTGGTCCACATTTTCCAGGGTTATTTCGCCAAGTTGAATTGATGGTTCGATCCAATTTTTCTCAGTTGATGACGGTTGGTAGATGATTTGAGTCTTTTTGGAATTGATGGTAAGTCCAAGTTTCATGTATGCATGGTTGAAGGCAGTCAGAA